>NW_027108072.1:588856-616472 GCF_000696795.3 Halyomorpha halys | reverse complement strand
AGAAGGAATAAGATCTAACTCGCTTGTACTGCTGTAAAACACTGACTTTATTGTGTTCGTTACATCTGTTATATACCCTCGATCAGCTGATCTCCTCAGTCAGCTGACATCGAAATAACAGCTGACTCATACCGTAACTTATATATATATATATATAATTAATATTATGCCATGCAGGCAAAGAAAGGATATGTATTTCTGGAAGATTGCTGACCGACCGTGTGAATCAATAAATGGAATTTGGTCCGGGTACGGTCAAATAAAACTCAAATTGATGTACTATTTTCATTTCAGCCAACGTTTCGCCCCACGTTGCAGGGTTCGTCAGGGCTAATAAAGATACAAACACTTAACATAAATAAAAAAAAATAAGTGGAAAATAACAAGGTTATACAATGAAACGTAAAAATTAAAGGTTATAAACAATAAATGAAAACGGTAATAGTAACAGATAAAGAGAAGAAATATTAAAGAAAGTACAAATTAAGAGATGAAAAGGGATAAGAATAAAATCAAATGAAAATGGACGAGACAAAATTCATACCTGTTTCAACGGAAGTCAAAGTCGGAGTGAACCATTTGTATTGGGAGGAGTGGGGATGGCAGTTAAGTACGTCACATTTGAAAAGTAAACAATGTAAGAAATATTAAAATTAGGTAAACAATAAATGATAATATACATAATAGGTGGAGAAGAAATATTAAAAAGAAAAAAATAATTAAAGAAAAAAGAAAAAAAAAATTAACCGAAAAAAAAATCGTTAACGGAGAATTTCGTCAATCATAAAGTTCACAAAGACTGTATCTCCCTTACATACCAAGACATTTTGAACATAATAAAACCCCCATAATGCTTCTTTTCTCTTTGTTCTGCATTTCAGAAGCCCACTTTCCTGTCATATCTTTCATTCTTGTTTTTTTCTAAATTCACACCCTATACTTAATTTAATCATTTTTATATTTACTGTCCTTCCTTTTTCTTTTATATTCATGTATCTTATTTTTTAATTGATATTCATGTGTTACCAGCTTAAATATACTTATATTAATTACTTTATTACTATATTAATTGTTCTATTATATAATTTACATACCTCTGTATCTCCACTCATTTGGTATATTGTCTTTCTTAATCACTTGTATCCCATTATTTTGACTTTATTTCTTCTTTGTTTTTCTGTCCATGTAAATATTAATTTTTAATATTTCTTCTCCCCCTCTATTATGTATGTGTTTGTATCTTTTTTAGTCCAGACGAAGCCCTGAAACGTGGGAGGAAACAATGGGTCAAATTAAAATAGTACACCAATTTACTATTTGAGTTTTATTTTACCGCACCTGTACAAAATTCCAGATATTTATTTCTATTATTGCATACATATTCCATTGTATTATGTATTGGTTTTTTGTTTGAGATATTAAAATTAATAGAAGAATGGAGAAATAAAATACACCTCGTCATACCGTCATATGTTAAATAGGAAATATTGGCGTGAATTATCTATTCTAGGTGTGAAAATTGATTTTTAGGATATGGTACAGCAAGAAGTGAAACCTATTATTTTGTTGCGGCTTGGAGACTAAAATGCCTAACCCCCTACTGCTTTGGTTATTACCTCCCCCCCACCATACGATACCCTCATAAGATAACCCAACAATCGCCCACAAGATGAAAGAGATTGTCGGAGAAGAGAAGATAGTCATTTGGAATTCTGTCCGACCGATCTAGGCTGTCCACGACTGGTGCCCTTTCATCTCCACCACAAAGGAACAAATTATTAAACCCTCGGTTTCCTTTTCCTTTTTTTTTATGGCCTGTATTGCCTTCAGAATGCGTTAGTGGAAATGTATGGTAGTAGTCACAACTACGATATTTTTAAAATTCAATATCCGTGAATCGATAGTTAAAATTTTACAAATAAAGATGAAACATGAAGCAAATGAGCCAATTAATTGGAGTAGTCTGTTATTAAAAATGACTTCTTAAGTAACATTTATAGGGTAACAGTCAAAAATTCCTCTACATAATAATTAAGATAAAGAATAGAAATTTTAATTGCTAATATCCAATAACAGGTTAAAGTAGCTGTTCCTTTTATTTAACAAGAATCTAACATTTGTCACGTTACGAATTTAATTTAATATGATTAAATTGATATAGTTTGTTCACTTGTAATTTTTTTTAAAATATAATATTAGGCAATCTAAAGCGAAGGGGATAGTACAAGAGCCGGGAAGATAAAAAGGTAGTTATCTCACCCCAATTTTTGATTACTTTAATGAAAACAATGTATAAGTACTAGTCAAACTGATGAGTCTGCCAAGTATAGGTAGGGGGAATAAAAAATAGCAGCTGTTTCATAACCTTAAAACAACATTAATTTTTCATTTGGAGCTCTATATCTTAAAAACTACCAACAACACTAGAAAATCTAAGAGAACATTATTTAAAGAAGAGTAAATTTACTGAAATATAAGCCCTAAAAGAGCTAGTTACGTCCAATGGTTCTCGAGATATAGCTTTTTAAAAAGCAAAATTTCTTAAAAATCTACTGAAAGATTAGTAGTTAATTAATTTATTTTGAGAAATCTATATCTCAGGAACTATGTGACGTACAGATGTCTGTTAGCACTCAAATTAAAGCTAGTTTATAAAGGACTATACAGAAGTTTATGATCTTTACCTTCGTAGGAATAGTAGTTTTCATGAAATTTGCTAAAATAAATTGGTTTATAGTTGTTCAGACAATAAGTTTGATTTATGAAAAACTTCATTTCAAACACCATGGGACGTACAGATGTCAGCCAGCGCTCAAATTAAAGCTAGTTAAATTTACTACAAAATAGTAAATTATGTTTATCTGTGTAGGAGTAATAGTTTTTATGATATTTGACCAAATAAACTCACAATATGTTAATTTCTAGTTGTTCGTATTATAGTTGGATATTTGAAAATATCTCTAGATCCATAAGACACACATATGTCTGCCAACACTCAAAATAAAGGAAATTTAACTTACTATAAAGTAGTTTATGACACTAGTCTAGTCGTTTTTCTGATATTCACATATGAATATAAATTGAGCAAATGTAAATTTGTCCAAACAACTATAAATCAATTTTCATGTAAACTATTACTCCTACGAACATAAACATCATAAACTACTTTATAGCTCATTAAACTAGCTTTAATTTGAGTGCTAATAGTCATATGTACGTCAAATGATTTTTGAGATATAGATTTTTCAAAATAAATTCACTAACTACTGATCTTTCAGTGCGCCCCATACAACATTTTTATGAAATGTTGCTTTTTAAAAAGCTATGTCTCGAAAACTATTTAACGTAAATAACTCTATTAGGACTCATATTTTAGAAATTTACTGTTCTTTAAATGAAGTTCTCTTAGGTTTTCTTGTGTTGTTCCTACTTTTTGAGATATAGAGCTCCGAATGAAAAATTAGTTTTTTTTATCACTTTGAAACAGTCGCCATTTTTTATTCCCCCTACCTATACTTGGCAGATTTATCAAATTTTACTATTAATTATACATAGTTTTCATCCTTTTTTTCTCATCCTTGGCTCTTGTACTAGGATGTTTGCCTATGCATATCGACTGACCTTTCGAGAACATTCCTAATATCATCATATCTATACTAGAATATATAAACTTATTTCATAGTAATATTTAATATTAAGAAATATATATAAGTAAAATAGAATTGAGTGATAAAACGAATAAATTTATACTTTTTTTTACTAGATTAAGGTAAGTCACATTAATTGATGTGATAAAGATTTACGAAATGTGGGGGCCATTTTAGTTTAATAAAGTTTCCAAATGACATGGTAAACCACTGTCTATCTTATGCCTTCAGTCTGTCAGTATGTGTCAAACAGTTAGTGGTACGGTACACTGTCTATATATTGGTCTAGATTTTCCTGACAGTAAGTATTTTTGGGATAGTAGAGTGTGACCAATTCGTAATCTGGTCAGTATTACTTCGTGTTGTCTACAGCTTTGGGTTGATGTCTTTCAAGGATGTCTTTCAAGCATTCTTAATTTTTCTTAATTTTTTTTTTGATGTTTTGGGCCATGTAGTCTTTTAAAAATTAATTTGACTGGTGGTTTTTGCAAAAAATCTAAAAACATTAAGATTTTGTTTTGCTATTAATGTTTGATTAATTTTTTAATAATATACTTTTCTGTTATTAATTCTTAATGATCCACACTTACTCGTTTTTGAAAATGGGTTGTATAAAGTGAGGCTGGCCGAAATGCATTTGTTGGAGCCGGAATGTTCCAGTGGTATTAGATATTCCTTGCCAGGTGGGTGGGTTATTGCCCCCTCCCCTCAGGACGTTCCTGGTCCTATGGAATACAAAGCCTCAGCACGTAATATCTCCCAGCTGTGAGGCCAATCGTATTCACATCTCTGGCAATTTTGAAAATAATCGGACCGTTGTTAAATAGTTCTTTTTTTTTTTTTTATTTATAAAACAATTCTAAGGTTTACAGAGCAACATATACATCTCGAAAAAAATTATTAAACAAAAATCATATTTGTTTTTGGCTAAATATAAGTTTCCCAAATCAAGATCAAGATCTTTTCTATCTTTTTTTTTTTAACTTCAATATCAACCCAATCGAGGGAACTATAGGAGGAAATTGTAGACAAATTTTGTTGAAAAACATTTTTTTGGAACCTAAAAAGTTCAGAAAAATAATTTGTAACATAAGAAAGAACACCTGGAAAATAATAAAAAATGACGAAAAAATAAATATTCAAAATTCGGTATATTTTGGGGGAGAGGTGGTACTGTGATAAGGCATTATGCTATTAATTCCAAGGACCTGGGTTCGAATCCGCCTGTGGTAGATAATAATTATTATACATAAATTAATTATTCTGTTACACTGTAGCCCTGTAACAACCCTTTAGGTTCTGGAGTCCTCCTGGGGTCCATTATAGATAGCCTTATAAAGTGATCAGGGCTTCACTTTTGATTAAAAATCATAAGATTTTGAAAAATCACATCCCCATAACCTTGTTCTAAAATAGTTCTTTCTTTCAAAGTACTGAACCCATGGCCCTTCATGGGTTGTAGTGGTTCATATTATTATTATTATTATTATTATTATTATTAGGTATGCATAAATTTATTTTTTTGTTTTTCTAGGGTTGCTATGACAATAATTAGTTTTTTTTAAATTTCACTGTTCTATAAATTGAAATATAATAACAGGAAATGTTACCACCCTGTATAATAAAAAATAAGCTCTTATGAAAAGAGCCAGAATTAATTTTATTATATATTTAAAATGAAGAAGTCACCAAACCTATCAACTTGAACAACCCTGAAGCTCTAAAAAGTGGGGCTAAACTTCGGAAAATAAATAGTTGTTAACTATTTTTATTTCTCTTTTGACCGCACCATCTTTTTCATTATTTTAATTAATTTTATTATTTCAAAATAGGAAGGTTAAGGAAAAGGGGTGATGTGGCCACTGGATTTTTCTAGTTGTCGTTGATTTGTATTTAATGTTCTTTATCTGAGTTAATTAAGCCGAACTGTATTTTAAATACTAAAATACAGAAAAAAAATAATACCATGTCATTTAGTTCAGTTCTTTAAGTAATATTTTATGGCAGTTAATTCCCCGGAATTCCATAAAACGATGCTATAGCACAAGGAGATAGCACGCGTTCACGCAAAACAAATTCTAAAGGCAGTGGATAGTCAATGGTGTGGAAGAAGATGCGTCACCAGGCCATAAAATGTTATAGGTCCCGTGAGTAAGTGTTGCGGCCGTACCACGTCCGGGCTCACACCGAATAAAAACCGTCAATATTAACCAAAATCTTATCCAACTCGCCTCATCCTGATATCTAAAATAGCGATCATTAAATCATAATACAATAATTATATTAATAAACATTATAAATGTATTCAAATTAATGAACAGCTTTGAATGACTGTTTTTGAATATTTTTTACGAACTCAAAAGATATTTTATTATAATGAAGTAATTCGTACAACTGAACCGCAACTTTCGACAGATTTTCCCTGCAGAATTCTACTTTGATCCGAGGAGTTAATTCTATTCCTATTTTCAAATTCCGTCTGTACTTACTTCCTTTTCAAAAATCTTTTGTAAAATATTAATTTATATATTATTTACATATACAATTTGGATCCAAATTACTCTCAACTTTTATTTTCAGAAGCTCTCCAATGTTTCGGCCTTCAGGCCATTTCCAAGACAACCTATGAAAATATTTGTTTTTGTATTAATTATATTATTTCCTTAACTACATACCGATATATTTGGCTATATCTTAAATATTGATGTCTTGTTTTTTAAAATCTTATCTGCCGGCTAATTTCCCATGTCACATCTTTAAAATAAATTAAATATTAAAATAACATCATAACAAATTCAAAAATTGTTTTTAAATTGATTACTTACTTACATAACTTTTTATATCTTAAATTTAAAAACTTTTTTACACCAATAATCTCCTCTTTTCCACTTAAAACCATCATTTAAAACAGAACCTACCTTCAACCTTGTTTTTTTTTTTAATTTAAGAGTTATGCAACAATATAAATGTTGCTTTTTAAAAAGCTATATCTCGAAAACTATTTAACGTAAATAACTCAATTAGGGCTCATATTTTAGAGAATTTACTCTTCTTTAAATGAGGTTCTCTTAGGTTAGGTTTTCTTGTTTTGTTCCTACTTTTTAAGATATAGAGCTCCGAATGAAAAATTAGTTTTTTTTATCGCTTTGAAACAGCCGCCATTTTTTATTCCCCCTAACTATGCTTGGCAGACTCATCAATTTTGACTAGTAATTATACATAGCTTTCATTAAAGTAATCAAAAATTGGGGTGAGATAACTGCTTTTTTTCTTCTCTTGGGCTCTTGTACTATGTATGAACACAATGATTGTCACCCTAATGAATTATTTATAATAGTACATTCTATATTTTTATTATTATTATCATAATAATTGCCATTTGTGTACTTAATCGATTATTGAAATATAAGTTGGCAGTAACTTTATATTTTATGTAATCAATTTTTTTTTTATTTAAAAACTTAAGTGTCAAAAAAAACCAAAGCAGTTCAGTTTGCTATAACATATCGCTTATTTAGAATTGTTTGTATTTTTAAACACTACCAGCACAAATTTAAAAAAACGGTGCAAACTTTTACTTAGGCCAACCAATATGTTTACTGCTTCCGTATATTTTAGTTATATCGGTTAAAGTTTTAGTTATTGGTTGAGTTAATTTTGAGGTAGATGAATTAATACAATGTATTTTTAAGGGTTGTGATAGATTTTTTTTTTATACTTTAATAATTATAATAAGTTTAAATATGATTAGGATATTAAGAAGGAAATAAAGCGATGAAATATGAAAATAAAATACTAGAGTTCTCAAGATCCATTACCCTTAGCAGCTGGCTAAAAGGGTTTCTAACCAAGGGAACTTATTCCATTCCTCTCCTAGTCAGTGTTTAAAAGAATTCAGTCATCCCTCTAGAATATTGAGGGCAAAAGGGAAACATAGGCTCATAGGTGTTTGTGGTAGGAATTTAGCTTTTTGATAATTTATTTATTTTTTTATATCCCCTTACCTGCATATGAAATATACATTAGGAGAAAGTATTGCTATAGTGAAATATTTCGTATCCGAGTTTACAACGGAAATACTCGTTCTTGGAGTCCAATAAAACAATACTGGTGTGTCTATGTTAATAGCATAGCTCAAAAACCAAAAGTCACGCGAAACTGAAATTGCCTATTTTAGGTAAGATTATTAAAATAAATTGTAATCAATCCCACCAAATCACAGTTATCCTTTTTTGAAAACCCATGACTTTATGCCGCACAGTATCCTTTAATATTACTCCCACTTATTCCCGTTGAACAGATCCATTACTTAAATCTAGACAAATGACTGACATGGAATCCTCATACAAGAGAAAAGACAGGAAACTTCTCCTAGATTCCGACCCTTAAAACGTTTACTAGACAAACTGTCTAAATTTCCAATCCATTACAAAAGACTGACCTGCATGACTATAATAAGGCCTATCTGGACATAAGGAGTTGAGCTTTGGGGCTCCACTAAACCATCGAATTCCTGTCGTATCCAATCCTTACAAACCAAAATCCTTACTGCTCCTTACTTTGTCTCAAATCAAGTCATCCATCAGGACCTCAATGTTCTATATGTTACCAATTGGCCAGAACCAGACATCAATCCATCCATGATAAACTTCACAACCATTCAAACCCACTTGTTTCTAACCGGGCTTCTCCTCTATTACTTGATAATCCTCTTAGGCGTCTGAAAATAAAATAGTCCCGAGATCTTCTCTTGTAGAAATGTTATTGGAGTTCTATCAATTGGTTGATTCTTCACATGTTTTGTATCATATCATTCTATTCCTAATTGCAAATTTGCTAGATGTATATATTTTTATACAATTCTAAATAACGATAAATGAATTATTTAAAAAAAAAAAAAGAAAGGTGAGATTAACATATGTATGGAATGTTGTAGAGACGTTTCCCTAAAATCGATTTACCAGAAGTGGCACTTCCTAATTTTCTCTAAAATGGCTCTAAGGATTTTGTTTAAACTTCTTATATCAAAACTCAATTAAATGAGTAGCTTGCATTCAAAAGCAGACGTATCCAATTTGGAATTTCATTGGATATTTCAGTTGGCTAAAAAACAAAGAGAGTAATTGTTATATTCGTTAAATAATTATTCCAAGTTAATCCTTACAAAACAAAGGGATCTGTTTGTCGAGTAAAAAGTAATATGAATGTTCGATCCAGTTCTGGCAAATACAATTTAAAGCGTAAACGTGTTTTTATTTTATATGCGTCATTTGATCGTAAGCTTCTCAAGTGGTATTAAATATTAGTTAATTATAATTCTCAGTGAAATAATTTGACTAATTTGAATCCTGAATTTTCAAAATATCATCCTGTAATTATTTTATTAACTATATCAATTTTTTAATTGTTATAAACATTGGATATACGAAAGAATTTGCTAATTTATAAGGGAGAAAAAAATATCTTTTTTTACTTGTAATTACATATATATTATATGAAATGATTTATAGCAACTGAATGTATGTTAGTGATTGAAAGTGCACGATCAGTACCGGATTTTTTATATCAATGGAAAAACAAGAGTGTACCGAATATATTTAAAATGGATTGATTGAGGAATAATTAATTAGTTTAGGCATATAAACTGTACTAAATGTCAAAAAAATTTTTTACCTAATCCTGTTTCGGAATTTAACAACCTAAATTATTCCTCCTTGTCTTATTTCCTTCAGATTTCAATTATGGAAAATTCCAGAGTTCCAAGTTAAACGGATTCTGTAGCATTGGGAAAGTTCTCATTGATCCTGAGAAGAAGGAATAATGAAACCGAAGCCTTCCTAAGGTCTGCTTTAATTGGATGAAGCGGTTTGAAGAGAAGGCGCGAAGTCTGCTAAAGCAATTGTAACTTGGACAATGGCGATTGCCTGATTCATCCACAACCCAAAATAATTGGCCATTGTCTGCTTCTGCATCCTATCTCGTCTTTTGTAGGATACACTAGGACATTGGGAGAGGGAGGGGAGGACGTCTCCGTTCTTCGGATATCTGTGAAGTAGCCTTTTTGAATTATTAAAAGCTCCCTCAACGTTAGGGGATGTCTTTTCTCCGGGGTGTTACTTTTTAAAGAGTGTCGTTTGTATCCCCTGCCTCAACGACAACAAATTGACACATTATTTATTTAGTAGCATTTCAATAGAGGCAGCGTAACTCGAGTCTGAAATTGTTCATGGCTGCCTTGAAGTACTCTAAGCAATATAACATATTGTTAGGTGGACTATATACATATCAGTAGAGTAAATAAAAATAATTACTCTCGAAAGTAAGATTTTACTCTTACGTAGAAGACTTTTAAGAAATTGTATTAATAAACGGTCACTTAAGTAAGTGGGGAAACTTTTATTTTATTTATTTTTTTTTTCACTTGACTAAGTATAAGTTTTGTTTCTGAATAACTAAAGTGCAATTACATCAATATATGAGACATTTTCTTGTCGAAGAATAGAAATAATTGTTTAAATAAAATAATTTATATCCATGTTAAATCTCAAAAAACTCTTATTAATTCTTTAAACGTTCAACGGCTAATTCGGCCATCTTCAGGGTCAATCTAATAATTATCATTTATTATTATAAATAAAAAATGAATAACTTTTATTATTCATTAGTTTTTAACAAACAACATTATCTAGAGAGAGAGAGAGAAATACTTTATTCATCCATGCTGCCCAAATACATCGGGTTGCTACACAGTATAATAATCAATCCGTGATCGGACACATATAAATTACAAAATTACATATAATTACATGATATAATAAAACAGAACAGTTTTCCCCCACAGTTTCCTTCTGCAATCAATTCCAGTCTACACACAAATATTTCAATTCATTCCTTTTTTCTTTCCCTTTCTTGTCCCTTCCATTTCACCATTTCACAATTTTTATTTCATTTCCTCTCCAGTGACCCGCTAAACAAATTCACTATTAGACAGCAATGTGAGATCAAACCAGAGAAATAATAGTCACAGCAGTAGATCAGTATACAAAAATCAAATTAACAAATACATTTTACCAAAACAAAACTAATACATAGATCTAATGGAAGATATAATAAAAAGTTTGTTGAAAGAAATACATGAACGAATAAACGTGATGGTCGATTCTTTGTCCACAGTAAACTTTTGAATTACTGGACTGATTTACGTGCAGTTTTTACAAAATATCCCCTTTCGCCAAGGGAAGGTTTAAAGATAGAAAAATCTCCAAATTTTAGAGTAGAAAAAGACATGAACAAAATTGAGAGTTTTTGGTTTGCAGCTCGGAGCTGAACGTATCATCTTTCAACCTACATCAATTAAACATATTGAAATGCTAGCTAATTTTGGGTTTCAATTTGGGAAAAAAAATTTTCCTTTATATAAAGTTTTATTTTATATCTCCGGGTTCGTGCCCTTTGGTACAGTTTATAGAGCCCTAAACCACTACCAAGTTTGGTGCGTATTGGTCGAGTCGTATTGAAGTTATTTCTATTCTTTTAAATTTTTGATATAGGGCGAATGTTTTGGACTAATATTTTAATTATTTTCCGATTTTTTCTCGTTAATTCGAGGTGCTAAAAAGGAATATCAACTTTGTTTGAGTTATTAGTCTCTTCTAGGAAAAAACACTTATTATTCCCTTGATTGGTTTCTTGAGGTGCTAAAAACGAATGTCAACACATATATTAGTTTACCAAATCATAATAATAAAGTATACGTAAATTTTTTATTTTAATTAAATATAATAATTTATATCAAACTATCAATTATCAATTTAATAGATTATTAAATCTATATACATCCTTAAATCTTTACTGCCTTACTTCACTGCCGAACTAAATGCAATAGCAAACAGCACTTCACTTCTCTTTGTCTTTGAGCCACACCAACATAACAATAATTACAGACTCATAAAGCTCGTTAAAAGGTTTAGATTGTATGTATTCAGAGCATCCGAAAATTTCCTGCATCCATTTTTACTTAAAAACTCTACATAATATAGGTATGTCAGTTACATTTAAATGGGTTCCAAGCCACGTAGGAATCGCAGGGAATGGACTAGCCGATCACGCTGCAAGAGAAGCACTCGCGTTTTCGGGACGGGGTAAAGCAATTTTAACTCCATCAGTAATGAGCAAACCCCTTGAGAAGGATATCAAAGATAAATGAAGATCTCTATGTAATGAAAGCCCAATGAGTAAATTAAAAATTATTAAAATTTTTAATAAAATTTGGAGCACCTCCAGTCATTTAATTTATGAGTAATAATGTTGTTTGTTACAATTGTTAAACATTAATTTAATTGTTTAACATAAAATTAAAAACATAACGTATAAGCTATTATTTATTATATTGTCCTTGAGGCCGAATCAGTCGAAACGTTGGACTTTTAGAGAAATAATATGGAGTGTTTGGAGACTTAACTTTGATAAAAAATTATTTTATTTAAACTATAAACACTAGACATAATAAAGTAAAATAATTATATACAAAAAAATAATGTTTTGATGTTTATTGTTTTTGCTACAATATTTAAGTCAATATTGATAATAATAAACAAAATGTTTATTAAAATAATTATAAATGATCTTTCCTTAATAATTATTTACCATTCAATCCTTATCCAGTTCCATCCATTCTTATAATCCACCTCGAAGGTTGAAAATACAGTGGCCGTTATTGTAAAATAAAAATGGACAATTTGGAGGTTTGGCAGTGGTCAGATAGATTTTATTTATTTTTATGTAAATTTTTGTTTTATTTATTTATTTTATTTTATGTTATTATTTTTTTATAGTATAAATGTGATCAGTTATCACTATTACCTATTTCCCAACAATGACAGATTGTAATAGTTATCAATAAATAAAATATTTTAAAAGACAAATAAACTTTAAAAAAGTATTGACAATATGATCGTAAGACACTGATGTATGGTCAGTTCTAAATCACTATAGAGATGGTTGTTCAAACAAGCCTACGGAGTCCTCTTCATATCGGGCGATACTACACTTTATAGCCAGGAATTAATAAAGCGACATCCTTTATAGCGGAAGATAAAATATTTATTAAATTCCAGTAACAATTAGTCTTTTATTACATGTTCACAAAAGACATTACACGTGCCGGTTCGCTCGTGAGCAATAATAAAGTTTTTATCAAAAAGGGATTGTAAATTAACTAATTGTTTGTCAGTGATTTCTATACCAACGATCAAAATAGATTTAGCTCAATGAAAGAACATATAGAAAAATATGCTCTTATTCTGTATGGTTCATGTTCATTCTACAATCAATTTATAGAACTTTGAGTACTTGATATGCATTATATAGGACACATTAGGTTTTATTTATTTACTGAAATTCACAATTGTATTTACATAAAATATATCTGGTTAATATGATGTTAGATTACAAGGGTTTGATACAGACATGCAGAGAAGTAACCCATTAGAATCAGTTTAATAACATTTCTACATTTTGAGGTCTAGAGGTCATCTTTTCAGGCACCTTGGAGGCTTGTGGAAGAGGATGCAAGGTTAGCAGTTTCTAACCTTGCATCCTCTTCCACAAGCCTCCAAGGTGCCTGAAAAGATGACCTCTAGACCTCAAAATGTAGAAATGTTATTAAACTGATTCTAATGGGTTTGACATGTAGAAATGTAGTGGGTTTGGGTGGTTAGGGAGTTTATAATGGAAGGATTAATATTTGGTTTGGGCTAGATCGGTTAAATGTGGAACATTAAAGTATTTATGTATGATATTATTTTTTTCAAAGCAAGGAGGAATTGAGGATTTCATGAAAGACTTTGGATTTTAATGATTGAAAAGGAAAGGTTTCCATGGTTTATTGGAAAAGCTCAACTACGAATGTCCTGATAGGCCTTATTATAGTCAGGTAGATTGGAAGTTTAGGCCGTTTGTATGTTAAGTGCAATAGTTGGAATCGACGTGCGGTTTCCTTTCTTTTCAGGAAAACAAGAATTTAGTTAGTGGTAAACAAAGTTAGTCGTTTTTCCAGATATTGTCTAAGGTAGTGGATCAGTTCGACATGGGTAAGAGCAATTGGATTAATTTTAAAACATATTAAACCATAGTTAACCAACTTACTGTATGTAATATATATATGATGATATTTTGAATAAAATGTTTAAATTTATACAGGCAGTGTTGCGGCGAAAGGGATCTTTTGAGCTCTGCTCTACCCCTCACACGTGGGGGATAGAGTGGGCTCAGGGATCCTCAGGTCGATTCTGTAAATATTGTATATTAGAGTGTAAATGCGACTAGAGACTATATTATTTTATTTATTTATTTTTCATACAGATACTTTGATTATGTTCATTTTGTTTATTCTTCTGTTTGTGTTTATTTTAAGAGTTTTTTTTTTTTATTCATTTATCATTTATTTGATTTGATTTTATTTTAGTACGTATGAGATCATTCATCACTTTTGTGATGCTCACAACTATGTGGCAGATTGTAATATCTATAATTAATAAAAATTAGTAGTAAAAAAAAAAAATTATACAGGGCGATACAGAAGGAGGAAATTTCATTTAAGGGGGTGGGTTTGTTAAACAAGAATATAGTCCATTGCCACCAATATTACTACTTATGTACATTGTGGAGGACAATAGTTATACTAGATTGTTGCAGGTATCTAATGTCATTTTACTTTAATTTACTTATTTATGGTTTATTTAGTAAGTTGAAGTATTGGAATCGTGAAAACTTTCAATTCTGGTTCAAGAATGGATTTCCCATGAGTACAAATAACTGTTCTGCAAAATGGTCTGTGTGTGAACTGCCTAAATAAAAAATGAGAAGTAATAAACTGAAATAACATATTAAGAGCGAGTATAGGCCTGAGATGTGAACTTTTTCCTTATAATCGACAGACCTGAACTGCCACGCTATATAATCGATTAATCTTTTTTTTTCGATTTTCTCAGTAACGGTTCAAACGTTTCTTATTAAACTCACTTTCACATTATCAATGTATAATGAAATGCTCGTTAATATCATACTAGCCTTACAGGGTTTAAATAATGAATATTTAAAAAATTTTCATCTAAAGTATCTTTAATATTCTTTATTTGAGATAGTTGATTATCCCACATTTTTTAGTAATAAAAATGGATAAATATAAACTATGAAATGATTTGATAATCAAACTAAGGAGATAAGAAGAAAAATATTTTGCTCATGGTACATAATAATATTATTTCCTGAAATAAGAATAGTAATATAGATGTATTATACAGCGTTGGATAGCCCAAGATTTTAGGGAAAAAAATGAGAAGAAACATGTAAAGTTGTAGAATGTATGAAATTTTTAAAAATGCTAAATTTAAAATATTTATTTATTTATTTTTTTGGAAATGGTGTAATTACATAAAAAGAGAAGTGCGTATCTTATCGGCAGTCCTCTCTCAAGTTTCTGCTACCTTAAGCTAATTTTGATGCTGCAGCCGCTTGTAAATTAACAATGTTCAAATAGAGACTGGCTTCTGTTACAGAGGAGCAAGCTGGTAGTAGAGGCAACTACTAACTGATACCGACTAACTGTTTGTTCGCTAAGATAACTTCATCGGCCCAACTTGTGTTGAGTCAGTGTGCAGTGTGTCGCATCTCTTCCACTATCTATCCTCCCTATATCATTCATATTAATTATTCTAAGTTAACTATACCTATCATCTTTATTCAACATACTTAATTCTAATTTTTAAAAAAAAGTTACTAATTAACAATAAAAGCAGTATTAATTACTGGCCCTAATAAAAAATATTAATAATTTATATAATTCATAAAAATCCATTATTTAACATTGGGCTAAGGATATATAATTTTATTATTTAAAAAACCAATTATTACGAATAAAAATTATTATATATAATTAAATATCTTGCTTCAGGCAGGTTTATTTGCTATAATAAAAATATTCATATTGTCTCACAATTTTTATGTTCTCAAGGATCTATTAACTGACAATTTAAATTACATTTCAATAGTTATCAATTATTTTTAAAAACATTCTGATCCATAAATACCGGCGTGGAGTGACCCATTCCTAAATTATTTCTAATATGGACTAGATAATAGATAGATTGTCCGAAACGTCGTTCATAACATAGAAATAAAGAGAATTGAAAAATTTTTAAGGGTTTTTCCTTGAAAATAAGAAAATAATCTATAATTTTAGTCATTTTTGTAAAAAATTATTCAGCTACTAAGACCATATGATCACATAGGATTTATTTTTATTTTAAAAAAATTATTTATAATTTAGAAAAAGTTTGTTATTTAAAATAAATAACAAAATTCAATATAATCAAAAAACAAAGATTTCGGCCATTCCGGCCATTCTCTAAGATCTGTTAACTAACAATTTTAATTAAATTTCAATAAATATAAATTATTTTTTAAAACATTCTGAACCATCTATTATTTTCGAACATTGTCTTAATTATTAATTATAACTATTTTCTTTTACATTTCTATTACTTACATATTGTACCTTGATATTCTAAAGCAAAGCATCGCATCTTTCGGATATAAGTTAGTTTAACTAATTGTTTAACCCTAACTTCCTGTTATGTTACGAATATTTTAGTATACTTTGAGCTATTAGAGTGTTTTAATATCACTACTTATATAGTTCTTAATCTGTTAAAACGATATATGCAATCATCTCTGAACATTCCTAATGCCACTATATTTCTTTCAGACTTGATGAAACCTCATGTAATATAGGTTTTCTGAGATACTTCTCTCACTAATAATTACTTTATACAATCTATTAGTCGGTTGTGGCAGATAATTATTTATTTTGTTACTGTTGCCGCGAGTCAACGCAGTTGGTTCGGTAGGCCTTCGGGGTCCACCTAACCTCTTAAAGGAAGTACCCTTAATTGGATAAAAATCTGGCAGTCGGCGGTGATTATGACTGAATCACCTACTTGCACAATCGCTGGTCAAGTAGCAGTACTTCTGGTTAGTACTGAACCCCGACCCTCCATGGGTTGTCACGATACAGATTTTTTATAATCTATTAATAACATTTTAAACGTCGTTTAATATGTTTCTTGTAATTGGTAAATTATCGAAATCAATCAAAATCCTGAGGAATTTTAGGATTTTTCAGTATAAGAGGGGAGGTTCGTAGTTGAGCCGATTCAGAGGACAATAAAGAGCGTGCCCCGGGCCAGTCTAATCTATAAATCTGTCAGCACATGGGCGCTCTGCTTACTGTGGCCAGATGTTTCCTCAGTTCGCGCTATCATTATCATACCGGCCCACCATGTGCCCCCCCCCCCCCATCTGCCCCCGACCACAACAAAAACAGAAGCACAACGTACAATGTCCGCTGGCGTCGAAGAAGACGGATCACCGGCCACAAAGAGGGTCCCATCTGCTCCACGTATTTATGTACATCAAGGATTATCACGCCTCTAACTGAATCCATACAAATTGTATACTACACACTATACCGTTTTATTCATTGTAATTTTATTCCTTATTTAATCTATATTTAAAAATGGACAAATTTTAGATAAAGCAATCCATGGATTAACATATAAAGTTCGACTTCAACCTGAAAAAAACAAATGACAAAAAATCATAGAATAGTATAAACCTATAGTTTCGGGTAGCTACGTAAGAGGTTCTCTAGAATGAGCTTGTTACAGAAAACATAGAGTGTTGTTGTTTTTAACTTCAGCCATTGTTCCTCCTTCAGTCCTTAATGGTTCCGTCAGACTTTGTTGTGACTAGTTGGAATTTCAATTTTTTGTATATATTACCATATTATATTACTTATATTAACCAAATTGGTCTAATCAATAGGAGTATATCTATACATTTTAAAGTTATTCTATATTAATTCATTACTTGTTAGTCAATTTGTTGATTACTTTTATTGATTTGTCGATTTATCAATTTTTTGTATTATCAAATATTCATATCTAAATACACAATTTTAAAACTAAGCGGAAGAATATGCTATGTGAAATTTCAGAGGAAATTTTGCTTAAAAGAATATTTTTAAACGCTCCTTCTTAAATTGTGCCTTGCATATTTTCTTCCAAAACATATAATCCAGGGAATTTCATCAAGTTAAATAATTTAATTCCAGCCTTCATAACAGAAATATAAAATTCTTTTAATATAATCAAATTCCTCACAGCTCTTCAATTATGTACACAATTTTAGTCTGAGTAGTTTAGTTTTATAGCTTTAGTTATCATTGCATAAGTTAGGTAGCATTTAGCCAGTTTAGTTCGATATAAACTCTTAGGTAAGTTTATCATATACTGATATTATAAATTAAACGATAAAAATTATTACTGCAGGATTTATTAGGTATTTTATACACGTTTTGAATATTGACTGCATGATTTTGGGCTTTTAAATGCATATTTTCTGTTGTGTTTTACTGCACAAAAATCCGGTCTCTACTCATCATATTTCGAATTTTCAATCAGTTCGAAGTATGTTACGATTATTTTATTCTAACAATTCTTCTAATTTAAAAGTAAGAAAATGATTTCAAATTCACAATTTAAAAAAAAGAAATAGTAATTTTATACTAAATTCCACAACAACACTCTTAAATCATTTGAGAGATTGATTTGGATAACAACGTTTCACATTGTCCCTAAAGTATCGATCCGCCCAAGCTGGTCCGTATCGATATATCCGAAGGGAAGTGCGAATCAGTATAGGAGTTGCAGTGCAGATCACGTAGGAGTAGTAGACAGTAAGGCAGGCTGACTGCTGGTGGCTGGCTATATTGCTGTTGGGGAGGTGGTGGGTCAGCCTTATTGCCTATCTGACAGCCTCCTGTAACGAATTTCGGGATGGATATCGGTGATTGCTCGAGATTGTCTGTTAATTTTAGAAGAAGGCTCTCAGCGGTGCTAATAATTCCTAGTAAGACAGTCTATCTCATAGCTATTGCTTTCAGCGGCTCCGCTTTCTTAATAAAATACATCGATACATCTACAGTATCGAGTGTTATTTACGACCATGTCCTTTTTATTTATGAAAAGTTAAATTCTTTGGCTTTTCTGCAGCACATAGATTTACAAATTATTTTAAGAAAGTACAGTAGTTTTTTTTTTACAGTTTTATTCAATTGAGAATCAAAATTAAATAAATCCTCTTATAAACTTATTATTTAAAAACTATGATCCCATTTGGATATGTTGAATTTTTATTGGTAACTGGCATTTTCGGCAATGTTTAGCTATTGATATCTTCGGGTGTATGTTAATTTAGTTAACTTCGCTTTAAAAAAAAATTAGACATTCAGTTTTCTTATGGTTGTATTAACGTAGAAATTAGATAAGATTCATATTAGTTATAACCGATTATATGAACGATTATCACCGGAATAAAAAATAAAAAAAAATCTCCTAATAAATCAAGGTGAAAAATTCCTAATTTTTAATTTCATTAAAAAAATTATTTAAGGATTTCAAACGAGACTAGAAACGAATGTGATTTGTTTTTTTTCTAGTAAAAATTTAGTTGACTTATTTTCATAAAATCCTCATTATGTTTTTTTTTTTAATTTTTAAGGAATTTTATTTTTTTATAGAAACTTTTTAAAACTTTATTTATTGATAGATATTACAATCTGCCACTCTGTTGTGGGCAATAGATAATAGTGATGAATCATCACATTCTTATGAATACCATAAGAACAGGAAACCTCCTTGAAGATGCTAGAACCCCTCTTTCTCTTCAACCTCCCTTCTGCCTTACGTCATGATTTGTTCATGGCTCATTGAACATTAATAGGCAGTTTATTTCAGAATCAGCTGATGCAGCAACAGCTTCGCTAACTGTGGTAAGTAATGGGCCATGGAGTTTGTCTTATTGAATGTCGTTTTGATCTGTTTATTACCAGTTGTCTTCTGCAGTTGGGTTCAAACTCATTGATAATTGGGGACTTAGTTATGAATAGTTCTATACTAAGAAATTTCCTGAATTCAGTTTAGAGTTTTAAATCATTATCTCCCCTCTTTTCTCAGTTGCCGGTGTTTCTCAAGGTTGTATCCTAGGTCCCAATCTCTATAGGGTTACTAGAGCTGATATCCTAACCCACCTTAATGCATTCCTAACAACATGCGCTGATGACCCAACTACAGCATCACAAACTCTGCAGTCACACATAACATCCATTGAAGAAGGGTGTCAGAACTTGAGAATCAAAGTAAATCCTAAAAAATCTCATCAGAACTCTCCCTCATAGACCGATACTCTCCTGTTCTACAGTATCTTTCTTTTTTTAATAACTAGCGCATGTTGAACAGATTCGATACTTAGGACTCCATTTTGACCAGAGACTTACTTGGAACCCTCTTACTTGTTTGAAACTTCAAAAAACTGCTCGTAGATTTCCGATTACTACACTTACTTGCCAAACGCTTTAAACTCCACATTTACTTTAAAAAAACTCATACACTATTAGTACAAGAGCTCAAGAGGAGAAAAAAGGCAGTTTTTCCACCTCAAATTTTGATTACTTAATTGAAAACTAAGTATAATTACTAGTCAAAATTGATGAGTCTGCCAAGTATAGGTAGGGGGAATAAAAAATAGCGGCTGCTTCAAAACGGTAAAAATAATTACGTTTTTATTCGAAGCTATTTTTATCTTTACAACTACAAACCAAATCTATTTACGTTCAATAGTTCTCCAGATATAGCTTTTTAAATAGCAACATTTCATAAAAACGTTGTACGGAACGTACTGAAAGATCAGTACTTAGTGAATTTATTTTGAAAAATCGTTTTCTCAAAATCCATTTGACGTACTGGTGTTTATTAAATTAAAGCTAGTTAAATGAGCTATAAAGTATTTTATGACGTTTATTTTCGTAGGAGTACTAGTTTTCATGAAATTTACTAAAATAAATTGATGTATAGTTGTTCGGACAAATTTTCATTTGCCAAATTTATATTCAATTGTGGATATCATAAAAACTACTAACCTCACGAAGATAAGTGTCATAAACTACTTTATAGTAAGTTAAATTCTTTAACATTTGTACGTCCAATGGATTTTGAAATAAAGTTTTTCATAAATCAAACCTATTGTTGGAACAATTATAAATCAATTTTTTTTTTCTCGGAAATATGAAAACTACTATTCCTACGAAGGTAAAGATCATAAACTACTCCATAGTACAATTTTTTAGCTTTAATTTGAGTGCTAATAGACATTTGTACGTCGAATGGTTATTGAGATATAGATTTCTCAAAATTAGAACTACTATATTTTAGTATATTTTTATGAAATGTTGCTTTTTGAAAGGCTATATCTTCAGAACTATTGGACGTAAATAGCTCTATTATGGCTCATATATCAGCACATTTACTCTTCTTTAAATAATGTTCTTTTAGATTTTCTAGTGTTGTTGGTAGTTTTTAAGATAAGATTAATTTTTTATTCGGAGCCCTGAATAAAAAATTAATGTTTTTTTAAGGTTTTGAAACAGCCTCCATTTTTTTCCTCTACCTATACTTGACAGACTCATCAGTTTTGACTAGTAATTATACATAGTTTTCATTAAAGTAATCAAAAATTGGGGTGAGATAGCTGGCTTTTTTTCTTCGTGCCTCTTGTACTATATGGTAATCAAATCTATTTGGACATACTTCTTTGTCTCCACCAAACAATAAAACTATCCAATCCTTACAATCCAAAATCCTTCGTAAAAACTTTTCTCACAAATGAACTTATCCATAAAGATCTTAACATTCCTCTACATTTGACCCTAGATATACCTTCTTTAATTAAAAAATCTTTACCCACTCAAACCCATTAGTTATTCCCAGAATTATCATGTGCATTGACTCAAACATTTATCACATTCACTAATTGTATTTTATTATATTATTGTATTTGATTATTTTATTAGAGAGTTAGTGGTTCATGTATTATGTATGTATGAAGTACTAATTCCATTTTAATAAAGTGTACGAAAAAAATGTATTTTTTTATATATTTGTAAATTTTAATGAATAAGTAGAAAAAACGTAAACTTTTTGTTTGGATATACTTAGAAAGAAGAGTAAATAAATTATATACAGGCTTTTGCAGTGTATGTGTTTACCTCCATGAGCCTTACAATTTTCAGAGTTATAATTTGATGGTCGTGTAATTTTTTTTTTTATTTATCTTTTGAAGATATGATTCATTTTGTAACTTTCAGTAAGTCTTCTTGCACATGATCTGGAATATCCAATATCTTTGGGTAATTTTTTCACGGATTGTGCTAGTATGTCGAATTCGTTTGTTGGTCATTTTCTGTTTCGAAACGTCTTTAAAGCAAAAATTTCCTAAAACCACAATGAGTTTTTACCTTTTTTTTTTTCAAATGGGCGTCCTAACAGTGGGAAAATGTGAAAACCTAAAGAACACAAACGTTTTAGAAATTAATTGTCCGTAAGAACCATAATCTGAACTTCGATCGCCCCTGGAGACTAAAATAGTTGCCATGGTGATGTAACCCAAAAATGATCAATAATAATGATAGATCTTTTCTAAGAAAAGAATTTTGAAATTAAATCGTCAAAAAAGAATTGTTTGCATGTTTTTTATTCTTTTATTTTGCCCATGATCAAAAAAGTTTGCAATGAGTATTCATCTTAAAGGATTAGTGGATGAATTAGAGGCAATAAAATTTATAATGTTCTACGAGAACCAAATCGAAATTTCAGAAATCTTCTTTTTGTTAGACTCTACAGTCCAAGATGGATTCTACCGCACTCCTTTCTATCCAGGGTTCTTATTCTTTAGCTTTGCTGAGGGCATCCTCTTTCTTTCTTTTTACGAAGAAAGCTTCTCTAGTGATCTTTGCCATTTGTGTTGGGTTACCCTTTCAACATATTCCAGTTCAAATCCTATTCAAATTAAATCAAGTCAAATTCCTCAAATTATTGTATCTTATGAGTCAAGTGGCTTGTTCACAGAATGGACCAAAAATTCGTCTCCTAATATATACATATATATGTATGTACGTATTAGTTGTAAAATAAAGCTGCCATACAAAGTCCAGAGATAAAAGAGGACAAGCTGTACGATTAAGGGAGTTAGCCACTAACAAGTTGGTCCTGACTGGAACTGCCCGGAGATCTCCAGGGCCAGTCGCTCCAGAATACTGATTGTCTTCTCCCCTTCTGTCCGGTTTGCTATCTGGGCCATCCATGTCATCTATGGTGGAGTTCGCTGGCTTTTCATCGATAATATTTCTTTTCTTCGGCATTTATTTCCGACACTAAAAATACTCCTGAATCATATCAACTTTGAAAATTCCATGAATACGTTTTCTCATGTCTCTCTCTATCTCATTCATCAGACCTCGCTTGCGCTTCATGGCTGTTTATTGATAATATTTCTTCAGCATTACTAACACTAAAAATACTGCTAAATCGTATCAACTTTATAAATGACATAAGTACGTTTTCTCCTATTGTGTATTTAGTTATTTATATTGCACAAATATTGAAATAAAGAAATCAATATCATTGATTTTGTAAAATGTTCAAAATAATTAACTGCTATTTCTGCTTCTGATTTTATGTTTGTAACTGAAAATTTCTAACTACACTTTATTTAGGTAGAGTTGGTTGGACCACTCTGTGAAGATAAACGCTGTTAATAACTACCCCTAAAGGAGCATGTTGATAAAACAGTGGGTACGGGGACACTCCTATAGGCATAAATCCTGGACATGCAGCGGCTGCCGGAGGAATGCTCGCCATTCCAGTGGGACCCATAACTCACTTCCAGCTCCAGGAATTAAGAAGGGACCCTGGGGCTAACAGCTTTGATAATTATCTCTCTCGCCATCCGATACTGACTGGGGTGCACCGAACCTACTGTATACTGAGGGGATGTTATCTCAAGACTCCCGTATTTATGTACTGCTAAACTACATACCCTGCATTTAACAAGAGATAAATAATAAATAAATCCAGATCCTTCTTGTAAATATTTCCAAATTTATTAGAAAGGGTGAGAGGGGGGAGGAGAGAGAGAGAGAGCGCAGTCTCCTCGGTACTCTAAAATTGAAAAAAGCACTCTTTTTTATTTCATCACGTACAGCTTTTTCGCAAAACAAGGCCAATTTGAATTTGAAGAACCATACAATATATCGTATAAAATAAGTAAAATATAAATAAAATTGTATACAATATAGGTGGTAGCTAAAAATTACGATTACAACAAAACTTTCCCCTATTTTTCCATATTGCCTACATCTGTAATTGGCGTTTAAAAAATAAAATTTTCGTGATGAATCTTTTTCATTCTTCATTAACGTTCTGAATAATTTTATTTTCTTCACCTGCTCGGAGGGCTGTCTTGAAATGCACTTAGTTCTTTAGGTAATGTCATTTGTGCTTCAACCGTCCAAGCTTTCTGTGTAAACATCAAAAACAATATTTTTTTTTTTTACGAACCCGTGTTAAGGGACATCCATTTGCTAAATTATCTGAAAAAAAAACGTAGTTAATTAGCGGAGCAGGGGAGGGCCCTTGGGTTCGATCACTTGACAGCTTCACGTCAGTTTCAATTTGCCTAAATTAACATCCAAAAGGTTTCGGCGCACCCTCAGTGATAATACACCCAGCTTGTATTGTCAAAGCCTTTGATACGGTATGGTGAAGCGCTGGACGGTGCTATCAATTTGTTGGGGTTGCTTTAATATGAGTTCTGCATCTATTGATTGCTTCTTGTCTACCTGGCGTACTCTTTTGATACGTAATAGGGGGTGAGATTTTAACCATCTAATCGATTTCTCTCGAATATAGGCTTATATTTATATCAGTTCCATTATTAAAATTAATATTTTTTAAGATTATATGCAAGTTTTCTAGGAGGAGTTTTAGAAAACCAAAAATCTGGTACCGTTCACTTTCACTTACGACGAAAATTCTTATCTCAGGGTTTCCGAAGGTAAAAAAAAATGAAGATCAACTTTGTTCTTGGCAGGAATGAGGTAGAGAGAGATCGGTCTCGACTTTTTCCGATTTGAACCCCTGCCCATAGTTTTTCTTCTTTTCATTATTCATCAAATTCTTAATTTGATGAATAATTAATTAAATTAATAAATTAATTCTAAAATCTGTGGCCTAAAATAAAAAGTGGTTAATTTTTTCCAATAAGCATAATTAAAGCTAATTTAGAGAAACTTTAAGACTATATCGATGAGGAAAAGACTATTTTATATTACTTATTGATGTCACTTGATTATACATTCATATACATAGTTTAATCAAAATCATTAATATCTATTCACGAAACTGGCACTTCAAGTCGGTCTTAATGAAAAAGACACTGTAACATCTCAGACCTATACCCATTTAAACCCTTTGCACTCGGTTGTCTCCTGTGAAAGTTTATTAATGATTACGGAGCATGAGCATACTCCACTGCAATTTTTCGTGTAACACATATTTTCTAATGAAATGGCATAAATAATAGATCAAAATATTATAAAAATATCAATATTTACGATAAATAAATCAACCGGTTTTACACCGAACAACAAAAACCAATGTCACAAGTTTCTAAAAAGTCTTGTAAAGCAGTTGAGAAGTGATTTTCGAAAATCTCGAACTCATCCTTCGACATTTTTGTCAGACTATAGACTGAATAATAAGCTACATATTCCAAATGTGGAAGAAAGAAAATGGGATTGCATTGTTTGTTATGAGGGAAAAGCTCTAGGTGGAAGGCGGCAAACATTTTATTGTGAAACACACAAATAAACTTACTTTGTGTATTGGGAATTGCTGGAAAATTTACCATATTATAGAAAATGATAAGCAATCATTTTTTTTTTTTTTTTGTAAATATGGTTGGTTGGTTCCAAAGTTGTTCTCTATAATATTACGATTCTAGGGTCTACGTACTATCTTTTTCACGAAGAAGTGGTGTTGAGTTGCCGCTAGGTAACGTCCGAAAATGGTGCCGAGTGCAAAGAGCTGAGTATTTAATTTCAGTTTCATGCGACTTATCGTTTTTTGAGATATTCACATACAGTGCATTTATAAATACTTCGTTATTTGGACTCAGGTAGGTACTATCAAAACATGTATTTCTTTCAGGAACTCGAATTCTTAATTTTGCACGGAATACTTCCTCTTAATATATATTCCATATATGGTAATTGAAAGTAAAAGGGATACGCTAGATCCTCAGCGCCTTTAAGTTTTATAGTCGCACAATTTTCTCTGTTTCATCCCTAATTTGATTATATACTGTTGGAGAAACGCAATGTTCCTCCAGGCAGAGTACTTTTCCCAGCGTAGTAAGATACTGCACCTTACTGAGGCCATCCAGCTGGTCTTTGGAGATACGGAGGGGGAGTTTTATTATGCATTGTCCCCAAATCCCTGGAATTGAAAAAAAGCCGTGAGGGTGGCGGAGACATGAGAAACAGAGGAAGAGGGACAAAAAAAACTCTATTTCCAGATGCTGTTGCTATCCTTTGATCCTATAGGAATGGCCCCTATTTCAGACCGGATCCTCTCTCGCTAGTCTCCCTTCTCTCTCCAATTGGTTTATGTAAATTTATGCCTCTTTTCAATATTTAAACCCATTCCTTTGTCGATATCCTTAACAGTAATCGATATACTCGATTGTAATCGATATCCTTTACAGGAATTCCACTTCATTATCAACTCCTCTAAATAGGTTAAGGAAGCTCCTCCTTTTTTATAGATGTATCTCCTCCTCTTTTATAGATGTATCCCCTTAAAAACGTTTTAGTGATCAGCATTGGCTCATGGATATATGAAGTGAATATGGATTAATTATTTTTATAAAAAAAATATCTTCTGACAAAAAATCTGGTAACATATGTAAAACAAGATGGTCGGGGTATGGTTAGCAAATAATGAACACAAATTATTTATTTGTACTGACGTTTCGACCTAAATTTCAGGTCTTCATTAGGGGTTCTGGTGTTGTGACGTGTATGTGAATGGTCGTCATCACGTATTTGGCCCAGTACAACTGGATTCCTAATGAAGTGTTAATAGTTGAAAAGTTTTTTGTTTATTTTCTTATCGCACCCCATATAACACTAATGTACTATGTACGCCGGGCTACACTGGAAAGAGCTCAGTGGATATTTTATATGGATGGCAATATTTAAGGGATTATAGTTTGTTACTATTGCTTTGTTTCTTTAAACATAAATACTGTATTGTTGTTTTAACTTATTGGCTACTTAAAAGCATTGTTTTAAAAGTCTATATTGTATTTTTTTTTTGTTAAGCCTTGTTGATTATATGTTTTTAGTTAAATTTTCACACAGACTTCGACATACGGATATTTTCCATTGCCTATGTGTTTTGTTTTGATTGTAGAAATGGATCTATTTTTTGTATATTTATCTAAATAAACACATTAAAAAAAATAATTATAATATTAGAAGAACTATAATTATGAGAAATTGTTGACCGTGTATGACTTGTACGAGGAGAAGATGGTTGGGGGTGCGGTCAAAATGAAACACAAATACGTTTATGTAACTTATTTAATTGTGCCAACGTTTCGGCTAGAGTTAGACAAGATAACAATCAATGAGTATAGAAAATATAAACAGAATGACATAAAGTGAATAATTTTACAGAATGGCATTAATAAAATGAAGTTATGAGAGAAGTGGAAAATAAAATATATACATAGGTAATTGAATAAGTAGTTAAAATGACATAATTAAGGAAATAAATTAAAAATGAAGTTATATAATGCAAAGAAGTAAAAATATATTAGTTGTTATTAATTTAAAAATTAAAATATGCAAAGAAAAATAAAATTGAAAGAAAGAAAATATATGTCACCATAATAATTGATAAAGAGGCAAAATATAAGTAAAGTTTAACAAAAGAAATGAATAGAATAAA
>NW_027108072.1:562754-588791 GCF_000696795.3 Halyomorpha halys | reverse complement strand
TAAAATATTTTATAAAGCTAATAAACTGTTGTATAATTGGGAGTGACCCCGTGAACTCTAGAGGGAAATTTTATTATTTTTCCTTCAGTTTCCCCACATCCAGTGGAAAGGATTACCAAATATTTAGGCTAACAATTGAGAATGACATATCACTTCCACATACTACTTGTTATTGTGCAAAGTACCAATTAATTATGTATTAATTATCTCTGGGCTAATGTATATGGCAGTTGATTGGCGTTGTACCTCCCCTATAATAATCCCGTATCTTCCTATTAATTATACAGGCCTCGTATTCACCTGTTCTGATGCTTCGTATTGACTAACCTAATGAAAAGAAATTATTCTCCAAATAAAGTTCATTAAATATTATAAATTTATTAAAAATAAAGGAATAATAAATATATAAGTATATAAATTATTCAATTATAGAGTCAATAACTTTCCTGTATTCTTTTTTTTAAAAAACAATAATTACTTATTTTTCTGAATAATTTACAACAAATATTACAGATTTAAGCTGACCGAAAATTCTTAAAACGATTAAGTCACTAAATAACGTTTTATTTTGAACGCCTTTACATTTTTTTTTTTTTTTTAACATTTTCAAATATATACATTACTTCTTAAATTTCTGAAATTTTGATTTGACTCTCGCAGGATAATATTGATTTTCTTGCCTCTAATTCATAATAATAAATAAATTAATTATTGAACTACAGAATCAATAAATTTTTCTAAATTTTTACACAATTAACAATGGTTTTTCTAAATAATTTAAAACAAATATTACCAATTTTGTTTCAACACCAAAGATCCTTCAGAATATTTCAGTCACTAAATAACGTTTTATTTTTAATCTCATTACGTTACATTTGTTTTAAACATTTAAAAGAAAATATACATAAATTATTCAAGTTAAAATAGGATTAACTGAAAACAAGATATAGAGCTTAAAAATAATATTTTAATCTTAAAAATTGAGAACAATTATTTTTTGTTTTTCATTATATTCTTGACATTTTTATTTTTTTATTTATTTATTTATTTTTTTTTTTAGTGTAGCCTGTAAGAATATGCCATCGTTGGCTGTTTTATTTTACCAAAAATCTGCAATTTATTTTTAACGATTTTATATTTTCTTTGTGCTATTGAGAAAAAAAAATGTTTCGGTGAAAAAATTATATCCTTATCATTATCAAACAACAGCGGTGAACTTTGATATTTCCTCAGTACAGACCCAGCAAAAAAATGTTCGATATCAGTAACTGATACTGTACCAGTTCTCTTGTCAGTGTTTCTTAAATTAATATTTAAATCATTTCAGATGTTGACCATATAGATAAAGAATTCTGTCATCCTTTCTCTATAAAGTGAACCATTTTATTCAATGGAATAAATATTTCAGCTTTACTACTAATACTATTCTCTTAGTACTCGATATTAGGAATATCTCACAGATGATTTGCATGATATTGATAGGTTTGTTCCAACACGTTTTAAAACTATCCTGAAGCTGGCTAGCGTATGCGGGATACAGGAATTGGAAATGAAAAACCCGTACTGCGCATGCGTCCGCCAGTTTCAGGATAGTTTTGATTCGTTTTAAAACAGGCATGATATATCGACTTTTAATATGTGTTGCGAACTGGATCCAACGTCTAAAGAAATTGCCGAAACGCTGTAAATACCAATTTCTGTGTAGATGATAGCCATAGCAGGATGATGGCAAAGTATCGATTGTAGATAGCAGTCTCCTCGTATGCTGAAGATGCAGGTTGTGTAGATGATAGCCATAGCAGGATGACGGCAAATTATCGATTGTAGATAATTTACATAAATACAGTCTCCTCGTAAGCAGAAGATACTTGTATACCACAGTCCCAGTGACAAACAAGTGCCGGGATTCTTAAGGAGACCTCACAGTCCCATGTTTTAGAACATATGTATGACGCTGCAGATAGTGTTTTATTATAAAACAGCTGCGCTATTGATTCGTTATTACAAACAATTAAATATTAATATTTACAAAATATCTCATATTATATTACTGTATAAATTATAAAATTAAAATAAGTAGATTGATATCAATGTTATTTACTGCGCAATATGTTTACGTAAAAAATAAATAAAAATTTTCAATTTTTCTAAAAATAAATAAATTGTTTACGTGCGTAAACAGTATGTCTGCCATGGGACATAATTTTAAAATTTCAATTAGTTGCAGCTTTCTGACTGATAATACGTTTTTTATTATTTTCACTTCCTTTATCAGATTAGATATTTCTCTGCTTGATAAGTTGGACAGAGAAGTGTTATTCGATTAACTAATGGTGAAGAGAAAGGAGAGTGGAGTTGCTGGTTGGAGTTGACAATAAACAGTGGGGATTGGGAGAGCAGCTGGGCCTGCTATCGACAGCTGTGCCTCGGACCTTTCTGTATCATCCAACGACCTGCTCCAGGTGTCACTCTGTGTACTCTTGTCTCCGAGTTATGGCTGTAGCTAAACTGTTAATCTCTCATATTATCTGATAAAAAAAATTAAGAAGATAGTAATGGAAAAAATTATTTATCTGCACAAGTTTTGCTTATTTATTTATATCTTTCCTTTCCTATACATGGAATATAAGTTTTGTGAAAAAAAATTGAAATTCTAGTTTTATGCGGTAATACTCATCCGTTGAGTCTAATAACTCAGTCTCAGGAGATCGTCTGTGCGAACACCCTAGCTCAAAAATTATGATAAGTACAAAACTGAAGGTTGTAAGAAGGGACCTGCCTGGGTTACATGTTACAACAACGTTTTCGTTGAAATCAACCTATGGGAAGAACCACTAATAATTATAATTTATTAGTTCTAACAAAACATACATTTAGTCTCAATACTCCTACGTTTCAGACATCCGGCCATTTCAAGGTTGAACCAATTGACAATGTTTAATGATTGAAGAAGTTTGTCGGGGGGTGCGGTCAGCAAAAAACAACATAAATAAACAAAACCATATTTATTTTATGTCGACGTTTCGACCTGAGTTCTTCAGGTCTTCATCAGGGGTTATGGCGTAGAGGGTAGGCCTGCAACCAGTTGACAATGTTTAGTTACATTAATGAATTACATTCTTACTAAAATAAAATAACGAAAGAATAAAAATAAATGAAGAAAAAAATACATAGAAAATAAATTAAATCTCTCTCTAAATATATACAAACATAAGGATAAAGAAATAATCAAAATGTGTACAAGAAATATTAAATAAATAAAATAGAATAATAATAAAAATAAGTAAAATAAAATAATCTCCAGTCATATATTATGAAAAATTAAATTTCCTACTTTATTCACACTATACATCCAAACATTGGTTATCACATTACTGCAGGTCATTATGCCTTTGTAAACTTTTGTCATTAGTCAATTACGTATAAAACTTCTTAAATTAGGAATCAACATGTACTAACAAATTAATTTTCATCATAATGTGCTAAATTTTCTATTTATTATTATTTTTTTTTTTTTGGAAATGTAAACTAATTATTGTGATAAGTGTAACTCGAAAAATAATAGGTAATTTAGCAGAAAATTTAATTTTTCATTAAGTTTTTAGAATTATTTTATAATGAAAGAAATATAATTACAATGAATCTAAAGATAATAAAAAAGTGTTGGGACTAAATGAATGTTTTTGTTAAAACTAATAAATCTATCTCAAACTAGAATTTTCATTATATATAATTATTATTTTATAATTATATAGTATATATTTTATTTTATCATTAAACCTTACAGTAATCAATGCTACTCAAAAATAGTTGAAGACGTAATGACGTAACAAATCAATATTTCAGCCTTTCTTTTATTTTTGTTTGTTTTATTTAATTTGTTCAACTAGTTTCTAGAATACTTGATTCTCTAGTTTTTCCTCAGAATTAGTCTGTAAGAAGTAATAGGATACACATTAGTATCGCGTTATATATACATATAACGCGATAGTAACGTGTATGCTGTTTGGAGATAAAAAATGTATGATTTATAATTAAAATTATCTATTTATATAAAATCAACAAATTTATCAAATCTTACGTGGATTCAAATGGTTTATTAATTTTATTTTAAGTGTTTTGAACCACTAGGGTCATTTCCATTAAATTTACAAGTTGACAAAGTTAGTAAATTACAATATTAAATTATGCATCCACTTATACACTAACATTGCTAATTTATACTAAATGAATATCCTATTATATATATTTTTTGTTATACATGAGATACTTCAAAATAATATTTAATATCTTTTATTATAATTAACTGTTTTCTATTTTTTCAGGTAATTTTCACTGCTAATCTACATTGACCATTGATTCTGGTAAGTTTTATTAATACCATTATCGGGAATATAATACATGTAAAATTTTTATTCAATACTCATTCCTGGATACATTTTATGAATTTGTTTCTATAGAATTATTTCATCGGTTAATTTTTTCCTTTCACAATTAAAGTCATGTGTAATTCGCCCAAAGGCTTTTCCTCTTCATGAGAGCACGTATTTACGTGAATTTAATTAAATTAAATTTTCTTTGATAATATTTTTCTCTCGGTAAATTTAGAGTTAATTTGTTGTACATGAATTTGATTAAATGTTATACGCTTATTTTTGCAAGAGGGGCATATCAGTTAATCGAATCATATATATATATATATATATATATATATAGGAAGAGGGGGATCAATAAAGCCATTCTTTTACTGGAGCTCATAGAAGTCATTTATTTGTTTTTTACGGTTTGCCCTCGATGTTACGTATGTTACTTATATATATATATATATATGTCATCCCCGAAACCACAAAAATTAAAGTAAGATAGTTCAGTTTGTATGAAATAAGATAAATTTCTACTTCTATTTTTATTCATTCATTATTTTGATGTGGTTTATATACATAAATTTACAATACAGATAAGGATAAAAAGTTAAATTTAAGATATTAATTTATTTGATCTAATTAATAACTACTAGTTACATATCATAATTTGAAGCTGAAAGTAGAAATTGGGGAAAAGTTATTTTTTCGAAGTTTGAATATTTTTTATTTATTTGTTTTTATAAAATAATATACCTGCACTATTTTATTCATTTTTGTTTTTCTCAGGGTTTATATAGTATAAAAAATCGGTGTCTGCGATTTTTAAAATTGGTTGCTTTTTTAAATAAATTTACTACTTCTATTCATTCTAGATCCAAGTTTTCTTAAAATGTCTATATTAGGGATATTCATGATCTTTACTTTAACATGTGAAATGGAGAAATATTTCCTTCTTTTACCATGTTAAATGGATATAGCATATAACGAGGTTGAGAGTCTGTTACTAGGTCTGTTAAATGGAGAATGACGTCACGCAACAGACCAGCTGAGGTCGTGATCATTTTGTTCGTTGCCGTAGTAACAAGCAATATAGTATTATATGTATAAATTGCTCGTAGTTTGTATTTTGATCGTGTTAGAGTTGTTTTGGATGTTTTTATAACTAATAAATCAATGTATCACAATAATTATAATGTAATGACAGTTGTCTATTAGCTCATCTTGATTCTCTTCCTCGCAGTTTGGAAGATCAACAAGGCACTGAGGCGCCATATTTTCACACTTCCACTTAAGGCATGTTGTAATAAATTACTTAGAAGTAAACAATAACATGAAGTTTTAGAAGGAAAGGTTATAAAACTAGTTTCTCAGAAAATCCGCTAGGAGCTCTCCTGCATTTAACATTTAACATGACTTTAAATAGGGCTGCTCACAATACCATACCTATACCATTTAGCATGGTTAAACATTTTACATTTAACACAATATCATGAAATCAAGATATGACGGTGAATTTCAGTCAAAGTTGTGTCCTCTTAGTGATTTACCGTGCACCATCACCTATTTTTTTAGCCCAAAATAATCTGTTTTGTGTATTGAATATAAATCAAATAAAAATAATAAATTAAATAAAAATGGAAACAAAATATTATTTCGTACAAATTGAGCTACCTGCCTATATATCCACAGACCCACCAAAATGTTGTTTAAGAACCAAGTGACTGTAAGAGAAGGACTTTTTTGGGATCTCAACTTTTTTCCTCCCCCGCCATTTTTTTCGTGATTTTTAATGACTATTGATTCAATTAAATCAATTTGCATATTGTTTCAAACGTAAATAGCAATATCGGAAGATGATAGTTGGCTGTATGAAGTACATTGGAGGAAGATAGTCCAGGTGGCGGTCAATAAAGCTATCAAAATTGTAAAAGAAAACGATTTATTGTTAACCAACGGTTCGGCCCATTTTGCAGGGCTTCGTCGGGACTGCAGGAATCAAATTCTGCTTCCAACTGAGAATAAATTAGATCTTATTGACGAAGCTTTACTTCTTACACTTTTGTTCCATCTTATTAGTTATATTTTTCTCCGTTCTCCTTTGTTCATAAATTAAAATTTATTTTGACAAAAGAATCATTGCTTTGCAAAAAAAATAACCGTAATTTATTCCTAAATACCAATGAAAATTTATGAAATAACAAAAAAATACGGTCCAGAGGGAGAGAGAGTGACAAGGGGAGCGGTATCCTAGCAACAGGTAAAACACGTGGCGATTGCCTCCTCCATACCCACTCCTGCCAACTTGTGTTATTAATCATCGCTAATGTTGTCTAACCTGTTGGCGTCTGTAATTATGGAGCTGGTAACTTAAATCCGCCGGCTCACCTTAACGCTTAATGGTCAATTAAAGTTTCGTTGGGAAAATTATAGTACATGCAATACCGGTGCCTACTAGATTATACTTCAGCCATCTTGCATAATTTACAATTTATGGATCTAAACTTCGTTGAGGCTATAGGAAGCCAGGCTATTGAAATAATGGGGTTTTAACTAACGTACTATTTCAAACTGAGAACTTCAATAATAACAATGCTTTATATCTGTCATAGAAACACGCTTAACCGACTCTACAGATTAACCGGCAATTGTTTGTGACTACTATTAAAAATATATCGGTCGTTTGTAAACTTTAATCCTTCATTGTACAATAAATCATTAATCACAATTAAATCATGCAAAGTATTTTTTTATTATTTTGAATTAATTTAACAAATTAAATTTTTATGTATTGTACTTTTTTTTATTGTATCTTTATCGAAATTTACCACTGTACATAATAGTACATCCAGTAAATTTTATGTAAAATCATAATGGCTTGATAACAGGCATGTTGAGAAACCACCCATTGGTAGCACCCTAATCACGTTTTCACATTAGAAGGTCTCGAGACCATCTTTTCAGGCGCCTCGGAGGATTGATTGTCAGGAATGTAAGAGGATGCAAGGTTAGAAACTAATGGGTTTGGGAGAAATAATGGAAGGATTGATGTCTGGTTTAGGCTAGATCGGTTACATATGGAACATGAGAAGGTCTTTATGGATAAGGGCTCGTCTAATCCTACCTTGAAAAAGTATGCTTTAAAAAAAATACAGTTTTATCAATATACAAAACTAGAAATCGGCTTGGAATTGCCAGTAACGACCTTTCTTACCTTACCTTTAAAACATTTATTTATAGGGTTGGAAAATAAGTCCTTTTGGTTTTTGTATTCATGTTTTGTTTATAATATATCACATTAATAGAGAATTGTTTATCCTATTTGTAATATCTAAACAGTTATATCTGTTGACACTTGCTAAGATTAGGTCAGTATTGTGTTTGTGATTCAGCTGAGAAGGTGGATGGAAATATCGTGCATTATAGGCATATTTTGTTTTATTACTTTAAAAAAATGAATGCGAGCTGCAGAGGCACATAAAAAAATATGCGGGGTCTATTGGGATAATACCTCAATAGAACGCACCTGCCAAAATTGGTTTGCCAAGTTTCGAGCAGGGACTTTGGACATAAACGACGCACCGCGACCTGGTCGCCCACAAGGAATTGAAACCGCGTGTCAGATCAGTGATCACATTTTCGATAATGAGCCACAGATGTTCTATCAACATGGGATTATTTTGTTGTTGGAGAGATGGGGTAAGGTAATCGAAAATAATGGACATCACATTGTAAATTAAAATAAATATTATGTACAAAATATACTTTGTTTTCTTTCGCACAAAAAAAGCTAAAGGACTTTGCCAACCCTATATAACGTATATTGTTTGGTGAACGTTATAATTTTAAGGGTAACTCAGGGCCAAAAATAATTAGAGGCAATATATCCTCCCAAGTTTGAGAGTTTGTCTAATCTTACCATGAAAAAGTTAACGTTGAAGAAAGTAAAATATTATCGATCTCCAAACCAAGAATATCGCCGTGGAACCGCCGCACTATAAACGCAAGTGGAGAGGTCCCTCCCCGTTCTTGTACTGGCTGGGGAGTGCCTCCTGAGCAAATTTTGTGGCCTCCACCTTCAGCGGACCCAGACTACTAACGACCTTTCTTACATAATCTAATAAGCATTCAATTTTCACCAGTATTATTTGATGAACATTATAATTTCAAGATCACCAAAAATAATTAGAGGGATTATTGCCTCTTAAATCCGCTCCCGTTGATTCCTAGTTTTGGGGAGAGTTATAGTTTAGACTCTTCTACTGGCTATAAGCAAATGTTTTTAGTGTAGGATAAGACGAACTGTTATCATATGTCGGGGGTGAGAAAAAGAAGCAATATTCACTGTAATCATTCTTAGTTTTTCCATCTTTAGATCCTATGGTACTTCAATCAATATTCGTTATAAAAATGTTTTAAAGGTTTTTTTGTATTTATTTATGTAATGTGATTTACAACTGTGCAAATAATAAATACAATAAGTAAATATGTTGTATGTTTTATTTACACTTGAAAATCTTAGAAAGGAACCACGCATTGGTGGTACTTCAAGCATTAATTTAAATTAGAAGGTCTCGTACCCATCTTCTTTTCTGACACCTCGGAGGATTATCAGGGATTGTTAAAGATGGGAGATTAAGAATTAATGAGTTAGGATGGGTAAGGAGTTAGTACTGAAAAGACGTATATCTGTTTTGGACCAAATCTGTAACGAATGGGATGTTAAGGTCTTTGTGAATGAGTTTATTTGTGACGCAATAAGGAGGATCAAGAATTTTACGGAGGATTTTGGATTGTAAGGATTGGATACGGGAGGAATTTGATGGTTAGGTAGAGCCCCAGAGCTCAATTCCATATGTCCAAATTGGTCTGATTATCGTAGTGTATACTAATTTTTGATAGTAAATGGGTAGTGTAGAGCGTTTGTCAAGTAGGTGTTGTAGCTATCGGAATCTACGAGCAGTTTCTTGTTGTTTCAGTCTTTTGTGTGGATTCCAAGTAAGTCTCTTATCAAGTCTTGAGTATCGAATCTGTTCAACAGGCGTTAGTGGAGTATTTATAAAGGATACTGTAGGACAGGAGGGTAGAGGTTTATGACGGAGAGTAAAGGTGATCTGGTGGGATTTGTCAGGATTTATTTTGATTCTCCATTTTTGACACCATTCTTTAATAGATGTTATGTGTGTCTGTAGTGTTTGTGAGGCATTAGTAGGGTCGTTATTTACAGATAGTATACATGTATTATCAGCGTATATTGTTTGGACTGTGTTAGGGTGGGTTTGGATGTCAGCTGTATAAACCGTATAAAGAATGGGACGTAAGATACTAACTTGATGAACACTGGCGAACTGAGAAAAGAGAGATGAGTAGGCTAGCTTATGATTTACTTTAAAGGTTCTATCAGAGAGGTAGGAGCGGATTAAAGGAAATATGTAGGGGGTAGGAATTGACGAAGTTTATAGAGCAGACCTCGATGCCAAACTGGATCAAAAGCTTGTTCAACATCGAGGAAGACTCCCGTGCAGTACATTCCGCGCTCCTATGTGGAAGATATGACATCAACCACACGATGACACTGTGTCTTAAAGGTAGGATGAGAAAATATAGAAAATTAAAAAAAAAATTTTAATACAAAAACAAATATCAGCAATTTAAAATATTGAGGTAGGGAAAAAGGGAATGATTAAGAAATAATGTAAATTACTGTTTGGAAACTAAATTGGACTAGTCAATTTCCATTTAAAACAAATGGTCAGGGTTTAATTTATCTACATTACATACATGTATAGCCATTAGGTAAACTTAATGACCTTTTATACATACATTTATAGCCATTAGGTAAACTTAATGACCTTTTATACACACATTTACATATCGTTTTCATTTACATTATTCTGCTTTTTCAAACCTTAACTACTTCGATTTATTAATTTATTACAAGGCTATTTAAGTGTTTTTAATGAAACCAACTCTCTTAAAAAATAAAAAAAGGTTTTGTAAATTATTAAAACAATGCAATTAATATATTTTTCCATTCCCTATTTGCCTTGTCCTATTTGAAATGCATTTCAAATGCAGCAAATGAGATATCGATCGATTTCTCATTACCCCCTGATATCAGATACTCTACACACCCATCGGGCTTGTATAAAAATTCCATTTAGGGAAGGTCCTGATCATTCGTATTAACATTCATGATAGCGAAAATGTTATTAAGCATGTATGAGAATAAATCTGATGCCATATTAATTGATTTAATCTCATACCTGAATTATAATATATTCACTCGATTGATAATTGTACATTAATTGTATTATTAATATACTCATTTCCATAATGCTCTGGATATAGCTAAGCTCTCCGACAGGTGTAATACACCAGGCTAATATGGAGGATTACTTCCTAATACAGGCCAGAGACAATGTGCATATTAAAACTCAAATATCAATGGGCATTCCTTTTATATAAAAGAATTCAGATTAAATATTATTTTTTGTTTTAACGAGTAGATTTAGTTGAAATATATTTTTTAAATTATTTCATTTTAAATTTCAATGTATCATCCTTCTCTTCAGAGCGAGTTTTTTTTTTGTTTTTTTTTTTTAAGCTGATACGAAAATCATTTAGGCCTTTGAAAATTTTAAAATCAACTTTTTTTTATCGTATTCATGTGTTCACAGTTTCGATATATATTGTAAAACTTTTGTCTTCTTGGCAGAAACAAAGTTGATACTAGTCATTTTCATTTCTATAAATTCTAAATCTTATAAAAGGCCTCACTCTGATCAAATTATTATATTAATTGAATTAATAAAAGTAATTGAAAATTTTGTGATGCGTGTACCCCACCAGATATATATTTAAGTCCTAAGCTACTCAGTTATATTATTCTGCTTAAGATGCTCCGTTGCTTTGGGTTTCTTCCCAAGGGATCCAAGTTCTTTGCCTCTTCCTCCCCCTAATCTCAGAAGTGACGTCCTGAGGGGCTCCATCGATAATCTTCGATTTCGATAGTGCTTTTTTCTCTATCACCTCCGATACTTATGTTGAATACTACCCCTCGTTAAAAGGGATGAAGGGCACTCAAGAGACATTGCCTTTATATAAAATTAAATCACTTTTCTGAGGACAAGAAGTAGATTGTAAAAAATTTAAACAAACCAATCTTTTTATTTTGAATTTAAAAAAAATGTAATAGTATTTGTTTTTAAATAAAACATTTTGAAATTATTATAAAATCTACCATCTAAGGATTTTAACATTTGATATCATTGTTATAATAATCCTAGGAGCTTTTTCAATAAAGAGGATACCTTTCGAAGAGATTTAATATTAAGTTTATAACTGGCTTTGTATATATGTGTGAATTTATTTTTCTCGACCGGCTCCCTAAAAAGTAGAATTGACTAATTAAAAAGGAAATACCTCCGCATAATTAGCGGAGCGATCTGGCACCTGAGTTTTACATGACAAGAACTGATATAGAATTATTTGTAGAGACTGGCCAGTCAATATCACATGACATGAAGGCGAGGAGGTTAACATGGGCGAGACATATGGCTGGAAGTAATCATGCCGCCTTTTTACAACAATGAATGCCAGTATAGTTGACAAGAGACCACACGGGAGGCCAAAAACCAGCGAAATCTATATAATTAACATTAATCCGAAAATATAGCAGGCAGCAAACAGTACCCTAAGAAAACTAAGCTTGAAGTATGTTCGAGGGGGCCAAAGATATACGTCTGTAGAGCCTACCGAGCAAAAAATATATATGGTAAAAATCATTGATTGACTGCGATTCATATATAAAAGGAAGACGAATGAAATATGGTCCGGGTGCGGTAAAAAAAAAAACTCAAATAGTAGATAATTATACTATTTTATTGAGCCAACGTTTCGCCCCACGTTGCAGGGCTTCGTCAGGGCTAAAAAAGATACAAACACTATAGTTACAAAAAAAAACAAAAAAAAAACATAAGTGTAAAATAACAGGGGTATAAAATGTAAAAAAGTAAGATATAATAAGAAAAATTAAAGGTTGTAAATAGTAAATGAAAAGGGTAATAGTAACAGATAGATAAGAGAAGAAATATTAAAGAAAGTACAAATAAAGAGATGAAAAAAGAGAAAAAAAATACAAATCAAATGATGAGACAGAATGCATACCTGTTTTGACGGCAGTCGAAAACAAAGTGACGGTTGGTATTGCGAGGAGTGGGGATGGCAGTTATCCCACAATAACGAAAATAATTTGTTAAGTAAACATAGTAAAAAAGTATTTAAATTAGGTGAACAATAAATGGTAATATACATAATAGAGGGAGAAGAAATATTAATAAAATAAAATAAAATAAAAAAACAGATAGAAAAACAAAGGAAAAGTAAAGTATAAAATAATGGGATACAATGTGTGTAAGTAATTAAGAAACAAAATATACCAAATGAGCGGTGGTACAGAAAAGTGTAAAATATAATAGAAAATTAATAATAAAGTAATTAATATAAGTACACTTAAGAAGATAGATAAAAGGAAGATGTTCGGATAGAGTAAAAAAAATTAAATATTATGAAATTATTTATTGTGAACCAACGTTTAGGCCTGCTCTGCAGGGAATTTGGGTATCACTTCTTCTTCTGCTCTGAAAAGAGAAGAGTAAGTTCCACATGCTATAATTTAATGCTCATATTTTGTATTTTTTTACCATAAAATAATGTTTTAATTTACCAAAATTATATATAATGGAGCCTTATTGTTGCGAATTCCTTAATTAGCAACTGCAATCTTCAAAATTATTAGGCAGTGAAGGAAATATGACGTTTTTGAAGTTGCCTGATTCAATAACTAAGATGATGAAATTGTCTTACTCAAGTAAGACGGTTTCCTTCGTTCGCTAATAAACCGCTCCGAAATCCCATTAACGTTTCAGTGCTCGCGTATACCCTGAGGCATCCTATGCAAAGATCTTAACTATTGCAATTTCAAAAACTAATTTTCCCCTGAGTAGGAGAGGAACATATACAGTACCCCACCTTGTGAGGAGGATGTAAACTAATTTGGCAAACAGTGAGAGAGAGAACTCTTTAAAAGAGCGAAGGAAGTAATGTTCCATTACGTGGTATAATTGGACTGGAGCCTTCGGAGGAGAAGAGCGCGACCTTACTATGGAAGGTCTTACATCTCTTCTCTTAACCAAACAGCATTAGGCCTACAATTATTCCATTACCTCTCTTTTCATCTTCCTTAATCCCTTTGTGTCCTGATTTCCATCCTCTACTTCTTCCTGATTATGGATCTTGTTTGGCTACGTTCCTTTGTCCCGTTTTTGCCCTCTTGCAACAAAGACCTTTATCCTTGTAAGCGAAGAGATAGTAGGTATAAAAAAAAAAAAGTAAAAAGTAAATCTCATTTTTTTTTTTTTTATTAAAAGTTAATAAGACTTTAAATACACTGAATACTGAAACCTACCTGAAAACACGGGGCAGATATTCAGGGATTTAGATTATCCCGCCAACTTAAATAAAAGATAATAACATTGTATGATTATTGCTGATTGCTGTGTTAAAAAAAAATCAAGATTCATTACTTCATTACTACTAATTTTATTTATGTAAAAAAACTTTATTCAAAAAAGTTGTACTGGCCAAATTGGGTTGGTTAATACACAGCATACTTGTACTTATGTATTTTTTTAATTCTTATTATGTTTAGGAAATTTATAAAATATAATATTAATACATACTTTTTTGTTTTATCACTTTAGTTTTTCATTTTTTCTATCTTTTTTTCCTCATTATCCTTCATTTTTTGTTATTATTTATCTATATATCTAATTGTGTAGATTGTAGGAAAATAGTCCGAGCGGCGCTCAATAAAGCTACAAAATAGTAGAAAAAACTATTTAATGTTAACCATCATTTCGCCCCACCTTGCAGAGCTTCGTCAGGGCTAAATGAAAGTGTGACGTAACGTAAGTTAACATTAAGTTGTTTTTTCTACTATTTCGTACCTTTATTGACCACTATCGACTATCTGCCTCCATACATTCAACTATTTTCTTCCAATATATATCTACTTATATTTTCTCTCTTAACATAATACATCTTTTCGTTTTTACTCACTTTAACAAACATAAAATACAAATAATAAAACTTTTAAATAAAAAACAATACATACACGTAAAAATTATCGTATTTTCGTACATAAGTACTATTCTATTAAAATATAAAAAAAATAAAAAAATAACTGCACAGTTATCTACAAGGATATAACTATATTCATACACTGAAATATAGATGATAAATATTAATCAATAACTACAATTACTGTAACGAATCAGTATAAATTTGTTGCAGTACCCTTAAGAATTATTTTCAATATGCTTATCCAAGAATGAATGTTTCAAACACTAAAAAATATTTTTAAAAGGGGACGTTCAAAAATAGCTTGGGAAACAAGGGTAGGTATCGGGAGGCAACTAGCTCAACCGTGTATTTCCCTAGAATATAAATAAACTCAACTTAGTTCTCCAAAAGGATTTCTTACACAGAAGGACTTGTTTTTTGTAAGGGAATGGAATCGGAATATAGAATAGGATCTCTAGGCTAGGCCATTTTCCATGAGTAAAGAGCCCTACGGGATTACAATGGACCCCACGGGATGCTCCCGTTCTTCCGCTATCAATGGCCAACAGGAATAAAGAACCAACAGAGTGTAATAACAATAATGGAACAGTGGCCTGGACATCTCCAGTTTGGCTTCCTTCCAGCTCTCGGCCATAAGATCTATCTCCTGGATATTACGCTAGCAGCTCACCCGCTCTTGTGTGTCGTGGTAACTTCTCAACTACTCCATTCATTCGGCACATTGTTCTCTTATAGCAGTTCATTTTTTACCACGTAATAATTAATTTTATTTTTTATCACGATTAATAATTATACCTATTTTTTTAATGTTTATCCCTTTACTATAATTCATCCAAGTAACATTTTTAGTATTTAATGAAAACTAAAGCCGAGGAGTTTATAGTCACCAAATAATCTTCATTAGGGGTATTCGTGATGTTTAGTTTAACATGTTAAATGGAAAAACTCATGTTAAATATAGAAACATTTACTTCTTTTACCATGTTAAACGATATAACATATAACAGGGTTGAGAGTCTGTTAATTTGGTCTTTTAAAAGGAGAATGACGTCACGCAACAGACCAGCTGAGCTCGTCACCATATTGTTAGTTGTGTTAGGTTACTTGCTTGTAATTGTGTAATTATATTGTTTTGTAATGACAGTTGTCAATTAGCTCATCTTGATTCTCTTCCTCACATGTTAGAAGATCAACTAGACACCTAGTTGCCAAACTTTCACACAACTTCCACTTTTCACTCAATTTAGGCATGTTGAGACAAATTACTTTGATATAAACTTAGAAGTAAACAAAACAGTGAAGTTGTGGAAGAAAAGGTTATAAAACAAGTTGTTCAGAAATTCCGCTAGGAGCTCTTATAATGTTATATGCATAATATAATAGGGCTGATCATATATATGTAACATTTTACATTTAACTCACATAATGAATAGCGATACTGTAACCAACTAAAAAACGTCCGTCACGAGTATAAACGTCATTTTTTTCTGATTTTAGTATTCCGTTTAAGTCTGTTAAATGCTAGAAATTCCCAAACACCCTGAAGTAGTTGAACTGGTTAGTAGTGTAGAGTATCATTTTCATTATAGAAATAAAAAGTAATTTATTTCTTTTATTAAGTAATTTAGTATTATGTATATTATTACCAGAAGTGGTGAAGATAGTCGGTGTGTGCGGTCAGAAAAAAAATACAAATAAACAAATAGCTCTCTGATGAAGACCTGAATATCAGGGCGAAAGATCGGCATGAATAAATATTTTTTTATTTATTTGTTTTTTTTTTCTAACGCCACTCCCCAACCATCTTCTCTATGTCTTAATCTACGGTCAACTATCTACACCTTATTTAGAATATTACTAGAATTTAGCAGGTCAAGTGGGTCGCGTTCTGAATGAGACACCTAAATAGAAGTTCGGAATCCCCGTCAGAATAGAACTAACCAATCTTTTTTTTTTTTTTTACCCTCTTCCTTGTCATTTCTGACATGTGGGGATGAGGTAGGAAGTTATCTGAAGGGAACAAACCTATTCTAACCAGGTCAAATGGTCAGGTTTTTGGTATGTTGGTGGTATGTTGGGACCACCACAGAAATTAAAGTCGATCCTCAAACAGTCTAAGAAGTGAACCATGTTTTCAATACTATGAGAATTCCATAACTCACCCAGATCAGATCCATTCTCTATTGAAGGACAATAATACAAAAATATATATTCCCTTCCCTCAATTCGAAGAGCCATCAGATATCATGCAGAATATGCAAATCGAAAAGAGCTACAATATGGCTGAAGTTTATTATTGTACATTAAATATATTATCATTTATTTACTAATTTATTATTACTCGTTTCCTGTTTTGTTTATGTATGTTATTATTCTTTTCACGAGTGTAAGTCACATGGGAATAAATATATATTTTGTAATGGTTTATTCCAAGTTTGGAAGGGCCATCTGTATACAGTTACAAGAAGTTGTGATGGGAAGTAAGAGTAGAAAAAAAGGAGGCAACGGGGACACAGATGTTTTATTCGACCAGCATCTGCTGTGCCTTGGTCCTCATTGACCTGATCTTTATCCGATAGTAAGGACCTCGCTTCAAAGATTGCCGGGTATTATCTTCCCTTTTTAGATTATATTCACTTTTCAATATTTAATTTAATATCACTTGTGATTTTTTTTTACTTTAAAAGCTATAAATATATTATTTTTTTACTATATTAGAACACGTTGTTGGATATATCCATTGAAGAATGGTGTAAAAACTGGAGAATCAAAATTAATCCTGACAAATCCCACCAGATCACCTTTACTCTCCGTGGTAAACCTCTGCCCTCCTGTCCTTCAGTATCCTCTCTAAATACTCCACTAAAGTCTGTTGAAGGACTCCATCTTGACAAGAGACTTACTTGGAATCCACATACAAGACTGAAACGACAAGAAACTGCTCGTAGATTTTGATTGCTACAACACCTACTTGTCAAACGCTCTAAACTTCCCATTCACTACAAACAATTATTATACACTACGATAATCAGACCTATTTGGATATATTGAATTGAGCTCTGGGGCTCTACCAAACTTTCAAATTCCTCCCGCATCCAATCCAAAATCCTACGTAAAATCCTTGATGCTCTTTATTACGTTAAAAATAAACTCATCCTTATAAAATACAAGACCTTAACATCCCATTTGTTGCAGATTTAGCCCAAAACAGATATGCGTCTTTTCATTCTAAACTCTTTACCCATCCTAACCCATTAATTCTTAATCTCTAATCCTTAAAAATCCCTGATAATCCTCCGAGGCGTCTGAAAAAAAGATAGCCACGGGACCTTCTAATTTAAATTAATGCTTGAAGTACCACCAATGGGTACCTTCCGAAGATTTTCAAGTGTAAATAAAACATACAACATAATTACTTATCGTATTTATTAATTGGTACAGTTGTAAATCACATTAAATAAATAAATAAAATTTAAAAAAAGCTGGGTAGGTTCGTAGCCGAGCAAGTTAGAGTACCAACTGGTCCAACTGGCTCGTGGCCGCAGCGGCTCCAATTCGAATCCAACTTGAGGGATCAACTTTTATGTTGGTCCCACGAAATAAAAAATTATTATTCCACTCCATATGTTAAATAAAATTTTACATGGTGACCTAAAAAAAAATAACAATTACTTACCCAATTGCAATTATATAAAAAAAAGCAAATAAAGTGGAAACTAAGCTTATACATTTATTTGATCTATTTTTTTTTTTTATGTTATATTTATATTTTTAAAAAATTAAATCTGTACCACTACGTACGACCCATGAACGGTTAGGAGTCCTGTACTTTGTAAGCATTGTAATGAAATAAGTACTGTTACTATACTAATGGTTGTGCAAGAAAGTGATTTGGTCAAGCTCGACCGCCAGATTTTTACCAAATTAAGGGTAAATTAATTTAGTAAAGCTCTTTATGAGACTGGACACGCCAGAAGAATCCCGAACCCACAGGACTAACTTACGGCTACAGTGAAATCGAAAATAATTACTTGTCACCGCCGGATTCTTAAGTTAGCACCACAGTTCCTTACCAATTAGCTACCCAATCCTATGTATATATATATATATATATAAAATCATGGTTATATATATATTACCATAATTTTAGTCATTTAAATTATAACAGAAATTTTAATTGCCATCACTTCGGTTTGTACTAACCTTAAATTAACCAAAAATCGCTGACCTCATCAAATATCTATTCCAAGTTCTCCTATCAATATGATAATCTTTTAAAGTCAATTCAGTTGTTATAATTAAATATTCAGAACAAATCACGGTATAAAGAAAAAAAACCTAAAAGAATCGTGGAGAGAAAAGTTAAGTTGTTAGCAAGTTATTCAAAGTTCGTAAAGTCACCTTGTTTATGCATGAGCTCAATTTAAAACTTGACAATCTTTTCAAGTCCCCGCTACTTTATCTCCTTTCGCAGTCTGGTACACATTACCTATTTATATCAATCTGTGTATTATTCGTCGAGGGCAAGCCATAGTTTAATATCCTTCATTCTTCAGATGAATGTTCATAAAAATATAATTGTGTGTTATAAGTGTTATTAATTTTAAAAGTATATTTAAATTAATATTAGAATGTAGTTTAACTATCGAATATTTTTTCCTTTATATTCAACTATCTGATTATGCAAGAGTAGAACATCTGTAAGAAGGAAATTATTTTTTGTGTTCAATTATGTAGTTATTCAGGAAATGATTAATCATAATTACGATTTAAATGGTAGGAATGATATTAAAGCGATGGATGAAAGAAAGGATGGATTCCTTGAGAGAAGAGGATCGGATAAGGAATGTTTTGTGGCGTGATGGACCGTTATATTTAAATATATACCAAAACGTGTATTATGGGAATGGACGGAGGAATTGAGTTGAAGCATTGGTAATATAATAGGTATAATATATCTATGATTTTTTTTTTATACTAGTGAAAAATGTCTTCTATTGTTACATCTGTCTTATAATTAAACAACAGTCTGAAGAAATATGCTGAATTCATAAAAAAAAGTATATATAATTTATTATTGTGTGTAAGAAGGTCTCCTTGCATTTATACATTTTTCACTATTCACTATAGACCCATTTTGAACTCTGATTTTGTTTTTGGATTCGATAATCTAAAGTCATGTAATAGAGTTAATTCACCTATGGATGCTAAGCGTGGTCACTTAGCTCAGGAGAGGAAACTCTGGAGCTGCTAGGGACAGTGTTGTCTGAAAGGAGAAGTGGAAAGAACTCGCCTACCGATAGGGCTGGTCACCCCGGGAAGTGCTCACTATTACTCCCGAAAGGGAAGGCATATGCAGGAAAGGATACAAAAAGATGGAAATAAAATTGATAGAAGTTAATGTTTTCTCAATTAATGTATTTAATTAACATTACTTAGTCTATAATACCTGTTAACTCCGAAAAAAAACCTTTATACAATTTAAAAAAAAATGATTGTTTCATATAAGAGAAGCATTAAAGTCAGAAAACAATTATAAAGGTTTCCTACAAAGCAATGGTCGAGACGGGAGTGGGAAAGCCGGTTGGTTAATCCCACGTATGCTAGAAATGACAAGGAATTCAGTAAAAAAAAAAAGTTAATAGAATCAAATATAATTTCTAATGAAATAACCGTATACAGTAGATTGGAGGAAGATAATCCGGATGGCGGCCAATGAAGATACAAAAAAGTAAAAAAACTATTTTAGGTAATCCATGTTTTGCTCCACTTTCTTTTTCGTCAGGGCTAAATGTTTGTATTGTGTTTTCACTTGGCTATGACTAAGCCCTCAGAAGTGGGCCGAAACGTTGGTTACCATTGAATAGTTTTTTACTATTTTGCACCTTTATTGACCTCCACCCGGACTATTTACCAAAATATAATTTCTAATTTGAATAAATTTTGCTCAACTATCCTAAATTTATATTAGGTACTCTACGTGAATTTTTTTCTTTGGAAACAATTATATTTGATCGAGGATTAAACACAAATAGGTGATATTTAAATTTTTACGATTCTTTATACGGTTTATACAGCTGACATCCCAACCCACCCTAACACAGTCCTAACAACATACGCTGATGACACATGTATACTTTCTGTAAACAACGACCCAACTAATGCATCACAAACACTACAGGCACACATAACATTTATTGAAGAATGGTGTAAAAACTGGAGAATCAAAATAAATCTGACAAATCCCACCAGATCATCTTTACTCTCCGTCGTAAACCTCTGCCCTCCTGTCCTACAGTATCCTTTCTAAATACATCACTAATGCCTGTTGAACAGATTCGATACTTAAGACTCCATCTTGACAAGAGACTTACTTGGAATCCACACACAAGACTGAAACGACAAGAAACTGCTCGTAGATTCCGATTGCTACAACACTTACTTGACAAACGCTCTAAACTTCCCATTCATTACAAACTATTAGTATACACTACGATAATCAGACCAATTTGGACATATGGAATTGAGCTCTGGGGCTCCACCAAACCATCAAATTCTTCCCGCATCCAATTGTTACAATCCAAAATCCTCCGTAAAATCCTTGATGCTCCTTATTACTTCACAAATAAACTCATTCACAAAGACCTTAAAATCCCATTCGTTGCAGCTTTGACCCAAAACAGATATGCGTCTTTTCATTCCAAACTCCTTAACCATCCTAACCCATTAATTCTTAATCTTTCATCCTTAACAATCCCTGATAATCCTACGAGGCGTCTGAAAAGAAGATGGCCACGGGACCTTCTAATTTAAATTAATGTTTTAAGTACCACCAATAGGTGGTTCCTTCCCAAGATTTTCAAGTGTATATGAAACATACTACATATTTACCTATTGTATTGTTTTGTACAGTTGTAAATTACATTAAATAAATAATTTTAAAAAAAATTCGGATACATTATTAATTTATCGTTATACCTTAAGTAATTATAATTCGGAAGATAGCGGACGGGAAGTTAAAAAACAATTTCTGGAAGGATAATCCTTTGGGGAGGGAAGGATGTAGAGCAGGGCTCCAATAGCCCCGGCATTAGGATGATATTGGTGCACGGGGCATTATGGGCATTAAGGCAGCGAGGCATGGGATCCATGACACCACTAATGACTGTGGAGGGGGGGGGGTTGGGTGCCCCCCGCTACATTATGCACTTTGATCTCCTGCAAAGCCCCGATAAGTCCCAAACAGAGAGCACATGTGTCCGGTCCTAAAGGGTTGCTACCCTCTGTCAGAGTTTGAGCCTTATCGGTCGCGTCCCGTCAAAGATCGGTTAGTGAGTTCTATTACTGACCGGATTGACATGTAACAAATATTATCTCTATCTTGATTTATGATTATTATATTTTATTCGTTCTAGTTTAATGGCGTAAAACTTCGCCGGCTATCCACGTTATTATATCTTATTTATTTATAATTAAGTTTTTTTTTTCATGTTTATTAGATATAAATTTTTACGATAGTAAATTTTGAGACCTTTAAAATCGAAATACGAATTTTACTGTTTTATAATCGTGCCTTTGTTGTTAACATAGCAGGGTTGACAATAACATTATTGAGGTGTAGTGTAAAATATTAACATTCCTAAGAGATATGTAGATTTATATTAGATTTTTATTCAGGCCGATCAACATCTAGGTTATCACACCCTTTTTACTTTATTTATCTTCTTGTCTTTGATATTTGATAGTTGAATGTAGACTATTTCCTTTTTACACTGGTCGATATTGGTGGATTATATTTTACTATAAAGTTGAGTTTCTTTCAGAAATTTTATTATTTTGTCTATGGATTCTGCTGTCTTTAAGGGCCAATTCTCTTGAACGAGGAATTTTGTTATTTTCGAAGGCTTGACGAAATAATGAGCATTTTTCAATTATATGCTTTATCGTTAATGGGGACTGACAGGTTTGGCATATAGGTTGGTCCTCTTTTGTGGTTAAGTGGCGGTGTGTTATTTTGGAATGTCCTATTCTTACTCTTGCAACAACCACTTCTTCTCTTCTGTTCCTTATGGCACTTGTCCACTTTTGTGTGTTTTTTTTTAACATTTCTTAGTTCATTGGTGAATGGTACGTCAGCCAACATTGAATCCCAACTTTTTCGGATTCTGTTCCTTAAAAATGCCTTTATGTATTTCGGCTCGTAAATTTGGAGTAGTGGAACGTTCATTGTAGCTGCCTCATCAGCCGCTTTATCCGCTGCCTTATTTCCAGGTATTCCTGAGTCCCCTGGAGTCCAGAGAAAGAATACATTTTTTAAAGATGTTTTAGCATGTCTATATAGTTGTAAATTTTGTCTATCGTAGGTCCGCATTGACTGAAGTTAGATAGACACTGGAGTGCAGACATTGAATCTGTACAAATGAGTATGTTTGATTATTCACTTTCTATGGATAAATGAAGTGCTGTTGAAATCCCCTGAAGTTCAGATGTAGATATTGTTGATTATGTGGGTAATTTATATCTTTTGAGTGTCCTATGTATTATTATTGCAAAACCAACGTTTTCATTTTGTTTGGAGCCGTCAGTGTAAATTATTTCATAATTTGAATATTTTTGTATCTTCTTTAAGAATTTAATTTTATTCGAGTCGTGGTTCTGGCGTTTCATAGTTAGATCTACTATCCAATTTACTACTCAGTACTCGCTTCGGCGGTACATATATTAAAATTGGAACGATAGGAGATATGTATAATTCTCATATTCTTATCACAATAATGGCATATTAGAGCAGTTTTTATTGTGATAAGATAGGTATCACTTTCAACAACATTATGACCTGCTAAGTTCTGCAGAATAAGTAACAATAGTGAAAAATTACTAGATTCTAAACCTACAAAATTTTTAAGTCTTGAATCTGATGGTTAACCTTCCCTGGCGTTTAACCCATCCTCTGGAGAACCTGGAGTATTCTTCAGACGATGGGTTACAACAGACTCAATTAAATTATAAATATTTGACGAAATTCCAACTGTTACTGGGCCTACTGATTTTTTTTTTTTTTTTATAAATAACATAAAATTATAAATTTTGGTTCGTCTGTATCATGATTTCGGATAATAGTTTAATAGTACTAAAAACGTTGTGAAGACTCTTAAGTAACAACAATATAAAGTTTATATGAAGGTATTCAACTGTTTATCTATAAAAACGAACAAATGTTATAAATTCTTTGTCATCATTTTGTTGCTCAAAAACTTGCAGCATAACAAAAAAAAAAAAAGACTATTAGATCGATAAGGATTTATATTTTTTATTTTATTTATAAAATTTAATAATGGTAATTCTTGGTTAGTGTTTCACCATACACTGAGACACCACCCGAATACGTTGGTATTTTTATTTTAAGTTCAGCTGACTTAAATATTTCTAAAAATTTGTATTATCTCAGTAGAATATTTTCACTTTATTAATATTACATATCCGTTTCTCATCGAAATTTCTTGATAGTTCCCTCACATTAATAATTTTTTTAATGTATAAAAGTGTATATTAATATAAAAATGTGCGAACACGAATTTAACCATCGACAGTTACCCCATATTCACCCCCTATTTATTTAAATGACTGTTCGTTAAACATTTTTAATGACCCTCAGAGATAAACTTGAAAATGTCCCAAATAACTAAGTGGGAGAGGAGGTTTCCTCGTTAGAGTTGGTGATATTCGCTATGCTCAATTTTTTACATTTTGTGTGTTGACTATAGTATGAGCAACTAAACGCTATTCCAATCCTATCTCTATTTTACTTTCCTTATTTCTTACGATAGATATAAATGGCTTATAGAGAATTCTTTGTTATTTTTTCCTCTTTTTATCCAAGTGAGCCTGAGGCGTATAAGTGAGTAAAATGAAATTTAGAGATATTTTCATTATGATTCTAATAAAAACATGGTTATAGCGTTTTTAAAAGTTATTCATCTGATTTTTTGTTACTTTTGGGAGATTTTAAAGATTATTTATGTTTTAATTACTTGAAAAGGTGTTAGTATAAAAATTTACTTATAAATAATCGTTTTCGGTGTCTGATATATTTTTTTTACTTCCCAACCTCTAGATCTCTTCGAAATCAAACTATTTTAGCAATGTTGGTCATACCATAGGAAAGAAGCACCTTTTATAAGATCGCACCTCCAAAATTCATTCCATGAGATTCTATTGAGTATTTCTGCAAATAATTATTTTTCATTTTTTTACCTTGCCCTAGTTGCTAAGATTGTCTAACGAAGTATTTTTTTTTCTATAAATCTGTAGCCAGCTTATAGAAGATACATCTTAGATTACGAGATGATGACAATTTTTGATATTTTCAGTTATAGCAGGTAAATTTAGATTTTTATGTAAAAAAAAAAAAATCATATCTCGGCAACGGGCAAATGATGAACTCACCTCACCTTAATCACAGATATTTCCTCGTGAAACTTCTTGTATAAATAAATAGATTTTCTCCTGTTTTAATTTTAAAAAAATTGTGTATGTACTAAATCAGAAGTTACAGCATTGCAATCGCAGTGTGCTGTAATATAAACTTAACTTTATTTATTAGAGTATGAAGGTAATAGCGACTTTGTACAATTACTATCTACTGGCTACCCTATACAACTTTTATCCCAGAGTGACTACTGACAATTCTATTCGACTGCTTCTTATCTCTAGCATAAGGAGATATTTATATGCAAGGTGATAAAAGATATGAACTGGAGGGAATTGTTCCTAGAAGAATTGAAGTCCTTGAACAAAGGGCTTCTCCTGGAACCATTATAATAATGTAATAGTATTATAGGAATTTTTACAAGATTGTAAGAACCACCTAGCTGAGATCCTTGCATAAGTTTACAACCTTACATCGTCTTGTACATGTCAGTAACAAAAGATATCCTATCCCGTCAATGTTCCCCTTTCGTTTATGTCAGTAATAGAATACACACTACCCAGTGAAAGCCATATTGTCAAGTGTTTATACTCTTTTTGATATAAATGTTTAAACTATTTATCAAACATCATGTTATTGAAATAAAGGCATTTTAAAGGGCATAAGTTACTATACGATAACGAGAGTTATTTATTCATTATAGATACATAATTTGAAGTATTATAAGCTGTGAATACTATCCAAGATTGGTATAACAAGTAAATTATTTACCGAAAGGTTTAAAGAAGAATTAATACAGTCAATGTCAATAGTGAATAGCCGCTCGCCCTCGGTAGTCCACTAATGACCCAGGCCGTTCATTGATGCCATAATTCTCCCTCCGCTATCCTCTCTAGGTATTTGTCCACTGGATTAGTCTCTACGTATAGACACGTCGATCTGTCCAGATAATTGCGGTAATAATTATTTTGTAATATATTTTGCTTTAGGGGTAGATTTTTTTTTTTAATTAGATTTATTTATTGATAGATATTACAATCTGCCACACAGTTGTGGGCAATAGGTAATATTGATAAATGATCTCATACATACTAAAATAAA
>NW_027108072.1:537553-562629 GCF_000696795.3 Halyomorpha halys | reverse complement strand
AAATAAAAAAAATAAAATACTAAAATAAAATAAAAAACTCTTAAAATATATACAAACAAAAGGATAGACAAATGAACATAATCGGAGACAAATGAACATAATCGGAAGGGGGGGGGTAGATTATCGGTTCAGTTACACACTTATTCTAGATTATCTTTAAGTTTATACAATTTTATAAGTCGTGTTTAAAATAATAGAAAAATGACTACCTACATTTAAAAAAAAATAAGTTTTAGATTATGATGAGTTCAAACCTTATCTAGTTCCACCCATCGCTACAGCCCACCTAGAAAGTTGAAACGGCAGTGGCCAAGAGACTTATTAAAATAAAAATGAACAATTGGAGCTCTGGCAATAGTCAGATTCTCCACTCAACTTGAGTGTTTGCGGCTTTAGCGCACTTGCTCAGCCTCCACTGGCTTATTACCAGTGATGCGGCGAGAGGGATGCGCTGGGATCTCTTGAGCTCTGCTCTACCCCTCACACGTGGAGGATAGAGTGGGCTCAGGGATCCTCAGGTCGATTGTTTAAATATTGTATATATTATTTTATCATTATATTATTTTATTTATTTATTTTTCATACAGATAGTTTGATTATGTTCATCTTGTCTATTATTTTGTTTGTATATATTTTAAGAGAGTTTTTTTTTAGTTTTTTTTTTTTTTAATTTTATTTTTTTTAATTTATTTTATTTTATTTATTTTTTTTTATTATTTTAGTATGTATGAGATCATTCATCACTATTACCTATTGCCCAGAACTGTGTGGCAGATTGTAATATCTATCAATCAAAGATTATGATGAACATGCTTATCATTATGCGGTCAGACTATAAAATTTTCCAACGATGTTGAGCGGATTTCCCAACTTTATGGAAGTATGCGGAGTATTCCCTAATCTTTGCTTGCACTTTTACTAATCGTTTTTGTAATATTGCCAATCCGAATAGTATTTGTAATCAATTTTGAGTGTACTAACCTTTTTCGACTAATTTTTAATCACAGTGAGAAGTAGGTTCTCAGATTTTAAATTGCGCAAATTTTTGAATTTTCAAATTATTTTGGGGATCATCATTGCCTAGCCTTTCTCCCCATAACGACCGTCTTGAGTGTGACATTAAAGTAACCAGAAATTACTCTATTAACAAATAACTGATAATTTTAATCAGTGCTCATTCAAGTATTTAAACATCACATAAGGGTAAAAATGTTTAATTTGAATTTTTTTAAATAAATACTAAGTAAATATTATTCACTATTAAAAATACATATTTGATTACATAGATACTCTACTAAATTAATAAAATATTACTTGTCTTACTAATCTTTATTAAATTCCTTTAAATAATGGGTGAAACCATCGTTAAAGTAATTAATTGAAGATGGCGAGGAGTATAGTCATACTATGTGGTGTGGTTTGCACATTTTTATATATATGCCTTCAGGTGGGTCTTACATGGTTATTATGATAATAATAACAATCTGTAGCTAAGGGAGTTGAGGCTTAGGTCTTTGCAACCTCAGAACTGCAGCGGCGCCGGTTGGAATCCTGCCTGAGTGGTCGACTTTATTTCAGTGACGGTCCCACGGAATGAAAACGTAACCCCCCGCCATGGTTAGAATAAAGTGGTACCCTGTATAAAATACCCATATGTCAGAAATGACCTGAACGGGGGTCATTAAATAAAAAAAAACTATTATGATAATTTAATTTTCTAATTAATAATTAATAATATGGAATTTTAGTCTTGTGCAAAAAACACCATTAAGTGTTTACAAAATTATAGTTATTTAATTAAATTATGAAATAAAACTACTTATATTTGTAGAATTAATAACTAAAGTTGGGCCTTGGGGGTCGACTTTTATTTCTGTGGCTGTCCTACAAAATGAAAACTTGGCTCTTTATAATGATTAGTGTGGTACCTTGTAAATGACCCCCGTATCTCGGAAATTACTGTATTAATAAAAATATATATAATATCATTTTATTTTAGTAATTGATAACATGGAGTTGTAGTCTCGTGCAAAAAACTCCATTGACTGTTTACAATATTATAATTATTGAATATTTATTAAAATAATAATTATTGTGTAATTGACTAATAAAAGAAAAAATTACAAACAAATTCATATAATTAATAAAATTAACTAAAATGGGAACTCAGAGGGTGACCAAATAACCCGAACAGTTGTTTTTTATTTTAGTAAATTATTGCATTTAACCGTATGTTCTCTTGGCTTCGTGCGTGTAATATGTTCTCCCATACAATACGTTCTGACGATTTGATGGACACGCGACTAAGCCAAATCGGCGTGTAGAACAGACTGCCGTAACATTATCCGTCACGGAACCAGCAGATGATGATAATGGGGGGGAGGGATAGTGTAGCCAATGGGTACCGCCGTTACTGGACAGGCACCGTTTAATAACGAATCAGAGCGGAGGTGACATTAGCATCACAATGGGGCTGTCGTCTTAGCCTGTATTGTCATCTCTCATTGGTTCTCTCCGTGTCCTCTCTGGATCTCGATATGTGTGTATATATATTTATATAAGCTTTTGTTTTGATTTAAAATTTTGTTATATGTGAAACTTCTAAATAACAAACACCTATGTTGATTATTTTGTCAGGTAACAAGGAATTTAATTTTAAAATATAAATAATAGAAATATTTATAATAATGAGTAAATAGTTGATATATATATATACATATATATATGAGAAGATGATTAGGGATGCGGTAAACTAAAAACTTTCACAAACGTTTTGGCCAGAATTTCAGGTCTTAGAACAAAAACAAAATGATAATAAAAATGATTAAATAGAATTACAGAAAAACAAGAAACATAAAAAGATAGCAGATAATGTTGGTACATAAGTAGTATTGAAGGAAATGAAAATTTATATCTACTTCATTAATATTGTTATTCTACTAATTACGTTAATTAATCAAATAAACGGTTTTCTTTATTTTACTTCAATTTTTTACATGTATTTATTTAGTTTATTATCATATCTATATAATTTCCTTTTTTCTTTTTTAATTTTAATATTAAGACAGGAAACTGCACGTCGACTTCGACTATTACAGCATTTACTAGACAAACGTTCTAAACTTCCAACACATTACAAAAAACTGATCTTCATGACTGTAATAAGGCCAATCTGGACATGTGGAGTTGAGCTTTGGGGCTCCACTAAACCTTCGAATTCCTCTCGTATCCAATCCTTACAGTCCAAAATCCTTCGTAAAATCCTCAACGCTCTTTACTTAGTCACAAATAAAATCATACATAAAGACCTTAATGTTCCCTATGCAACCGATCTAGCCCGAACCAGATATCACTGCTTCCATTATCAACTCCCTAACCACTCAAACCCCCTAGTTTCTAACCTTGCATCCTCTTCCATTCCTGACAATCCTCCGAGGAGGCGCCTGAAAGAAGATGGCTAAGAGACCTGCCAATGTAAAACGTCATTAGAATGACTTTTTATTAGTTTAATATGACTAGGCCTATGAAGCTGAGAGTATTAAAGTTACCACCTGGATTTCTAAAAATCTTAACTCTAATGGCCACGAGACCAGCTAATGTAAAATGTCATTAGAGTGCTACCAGTGGGTAGTTGCTCTACATGTCTGTAACACTCCATTTTAACTAAGACTATATTTACTGAATGTATTATGTAATATACAGTTGTAAATTTCAATAAAGTTATTAAAACTAAAACTTTAATATTACTATTTTTCCTGTATATTGTTATAATTAAGTTTTGTTCTTATAATAATAATACTCTATGCATTCTCTGCTTATAGTAAATACTACTTTTGTACCTACATTATCTGCTACCTTCTCATGTTAGTTATTTTTCTGTAATTCCATTTAGTCATTATGGTTGCTATCTTGTTTTTGTTCTTAGCCCTGAGGATAGCCTCAAATTCTGGCCGAAACTTTACCACTAATGACATCTTCACTAATCGCATCCCCAATCTTCTGCTCAATTAGAAATATTTATAGATTCTTGCTTAATCTATGAGGTTATGAAAAAATAAAGAAAAAATTCAAAATAATAAAAAAAAGAAGATTCAATGAAATTCTGAATCTACAACTAACGAAGGATTGAACTAATTCCTAATGTACTCATTAATTAAATGGGTTTTTTTGTTTTATGAATTTTATCATCATTTAATTATCATAGTTGATAAAAATAATTTATTCAAATTAGTACAATAAAATGTGGTAAGTTAACTTGAGGTGGTTAATGAACAAATCGTCAAAAAATCTAGTTATATAAAAATTGCAAGTATAGAGTGAGTTTTTTTTTCTAATATACTCCGTAAGGTATAATATTTATTTGTTTAATATAACCCTTAATGTTTTGTTGCAGGTTCGTTTTTGGACTAAAAGAAATTGAATTTCCCCCGCAATATTACAGGTATTAATAGCATGCTCAAATTAAAACAAATAAAAAAAAATAAAACAAGTAGAGAAAGATTTTGAAACAAATAAATACAATTTTCGTTTGACTTACTGTTTTCAGAATATATTATTGCAACAATAAGTAATTAAGTTTCATGATTATGCATCTCGGTTGAGAACATTATGAATTTGGTCTCACCGCAGGGAGAGGAAATAGCTGATTTGGTATCTCTTATTTAGCTCTGGCTATATTTCTGAATCCTACACATATTTATGGGAAGAGGTTATGATAAAAAGAAAGTTTTTATTTTTATTTTCTCCAGAATAGTTCTAGTTTTTTTTCTTGTGTCTTATATTGCTTATCTGATAGTGATAATCTCTCTGATTTTTTTTATGTATAAAGTCTTTATTTATCCAACTACGCATTATTTTTTTTATTATGGAAGCTGCTATTGTTATTTTTCTATGACGTCATTCCGACATAAACATACACTAGGCTTATATACTCAGTTCCAGTTTTGAATTTCTTTGTTTTTTTTTTATTTGTATTAGTAATTTCAATAATTATCTATTATGAATTATATACCTTATCGTTCTTGTGCAGTACCTAATTGCAAAAATACTGCTGTAAAAACTCCACAAATGTTTATCCAAGTGCCAAAAGATGTAAAAACTAGAAGCAGTTAGTTAAAAAGCTGGTTAGAAAGGGATCCGAAATTATTATCGAATCTAAATAATAGATTATATTTTTGTAAAGATCCCTTCGATGTAAGTAAATGCGAGGTGTACCTCCCATACAATCTGTAAGTGCAATAGAGGTTATATATATTTCGAAAGATTATTTAAAGTAATTAGTACATTTAACAGGTAACCTTAAAATACCAAAGGTAGTAAAAGGTAAGACACAACACGAATTACTTTTCTCTTGCACAGTAATGCACTACTAATCCACATTTTATTTCTGTTTTTAGAGGGTTCGGAAAAAAAAAAAAAAAAAAAAAAATTTAAAGTAATTAAAAGCGTAATGGTTTTGCCTTGCAGTTGGAAACGGTATTGAGAATTAGGTTCGATACAAAATAATGGGTTCAGTAAAAAAATAATGATGAAACAGAAAAATGCAAAAATAATTGGATTTAACTCCGTGTTCTTACTCTGTTAACAACCTTAAATAAGAACAGAATTACAAAAATTGTTGGAAACTAATCATCAGCAAATAACAAAGGTTTTAACAGAAACCCGGATTTTTTGCAAAACATTTCACTAACATTAAAGCATCTGTTCTAGGTATAATTTGTACTTTCTGCTTTCATGAAACCGTATTCCATGGTTGCTTAAATAATAACAATAATAATGAAAACTCATTTAACAGCAAAATATATTATAATTTAAAATCAGCTAAATCTGCGTTGTTTGTTTATTTCTATTTGACGTCAAATATAAAAACGTTTTAGCGGTTGGCTACACAGATTATAAATCTTATTTTTTAAAACTGAAATTAAAAGTTAATCTTGTATCTATATTAATTAAAACATATGTGATTGGGTTTCTGAATTGACTTACAAGAATATTTACATTATATAAACTTGAAATGGATAAAATTTACCTTGAGGTAAAATATTGTAAATGTTTTAATTATATATAAAAATTCTTATAAATGATACAATTACCAGAAGATGGGGTAAACTGAAGGATTTTGGAAAAAATAATTAAAATTCTTTTAACACCAAAATAAGTAATAATTTAAATATAGCTAAAAATTGTGACTCTCTAAGTGTTGTTTGTTTATGTCTAAATGACGTCACATATTAACCATCTACGGTTAGCTTTACCATCTATTAGTGCACAGATTAAAAATCTAGTTTTTAAAATTGAAATTAAAAATTACATATTAATTAAAACATATTTGATTGAGTTTCTGAATTATCTGGCAATAACATAATTTCAATTTTTTCCTTTATCGATCTACCCTATTGTTATTTTTTTACTTGTGGAGTATTTTCTGATAATCTTTCAAATGTATTTTTATTTAGACCATTTTTTTAGGGTCTGTATTGCGCGATCAAATTTATAAACACGTAAAATAGGTAATATTTAACACCGATTATTTATGACTGTATCATACATGAATAATGTAATTGTTCATTAAAACAATGCAGATAACAGTATTTGTTAGAGGTCCCATGATGGAATGATCTTTCGACTGAAAGGCCTCAAAGGATACCCTCTTTGGTAATAAACTACTTGAGTCAGTTGAATAAAATTATAAACCGCCCTAGCCACAAACTCCCAAGCCGAGCGCAGATGGCACCACCGAACCCAAATAGATCCCTTATTAGATTGCCTAGTAATCGGATCGCTGGGCCCAAGGGGAAGATTAACAATTATTTTAATGAAAAACCTTTCAGAGCCTCACTTAACGTTACAGTCAGTACAGGCTCAATCATTAATCTAACGGGCTATATAAATATGTTTGTTCATAATGAATATAGATCGTCCCTTCCGAAGATAAATCGATTGATAAAAAAAAAAAAAAGATTATATAAATGTCATATCAGAACCCATCAAAGCAAGAAATGTCAGATTTAAATTTTTTTACTACTCTTTGTGGGATTTAATAAAAATTATAAATGATTGTTTTCATATATTTTTTTTATTTATTCAGCTATGATATTTAACAAAGACGTTTATAAAATCGCAAGTCGTATATTAGATTTAAATACTATAAAACAGTAAGGAATACTAACATAGTTATCATTACCGACTCTTTAAGTTCACTAAAAGCCATGAAGATCATTTACCCGAAACACCCGGCAATCATAAAAATTCACAATTATACCAACATGCTCGAAAACTTGGGAAAAACTGTTTTCTTTATATCGGTGCCGGGTCACGTGGGGATCGCTGGAAATGAACTGGCGAACATTGCAGCTAAAGAAGCACTTGCTCTTCCAGGTCAGGGCGCGGCCATTCTGACACCCCATGAAATAAGTCTTCCAATGAAAAATGAAATATCATCTAGTTGGCAAGCCATGTGGGATGAAAGCCCGCCAAGCAAATTAAAGACTATTAAAAAAAACATTAAACCATGGACCACATCAAACCGTTCCAATCGCAGGGAGGAGGTAGCTATTGCCAGATTGAGAATAGGCCATACAAGTTTAACTCATACATATCTGATCAGTAAGCAGTCACCGCCAAAATGTCAATACTGCAACAGTGTACTTACGTTCAGTCCATATTTGACAAATATCATTTTTATTCTGCGAGTAGATTAGGAGTAGGACCAAGTGTATCGGATGCTCTGAATGATGACCAGAAGAACGTGGAAATGGTCTTAGTTTTCTTAAAAAGGAATGGCCTTTTGAATAAGATTTAAACCAGAAAATCTGTTATACGTAATAAAAAATACCAAAAGAAGTAATTATTTAATTTTTTTTTCGAAATTATTTAAAGAGAAAAATAAAGTGAAATAAAATTATAAGTATAAATGAAATAGAATTATAAAGCGCGAAACATGGGCGTTGATGACCTCAGGGTTTTACGCCGTAAAGCCCCAGACAACAACTACAACAACCATAAATAAATGAAAAAAATATGCTTAAGCCTAATTAAAATGGGATGAAACCGAGATGCACAGCTTGTATTATTATGAATATTACATTTTTTTTTAAAATAATTTATTTATTGTTATTTACAACTATATAAAAAAATATTGAAAAAAAGTGATTTATAAAGTGATATGTTGTAATAGATAGTATAAACTGAAAAGTAATAGAATAAGTTAGATTGCGATAATAATAGGTTAGTAGCTACGATGGAACATCCTGCAAAATGTTATAACATTTTGGCTGTGATTATGAGAAAGATCCTAAGAATGACCGGAATGGCTAAAAATGTGTTACAAGAAAATAAAAGTGTGGATATTTTTCATTATAATTCATAAACAAACTTGTCTCAAACAACAAGTTAATTTTTATAGAAATATGTTTTACTATTACATAAAATAATATTTTAGTTTTTTATGCATTTATTTGACAAACCGTCTAAACTTCCTGTCCATTACAAAAAACTGATCTATATGACTATAATATGGCCCACCTGGACATGCGGAATTGAACTTTGAGGCTCCACTAAACCATCCAATTCCAATCCTTACAGTCCTAAATCCTTAATGCTTTGTCACAAATCAAGTCAATCCATCAGGAGTTCAATGTTGCATATGTTGCCGATTTGGCCAGAGCCAGATATTAATCCTTTCATGATAAACTTCTCAACCACTCAAACCTTGTTTCTAACCTGGCTTTTCCTTCATTGCCTGATAGTCCTTCTAGGCGTCTGAAAAGAAGTTGGCCTCGAGATCCTCTCCTCTAGTCATTTTATCACTTACAGCAAATTTACTTGTATATATTTTTATACAATTGTAAATAACAATAAATAAATTATAAAAATAAATAAAAATTTTGACTGAGCCGAAGTATTAGAAACTGTGCGCCAGCCTTATATTCAGCTAGAACTATTCGGAGAGATTAATGATTTCAATTCTCACAATAAAATACAATAGATTAAATATGCACCCTTTACTGAAAGGCCAACATTTTATTTGAATGTATCATTACTATTCATATTTTTATTATATTATTAAAATACAAGACTGTGTAGACCGAAAATATTATTAACATTAACATATTACTGTAATACACATAATTAGTAATAATTATGATAAAACAGAAGAGATTATACGATAACACGAAGTGGGCTCCCTAAGGCTGAGGTAATCCGGCGCAGGCTGGAGGTCGAATATTAAAACACAGTGCGCTAATATAAAGCCCGTTCTCTGATAATTTTATTTATAGCCCCCTCCTTATAAATATTTTGGCGCCTAATTAATGGCGGGAGAAGCGCCTTTTGGGGCTACCTACGTCATAATTAGCCGTGTAAAGGCGCCAGCCCTAGTTATTACTTTAATAATCTTCCCCTCTCTGATTGTTTATTGTATCCTAGGCTTATCTTAAGTTTTGGATTCTAGAAGCCTTTTTTTTTTAATCAATGATCTGGGAAAGTTACATGAATAATAGAATTTCAGGCCTTCATCACGTACTTAACGCAGATCCCGTTAAAAATGATTATGTATAAATTATTGCACTCCTCATAATCGGTTACAATGAATGTTTCCCCAGAATCGTCTCCATATGTTTTACAGTTCCAATCTAGACATTAGAATTTTCAGCACGACGAATCAATATAATTATGTCATTTTTAATAATATAGTAATCAAGGTATTTTATTTATCTATATTATACATCACTTTTTTGGAAGTGATCTTTGTCGTATATTAAGTAAGTTTATCAAATCATTGAATTTTGTTTGATTTATGAGGAATGTGTTAAGCGCCCCTCTATTGGGGCAGTGGAACCGGGATATTCGTGTATACAAATAGAGTATACAGGGTACTAGTCATACCAATATAGGAATTTTTCTTTTATTTGTAAAACTTATTACTACTTACTATAAGTAGCTATTAGTGTCATTGAATTATTTAGAGATACTTCTGTATCGAAACGTCATATAATCCTCTCATTTTCAACCAAAATAGTAAAATCGAAGACAGGCAATGACCTCTAAGCAAATTGTTGAATGAACTAAAAGATAATAAAGCTTAAGGTAAAAGATAAATGACCACTAAGGCGCTGACATGTATAAGAGGTACTTAGTTGAACATTTATAAGTTAATACTTGTAAATTTGAAAAGAACATTATGTACAAGTGACACGTAATTTAATTCATCGACATCAATAGTTATATATGGAAATAATAACAGTGAGACAATTGCACGCTTATTTATATAAGAAGCCATGAGATGGAATATTTCAGGAAAAAATTGTGAGTTAAAGTCAAATAAAAAAAAAAAATAATCGCAAAAGGAAAAAACAAAACAAAAGAATAAATTACTTCTCAGGGCCACGTTATTTATTCTTGGAAATAACGAAAACTCCGAAGCATTATGCCACAATATATCTAAAATATACCACTATATAAACAATTGTTGAATACGACCACTGGCGAATATCTTAACATGTAGATAACAGGAAACCTAGGGCTGTTACCTACCCACCTGTTGAATTATCGTAATATTCCGTGAACAACAAAAAAAAAAACATAAGTAAATTATCAAGTTGAAAGCAGAAAAAGAACAACTGAATTATATGTACAAAAGTTTAATAATAAGAAAAAAATATATACACAGAGAATGAAAAAGGAAAAAAAAAACAATTCTTATCAATTAATAAAACAATTAAAACTTATAGGTTGACTTAACCTTAACCTTAATAATTATATTTACATTATTATACAAAAGAGTATAAAAGTGAATATAAAATTTTTAAAAAACAAGATAAAATTTAGTTCAAACCCCACGTAGTCCTCCACTTCTATTGTTAATGATCGTCTATTGAAGTAAACACCATAATTTTGAAAAACAAAACATATATGACAACATTTCTCACATGGTGATATTCCGTTTCAAACCATAACCTTTAAACTATTAACACTTCACATTGAACAATCGTAACATGTTCCAAAATTAAATTGTCGCCTTCACAAAAACAAAACACACTCGTCTCAAACATATCGCTCGTGTCTTGTTTTCACCATGACAACCATAACACCTCTTGTCTGAACAGATCTAGCCGGTGTTTTTATTTCACCATGACAACCGTCACACCAGCTATATGTAATTGTACTATACACCAAATCTATTAGTGGATTGGGCCACCAATATAAGAAAATTAAAAAGATTTTTTTTTAATATGACTACAAACAATACCTAGCAGTTGTTTTAAAATTGAATAGTAATAAATAAAAGTGGTACCCAGGATCAAAACAAGGGGAGCAAACCATAGCCAATCAGGTTGTGATATTTCAGCACAGAAAAGGAGAATAAAACCAAAATTATACGAACATTATATATAATTATAGTAGTACTTTATTAATTATTACAATTCGTATTTGCTTCAAACAAATATTTTTTATAAAATTAATAATTCTTTTCACTCCTTTGGGTACGCCCATGCCAGCTACAATTCGTTTCTTGTGAATTTATTGCTTATCTTATCTTTAATAGGGCTCATTCATTTCATGCAATACTAAAAACCAAGCATTTCCGCCGGAAAAACCAACCGGCTTCACCCGGACAAGAAATATGCCAGTGAAAAGCGTAAAAAACGTCAGTATGACGCAAATTTTTAACCATTTTGATTATATAAAACAATGATAAATCATGTAACATGTTAATGGTATACATTTTTGGTTTGTCTATATATTTTTTTTATTATCTCGACTAAATATTAATATATTTACCTGTATCCTTCCAGTGCCATTTCCTCACTTTTTGGGGTTGTGGCTAATACAACCCAAGCGGTGATTTAGAGTGGAAATTATGAATATATCATTTTATTTAATGATTAATATTTCAATCGGCCACAAAGTTGGTCAATAACTAATAGTGATAAATGCCCATATTCATTCCAAAATTGTAAAAAATAAAAATAAATGAATGAAAAAAATTTATATAAAAATAAATAAAATATTTATATGTATATACACAGGAAGTTAGATAAAATGAACATAATCATACATGAAGAAAAAAAAAAGGAATAGAATAGCGTAGTAGTAAGTAAAAGTAAAATTTTGAACTAATCTAAAAATAAAAATTTAAATAATCACTAATCACATTTAACAATCATATACCATATTAACACTCTCGACCTGAGGATGCCCGAGCCCACTCCATCCCTCAGGTACGAGGGGTAGAGCAAGACCCTTTGAGATTCCAGCGCAGCCCTCTTACTGTGTCACTAGTTGAAATTATGGAAAATTATTTTAGTTAAATTAATAAATTATTGTACCGAGTTTCAATTAAAAATAATCATTTTTAAAAAATGGCATAAATTGGTTAAAACACGTGATATTCCATTGTTTAGCACATGTTAATCTAGTACCTCAAATGCTAATTGAGCCGTTGAATGCTGAAGTGGTGTAAGTGAAGTTGTGAGATATTCAAAACTTTAGAAGTTCTACAAAGTACAAAGTAAGGAACTACAGGTTTCTCTGTTGTCACTCAGCCACAGGCATACTCAACTATCTGAAATGTATTTAATGTATGAGGATAAAATGACTTATACCACCGTTTTTCCGTTTCGCCAGTCTGAATAATTGTAGGAGTGGGTATCTCATTGCTAAGGCAATGAGCTACAAACTCAAAGAACTCGGGTTCTAATCCGGCTGTGGTAGATAGTTATTTTCTCTTTCACTGTAGCCTCATAATGTGAGTACCCTTCGTCGAGTAAAATTCTGGTCGAGCTTGGAGATGAGAAATCACCTCCTTGCACAATCGTAGATCTAGTAACTACTTCCTTACAAAGTACTGTAACCCTAACACCTCCTTGGGTCGCAGTGGTACAGATTAAGTTAAGTTTTTTATTTAATGTCACAAAAATTATTAAATAGTTCATTTTTAAATTTCACTTAAACTATATTTGACCCATTCAGTTTACAAGATGTCGATTTCCATAAAATCTGTGTTTATGTTTTCATGAATCAAAAGCTATATCGTTAAAAATTCATTGATTATATGTTCAACATCGATTCTATAACAATTCAGCAATCAATAAATGGTTAACAGAGTATTGTAAATTTTAGTGAACGGCTATTTCTTCTTTTGTATATTTTTCAAACTTTTGCTAAAAAAAAATGTTTAAATTTTGCGAAGAGTACTTTTTGAAAACTGTTAAAACTTGATTCTATCTGTCAAGCATCGAACATAAAGAAAACGCTCCGTTGCAATAAAGGAGAACATCTTAAAATTGTTGGTACTTTACCACCTAAACTATTTTATATTTACCAAATTATCTTAAAATTACTGGACTATAATTTATTTAGAAACGAAATAATATATCTAAAAAATGTTAGAATAAAATTAAATTTATCAAACCACCCTATAACAAAATATTTGGTAAACGTACTTCAAACTAAATGGTACCATATCTGTTCAATCACTAATAAATAAATCATCCACAAAGAGAACTAAAAAAGAAATATTTGATTGGGTAATTTCTTACTTCTATGGTTCCTAATAACTGATTTTGATTCACCAAATGACCATATCTGCCTGTATTTTTTCTTAACCCCACAAAATTATTCATTATATTATGATTAAAATTAGCTATATATGAGTATGCTTAGTTATGGATATTATTTATTTAGATATTAATGGATTTTTTTATTATTTTTATACCAGATCGGCCTGGTGGGCCTTTCATGGTTGATATAACTTATATTATATATATTTTTTTAACAGTTAATTATGAGAGAGCATAGTCATATAAATGACACCCCTAACTATATACAATGTTCTTATTAAAAGAAAAAAAAATAATAATAAAATAAATAGATAAGAATAATGCTTCTTAATAAAAGAGGAAAGTAAAATTAATAACACAAAATAATGATATTGGTACACTTAAATAAAACAAACAATTGTCTTCTAATAGTAAAAAGAAACGAGTTAATTTGAAAAAGGGGGACGAGAGAAAATAAAAATAAAAAAATGAATAAATAAAATGAATAATAATAATATGTAAATAGAGGTAATGTGACTATGAATTAATTTTATATTTATTAAAAATTTATGAAAGAATGTCCTGCAGCAGTCTGGGCTTCAGTCTTCGGGTTGAGGTTGGGTTTCCCAGGTTGTAGGTCACTGCTCCTTTAACTGTTGGTAACTGGGTGTGGAACTTCATGAACCGTTTTTTGATATAATCCTCTATTGACTCCATCTGTAATTCGCGATGCAATTGGCTATTTCTTATGAACCAAGGAGCATTAACTGCGATTCTTAGAGACTTTATTTTGAAAAGATTGTAGTTTTTTCCTTTTCGTGAAGGATGCCGCTCCCCAGACTTCACAGCCGTACATCAGCAGTGGCCTGAGGATTGTTTTAAATATAAGAACAGTTGTTTCTGGTTTTAGTTTGGAATTTCTGTTTAGGATAGGATATAGCATTGCTAACCTTGCATAAGTTTGAGTTAGTTTGATGTTGATATGGTGATTCCAGGTAAGGCGGCGATCTAGGTGAATTCCCAGGTATCTTACTGTTTCACTAGATATTACTGAATCCTTATTTTTATCGTATTTTATATTATCTTGTTATATTCTCACTATTATATTAATTCAATAATTGTAAATTTGCACCCATGTGACTATCACCCTCCACCACAACTTCTGTCCACCTATTACTAAAGTAATTTAAAAATAATATTCCTTTACCCAGATCCGAAAATGTTCGATATCTTGGATTCATCTTAGACAAAAGACTCACTTGGAACCAACATACTAGACTTAAAAGACAAGAGCAAAACAGAGGATTCAGCCAACTTTACCAACTACTCAGCAGGACCTCTAATATCTCAATATAAAACAAAATACTAATTTATAAGGCTACCCTCAGACCTATGTGGACTTACGGACTTCTAATCCTTTTAATCCAAAATCCTTTCTACCATAGTCAACCCTATTACGTTTCCAACAGACTACTCCATGACCTTCATATCGTGACGAATAATATGTAAATATTTTTATCATTCATGTGGTCGTTCATGTACATGAATCATTCACTTTATAAAAAATTCTGTCAAAGGGATCAGTCCAACTCAGTCTAAGACGCTTTGGAGAAGTAGACTGAGCCCGAAGGGGAGGCTGAGTACTCCTGTAGCTCTCTTGTCACCGTTCGTTTGTCGTGTAAAGGTTACCATCTATTGTGAGTCACCCTCGCCTCCACTCCCCACGTCAGGACTGATCCCGAGATAAAATGAAAATTCTCCTGGCGCGGAGAGAAGATGAAATATGGCGATTTAATACCGTGCGCCTTTCGATCGCTGCCTCTTTATATATATTTTTTTAAATTTCCGCTGTCACGTTTGACGGAAATAGCTCCTGCCGTTTGTGCGGAAAATTAAAGCGTCAGGTGCCTCCCCGGGTTTTTGAAAAATTGTCGAGTTTATTGGAACCAATACTCTCTCACATCTTCACGGTTGGGGACGTATTATTTAATTTAAATATTAAATCAGAGAAAAAAAAATGTATGTCCATTTATATCACTTCATTGTTTAAACAATTTATTTGTTCGATTGATTCGTTAATTTTGTTTTATCAATTTCGATTATACGGAAGCGAAAATTGAAAAGCGGAACGACAGATAAATTGGAAATGTATAAATACAGAAATAAACTCTAGATCAAATAACCGACTCATCAAGATCAGATGAGTAATTCCTAAGGAAAGTTTACTCTGATTATTCTCTGTCAATTCCTCTCGTATTCAATCCTTACAATCCAAAATCCTTCGTAAAATCCTCAATGCTCCTTATTTTGTTACTAATAAAAACCATACAGAAAGACCTAAACGTTCCTTATGTAACCGATCTAGCCCTAACCCGATATCATTGCTTCCATTATAAACTCCCTAACCACCCAAACCCACTAGTTTCTAACCTTACTTCCTCTTCCATTCCTGGCAATCCTCCGAGGCGCCTGAAAAGAAGATGGCCTCGTGACCTTATATTGTAAAATGTTTTTAGAGTTCTATTACAGGGTAGTTATCTCTAGCATAGCATCTCTACATGCTGTATCATATCATTATCATTATGTCATTATGATCAAATTTACTTGTTTTATTTTTTATACAGTTGTAAATATCCATAAATAAATAAATAAAATTTTAAGGATTAAATAAAATTGGTTAAGGATTTATTTATTACCATCCTTAAAGGCCTTACATGGTCAATGTAAGAGGTACATTTTTTTTTTAACAATTGATTATGGGGTGTTTAGTCTCATACAAAAAATACCCCTTACTATATACTATGTTATGAATAAAACAATAAAATAAATAGATGATAACATTATGATATTATTTTAATGATTAATTATTTAAAGATTGGGACAAAGGCAATTAGCCGGCATTAATGAATTTTAAAGAAAAAAAAAGGAATGAAGACAGAATAAGATAAGACCAAAGAAATCAGTATGTAAGTGAAGGAAATTTGTTATAAAAGTAATTAAAAGGAGCTGTTTGTAGGAATCCTTGAGAATGACCTGAGAGGTCGAAACGTCGGATGTTAAAAAAGAATAAAGTGAGAGAAAAAGGATCAAAATTGTTTTAAAAAGGAAAAAAAACAATGACATTTATAGATTTAACAAAAAAATAATTGATTTCTAATGAAAAAAAAGAAAGTTAATTTAAGAAAAAGATGAAAAATAAATTAAGATAAAATAAAATTTTAGAGTGGAAATAACAGAACTGATAAATAGAATTTATAACATGATGTCCTGCAGAGGCCTGGGTTTCAGTCTTCGGGTTGTTGGGTTTCCCAAGTTGTAGGTCACTGCCCCTTTAACTATAGGAAACTGGGAGTGGAACTTCATAAACCTTTTTTTTATGTAATCCTCTATTGTAAAACTAGTTAAAAATAAAAACAACTAATACTCCTAACAAAGGTAAAGCAAAATACATAAGTAAATGGAATAAATGTTTCATAACACAATCTTAGATAATCTTGGACCACGCAAATGTGGTATTTCAATCAATGCTTAATTAGAAGATCCCTTGGTCATCTTCTTTTCAGACGCTTCAAAGAATTATACGGGACTGTTAAGAGTGAGAGTTTAAAGACTAATAGGTTTGGATGGGTAAGGATTTTAGAATGGAAGGAGGTTTATCTATTTAGAGGGCCAAATCTGCAACGAAAGGGATGTTAAGGTCTTTATGGATGAGTTTAATTGTGACGTAATAAGGAGTGTCTAGGATTTTACGGAGGATTTTAGGTTGTAAAGATTCAATACAGGAGGAATTTGATGGAGCCCCAAAGCTCAATTCCGCATGTCCAAATAGATCTGATTATCATAGTGCATAGGAGTTTTTTTATAGTGAGTGGGAAGTTTAGCGTGTTCTTCAAGTAGGTGATGTAGTAATCGGTATCTACGAGCAGTTTCTTACTTTTTCAGTCTAGTTTGGCGATTTCACGTAAGCCTCTTGTCTAGAAGAAGCCCTTAGTAGCGAATCTCTTCAAAATGCTTTAGTGGAATATTAAATAAAGATACCGTAGGGCAGAAAAGTACAAGTTTACAACGGAGAGTATAGGTGATCTGATGGGATTTTGGTGATCTAGTGGGACAAATCCCGTCATACGATGTGATTTTGGTGATGTGAAAGGATAAATCCCATTATACAAAATCAAACTTAATTCTGGGAGAGATAAAAGCATAATGAGTTTAGGAACTGGAAAGGGCATACCAGCCCAGTAAATAATTATTTAAATATGTAATTAGAGATAAAACAGATAAATGGCGTGGAGATTTCTAAATTATATATCCTGCTTATATATATAATTCGCAAGTATCATCTAGGCAGAGTTTCTACGCAACGGAACTGGTTTTAAACTACTTAGCAGTGTATATATCTGATAAATCATGAAGGATATTGTGAACTGGCTAAGGAGATGGGTTGTAAATTTTGGAAGAGATGGATGGGAATTATTCAAGGAGTTTCATTAAGTTCCAATGCAATTGCTAGCTTTTAATTTTAGTCGGCTCCTCAATTTCATTAGAAGAGTGAGATATATCCGACAGAAGGGCAGTTATTGCCTCTTATTTATTACTCCTTCGAATCTCTTCTAGCTATTTGATTTATCTTATGCTTCACGATTTTCAAAGTAATGACATTTTAAATTGTAGTTAAAAAAACTATTAGCAGTTTCTCTTTTATTACATTTAAAATGAGGTGTAGATAGTTGACCGTAGATTAATGATTGGAGAAGTTTGTCGGGAGCCCTATAGCCTTCTATAGCCCTGATGAAGACCTGAAACTCAGGTCGAAACGTCGGTATAAAATTAATAAATATGGTTTTGTTTATTTATGTTGTTCTTTGTTGACCGCACCCCCCGACAAACTTCTCCAATCATTTATATTTAAAATATGTTTTTTTTTTAAACTTGTGAACAAAAAGTTTGTACTGGTATGTAGGTCTGTTAATACAGTATAACTAAAAATAACAAAGTCGTAATGAAATCGGGAAAGATCTTGCGGTCTCGACTTTTTTCTGTTGATTTTTTTTCAAATTAAAATTAGTAACTTGTGTATTTACCTTATAAAATTAAAGGTAGTTAAGATGAAGATTTGTAGAAAAATCCGCATTTAAGTCCTGTCAGACTATCTCAATGAGGAGGAAATCTATCTAACATTAAAGAACATTCAGTTGTTCGTCGACGTACCGAGTTTAATCAAAATATTTTAATTGGTTTTCGAAGGTATCGTAAAAATGTTAAAAATCGAATTTATAATGTGGCACTTCCAGACAGTCGATTTTATCGAAAAAATACCTGTCAAACAACAGATACGCACGAACCTTAAACATGTAATTTTTTGTACAGTTTTGTACTGGTTTTAATTTTTGAGCTTGTGTTGCCCGTAGCTCAGTGGTAGGCTCAGTCTTACCATTCTGAGATCTTGGCGGATCCGGTTCGAATTTGGGCGTTGACCTTTTTCATTGAGTGCCGGTCCCACAAAATGAATAACTTTGACCCCCAACCTTGGTTAAAATAATGGGAATACAAATAAATGAATTTGTAATTGGCTGTATGGAAAATTCTAATGCCATTAAAATATATTTTAGAAAAAAATTGAGCTTGGCTCTTCACACACAGACCATTTTACGATACTTAGTTATCTGGACTTAGGGGACCTCTAAACGAATTTTTTCGTCGAAAACTTGAATTCAAATTTTTTAAAGTTTCCCTTACTATATATTCCATGTGTAGATAACTGAAAGTAAAAATTTTCTTAAAAAATAATATCATGGTTTCTGGTACTTACACACTTTCTCTAGCCCATCCTGCTAAATTTATATATAGAATATACATTGTACTTGTGATCAACAATAATTTAATAATTAGCACGAATTTATTGTCTATTCTCAATTAATACGATTAGTTTCAAACCTGAGGGTTTTATTTAAAAGATTTTGGAGTAAAGATATTTTTAATTCGTAAAATTATTATTTTAGTTGATGGAATAATTTAAGAAATGGAGTCCACTTGTAGCAATTTTGAATAATTGCCTACTAAATAAAAAACCATTCAAACTTTCGTATCTTAATATGCGGATTACCCGCAATATTTCATTACTCCGCTTTAAGAAGTCTTAAAGCTGTTTAAAAGTTTTCACAGAGAAGGAGGGTGGTGGAGTAAATAGGATCGTGGAGGAAGGGTGGGAGGGGGTTGAACGGAAGGCCTAACGACCTTGTTAACACAACCAATCAGGGCTCGCTATTGCTCTGTCACATCTTCTCCCATTGGCTCCTGGCACCATTCCCTTTTGTCGCTTCTCATTCCTTTCTAAATAATCATTAAATTAACACTTAAATAAATATCTTAGGAACTAAAGAATAAATATTGAAAGAAGACAGTTGACCTATGAAGTAGAAGGATAGTCCGGGTGGCGGTCAATAAAGATACCAAAATAGTAAAAGAAAATTATTTATTGTTAACCAAAGTTTCGTCCCACAGGGCTTCGATAGGGCGATGAGAGAAACATTTTAGAATTAACAGAACATTAAACATTTTTTTTTTTAAATTTATTTAATGTAATTTACAACTGTACAAAATAATACAATAGGTAAATATGTTGTATGTTTCATATACACTTGAAAATCTTGGGAAGGAACCACCCATTGGTGGTACTTCAAACATTAATTTAAATTAGAAGGTCCCGTGGCCATCTTCTTTTCAGACGCCTCGTAGGATTATCAGGGATTGTTAAGGATGAAAGATTAAGAATTAATGGGTTAGGATGGTTAAGGAGTTTGGAATGAAAAGACGCATATCTGTTTTGGGTTAAATCTGCAACGAATGGGATGTTAAGGTCATTGGGAATGAGTTTATTTGTAACGTAATAAGGAGCATCAAGGATTTTACGAAGGATTTTGGATTGTAACGATTGGATGCGGGAAGAATTTGATGTTTTGGTGGAGCCCCGAAGCTCAATTCCATATGTCTAAATTGGTCTGATTATCGTAGTGTATACTAATTTTTGTAGTGAATGGGAAGCTTAGAGCGTTTGTCAAGTAAGTGTTGTAGCAATCGGAATCTACGAGCAGTTTCTTGTCGTTTCAGTCTTATGTGTGGATTCCAAGTAAGTCTCTTGTCAAGATGGAGTCCTAAGTATCGAATCTGTTCAACAGACGTTAGTGGAGTATTTAGAAAGGATACTGTAGGACAGGAGGGCAGAGGTTTACGACGGAGAGTAAAGGTGATCTGGTGGGATTTGTCAGAATTTATTTTGATTCTCTAGTTTTTACACCGTTCTTCAATAAATGTTATGTGTGCCTGTAGTGTTTGTGATGCATTAACATTAAAAATAAAAAACATTTTCAAACAGTTGTTAAGTTTATATAATAGGGGTATTCATGATCTTTAGTTTAACATTTTAAAGCTCATGTTAAATGGAGAAATAATTCCTTCCTTAGCCATGTTAAAACGATATAACATATAACATGGTTGAGAGTCTGTTATTAGATCTTTTAAATGGAGAATGACGTCACGCAACAGACCAGCTGAGCTCATCACGTTTTATTTGTTGTTGTATTAGGTTAGTATTGTTTTGCATGTTTGTATAGCTAATAAAGCAATGGATGACAATTATAATAATTAATCAAAATAGAAGTAAACAATGACATGAAGTTTCGGAAGGAAAGGTTATAAAACAAGTTGCTCAGAAAATCAGCTAGGAGCTCTTATGCATTTAACATTTAACATAGTTTTAAATAGGGCTGCTCACAATTCAATACTTATAACATTTAACATGGTAAAACATTTTACATTTAACACGTCATGAATACCCCTAGTATATAGAAAAAAATAATATATATATTAATAATAATAATATGAGGAAATATACATGTACGTAGACTTGAAAGAAGTTGCGAATAAATATAACCAGGTATGATAAGAGTTCTCAATATAGATCTAAGCCCATAAATTGTAGGAAATTGCTCATTAAAACTAGTTTTGAGGTATAGTAGTATGATAGAGAGGTAGATGTATTAGGTACAACAGATAAGTAAAGTAGATATGGTATAGGTGAGCTATAATAATATGTAAAAGAAATTGGATAAAAATGATCAACAACCTGTAAGAATGAAGTTCTGCGACGAACTGAGAAGAAAGGGGGTGACAGGTAGAGAAAGGTCTATACTTCCTGGGAGGGGAAAGATTTTTATAATATATTGATGGGTAAACTGACAAGAGCGTCCAATCTCATATCTAATATTACAATAGATAAATATATGCAATATTTTTATTTTTAATGTTTTGTTATTTCTAAACTTTTTGTATCTTGTTTAGTTCGTAGTATAGTTTAGTAAATAGTTCTCTTTTACTATTTTGATATCTTTAATGACCGCCACCGGGACTATCCTCCTACAATATAGAATAAATAAGTATATAGCTATTTTTTTAATTTATCGATTAAAAGATAGAACCAGAATATTAAAAAAAAATCTTAATCAATTGTTATGTATAAATGATTGATTGTAACTGAATAAGAAAGAGATGGTCGGGGTTGCGGTCAAAAAGGAATAAAAAATAGTTTCCTACTATTTATTTGCCGATGTGTCGTCCCACTTTCAATGATTTTTATATATAATATGATCCAAAAATTATGATAGGATTTTAAGTACTAATGGGTCCACCTTAGCGAAGACGGCTGAATAGACGAAGAAGTCTGAGAAAGAATAAAATTTGCCGGCGAATGCAGAAAAGAAGTTACGAAGAACGTTTGTCTCCTGGCTGAACTGTGCGAGTGAGTTCAGAACTACTACCTCAAAATATAAAATCCAAATCCAAGCAATGGAAATGAAGTATCTGAGGAAGATAGAGGGGAAACACGAGGAGATAGTCAGAAATACTACAATAAGAAGTAACTGGAGAGTGAAACCAGCTGAAGGTTATATAGAAGAAAATACACTACGGTGGATTGGCCATGTAAAAATAATGCAGGAGGAAAGAATGGCCGAAATACGAAACGAGTGTCGATGGAAGAAGAACAAGAAGTCCGCGAAATAGGATTATGATGGTGAAATTCTTCCGTTTTTATTTCGAATATTATAATTGCTATATTTTCTTTCTAGGTAAAACTGGATATATTCAATTTAGTTGAGATGAGGTGATTGGAGAGTTATTTTCAGAACTTAAGGATAATGGTGCAGCAACCAAGTCCTAATAGATAGTGCACTTGGTCTTGATAATTTAAAAATTGAATCAATATTCATTTATCTTATTCTTTCTTTTAATTTTTTTTATAATATAAAAACACTTGTCCACACAGATTTATCCACAATTCCATCTATAGGAAAGAACATAAGGTTACCACTTGAAATAAAAGAGCCCCAAACCATAACTGACACTCTACCATGCTCAACTATCCCATGCATTCTTTTTTTTATTCCTATGTTTGGTTTCCTCTAAACCACAATTCTCTAAGCAGAATCATGTATTTTAAAATGTGACTCGAAAAAATTCGCCAAACTTCATTATTAAATTGTTTACGAACATTAACCTTTTTCTCTTATTGACTTGACTAAAGAAACCTTTTTTTCGAGCTTTTCTTCTATAATAAATATATTTTCTTTGATTTTATCGTGAGCAGCAGTTCTTCGTCACTAAGACCGTATTTTCCTCTCATTTTTGAGCGGAAAGAGGTTCAAAGCGATAGAAGGATGGTGAAGTCAAATAATTACTTAACAAGACAGAAATTGACTGTAATAGAGGCAACCAGGATTAATATCCTATTGGTTTGTTAATTTTTTTTTTTAATACTTTTTTATTTATTGATAGACATTACAATCTGCCATACAGTTGTGGGCAATAGGTAATAGTGATGAATGATCTCATACATAATAAAATAAATAAATGAATAAAAAAAACTCTCTTAAAATATATACAAACAGAAGAATAAACAAAATGAACATAATTAAACTATGTGTATGAAAAATTAATAAATAAAATAACATAATGATAAAATAATATAGTCTTTAGTCACATTTTCACTCTAATATATAATATTTACACAATCGACCTGAGGATCCCTGAGCACACTCTATCGCCCACGTGTGAGGGGTAGAACAGAACTCAAAAGATCCCAGCGCATCCCTCTCGCCGCATCACTGGTAGTAAGGTTTGTTGATTAGGTTGGAGGGACAGGATAAACTGTTACAGGGCCGAGGATTATGGATCCGATTCTATCACAATGCTCTGCACTAGCTGAGCAAGGATCAAGAAGAGAAGGTGATCCACAAACCACGTGGCTCAAAAAAAGATACATCCTCCACTTTAATCCTGCAAAGTGGAGCGAAACGTCGGCAAATAAATAGTTGAAAAGTACCTTTTTCTTTTTTGACTGTATTTCTGACTATCTCCTTCACATACGTTATACAAAATAGTTTGGTTTAAAAAACAATAAATGCAAGTGATCAGTTGTCATTGTAAATTGCCGGTTTCTCTTATTTTACTTTTAGAATCAGTAATCAGTTTCACCTTTGGTTACTTGAGTTGGATTACTTCACCATTACTAACTTTATTATTTGTTTTTAATAAAACTACCAGTCCCGAACAAGATAATAAATATATATATTACATTAATATAAAGGGTGGATAATTATATTAACATCCACACCTCTCCGTTAATGTTATAGTCAACCGATAACTGAAATAAAGGACAATCGCTCCATGTGAGCATTTATGGAAAGAAGATCCCTCATCCAGCTCTTCATCTGTCTTCTGAGATCTTATTTGATTCCTCTTGTGAGTGTCCATGTGTTATGAAATTTTATAATATTGGTAATAACATATTAATATTCATAATGTATCGGGAAGGACGTTGGATAACTAAAATAGAGGACAATGATTTGGTATAAGCTTTGATGTTAATCGAGAAGGTTCCTCAACCAGCTCCTCTTCAATGATCTAAGAGTTTATTTGGTATCTCGTATGATTGCCCATGTCTTTAATAATTTTTTTATTTTCAGTTGAACCTTTATTTTTATATATATATATTTTTAATATAATGTGTCAATACGAACGAACGGTTAGGAATGTCATTAGTAGAATATTGGAGATGTAATTATTTCAAACATTTATTAGTATTAAATAAATAAATTTAAATTCTTGAAAAAAAAATGAATTCGTTGCCAGGTGTAAATATTCCCGCGATGTCCAAGTGGGTGATGACAGAAGCTCGCAAAGATTCACTAATCAGTTGCGACCCATTCAAAGCGGGAAGACGTATTCTCTCCCTTTCTTTTTTTAATAGCCCTTCATGAAGGAGCAGTTGCCACGAGGAGATATAAAGGCCGGAAGAGAAATGGGAGGATGGAACCGAGGGACGATTTAGAAGAATTAAATGGACCCACCATTAGCCTCTCCGACTCTCTCATGAAAAATTATAAAGGCAATTGAATTACCTCCTCTCTCTCTCTCTCTCTCTCTCTCTCTCTCTCTCTCTCTCTCTCTCTCTCTCTCTCTCTCTCTCTCTCTCTCTCTCTC
>NW_027108072.1:532619-537353 GCF_000696795.3 Halyomorpha halys | reverse complement strand
TCTCTCTCTCTCTCTCTCTCTCTCTCTCTCTCTCTCTCTCTCTCTCTCTCTCTCTCAAAAATCACGTATTTAAGGCATGTATATCACTGGCATGTTACAGCAACTTTTTAAATAAAATTTTACCAAAAGTACGATTTAGTACAATTGATTTTTCACATTTCTCAAAATCTACCATAACGATTTTGTTGAAATATATCATATCAATGTATGATCAAGTGGCCTTTACTATCAATAAGGTTTTATGATTGGAAAAGTTTGCGGTCAGCAAAGAACAACATAAATAAACAAAACCATATTTATTTATTTTATGCTGACGTTTCGACCTGAGTTTCAGGTCTTCATCAGGGCTATAGAACAAAAGAGATAACAACAACGTTTAGAGAAACATAAAATTGAAAAGGAATAGCATACAAACAAATTCGGAATTATACAAAATATTGAATTGAATCATAAAATAAAATATATAATAATATATATAAAATTTAATATAAAGTATTATTAATTTTGTTGATATGAAATAATCTGCTATCTTTCATTACTACTACTAATATAAAAGGGGTAATTATGCATTATTTATTCAATGACAATTTGATAATTAACAAAGTGAGAAATCGGGGATTCGTGCAACTGATTGATCCAGACTAAGAAATCCATGTGATTCCATCGTACAAGGTTTTATCTTTTCTTAATCTGCTGTATGATAAAAATTGATAGTCAAAATTCAGGGAAAAAAATACGGTGAGGGGGATGCCCTGGGATTTCAAAGAGCTCTGCTCTACCCCTCACACGTGGGGGATAGAGTGGGCTCAGGGATCCTCAGGTCGATAGTGTAAATATTGTATATAACAGTGTATATGCAACTGATAATTGTTTACTGATAGTTATTTATTTATTTTTTCATGCAAATAATTTGATTATGGTTATTTTCTTTATTCTTATGTTTGTATATATGTAGAGAGATATTTTATTTAATTTTTTTCTCATTTATTTATTTATTTTTATTCGTTATGTTATTTGAGTATGAATGTAATCAGTTATCACTATTACCTATTGCTCAACAACGTTGTGGTAGATTGTAATATTTATCAATAAATAAAAATTTTACTTTAAAAAAACGAAAAAACAAAACAAATATTACATCAAAAGTTGTAAGTACTTTGAAATTAACTGGCATCCTCTATTTTTAATTGAAATTTGTTAAAATATGAAACTTCATAAGAATTATTAAATTAAGTATTTAAAAGCATGGAAGGTTTGAAATTCTTTCTACAGTATAAAAAAAAATTCTAATAAAAATCTGTTTCCTATATCTAGTTACAAATTCAATTTGATCGTTTGTAATGGAAACTATCCGTATTTTGCTAAAGTTGGAAATAGTTTGGCATTCCCTAACTGCTAGTTGTGCCTTGGTAGTTCTAATGGACTGTCGGATCTCCTAGGCAGTACACGTCCAACACCGAGGTCACACAGGAACCCACAACAATATGCCTATCCATGGCTCCCAGAATAATTTCTCTCCCGACTCCTACTGAATATCGAATATCGAGCTATATACATAGCGATGTATTATTTAGGCCGACGTAGGCGGGAGACATGCCCCGCCCGGAAGAGCATTAAGGTGATTCGATTGGTCTTGGGAGCGGCCAATCAGATTATCCACTCAGGATATGTTCTTCCTAGGTCTCTTCCTCTTGTTCTTAACCCTGTTTATTCACCCGGGGGCGCCTTCAGCCTCCTATATTCTTTTAAAATCTACCTATATTGTATTTTCTTTATCCTTAATCAAATTCCCCCCATATTATCTTAATATTTTAACCCATTATATCAGGTGGGCAAAGTAACTTCACACTTCACCTGAGAAACGGAAGGGGTGTCTATCTTTGGAGCGTTGGAACCGAGGAGCAAAGGGACAAAGAGAAAGTGACAAGGACCAGGGGTCCCCCTTGGCTTAAGCAGTCCCATTTCTTCAGCTTTTATTAAATATTTCTTAAAACACAAAATAAACCATAAATAACAATAATTATGTAATTAAAATAAGAAGAAACAAAATATTGTCGGTTAATTTTCTTCCACTGAATTAGCTATTACTCATTTTTTTTCAGTAACAGTTTCATAGCACTGGATGCATCAGATCTCCACACTGTCGAGAAATGATTAGTGACTGACCCTTTTTTGTTATTTCGGATTCTTAAAATAATGAGCTAACTATGAATTATTCACTTCTTCTTACTTATATAGAATATTTGGCATGTGAAAGATTTAGAATTCGAGTTTTCGATTGATGATACACATTCATAGATCCATTGAATCCAAATAACCAAGTCTCGCAATATGGTCTATATGTCCATGAGTCGGGGTGTGAATACCCTACCGCAAAAACGGCTTTATATGTAATCTAGAAAGATAAACCTGATAAACTGCTTTATAGTCCATTAAACTAGCTTTAATTTAACTTAAGTACTAATAGGCATCTGAACGTCGAATGGTTTTTGATATATAGATTACTCAAATTGAATTCACTAACTTCTGATTTTCAGTGGTTTATGAAATATTGTTTTTTAAAAAGCTATATCTCGGGAACTATTGAGCCTAAATATCCCTATTACAGCTCATATTTTAGCAAATTTATTCTACTTTAAATAATGTTCTCTTAGGTTTTGCAGTGTTGTTGATAGTTTTAAAGATATAGAGCTCCGAATAAAACATTTTTTTTTTTTAATGTTTTGAAACATCCTCCATTTTTTATCCCCTCTGCCTATACTTGGCAGACTCCTCAATTTTTACTAGTAATTATAAATAGTTTTCATTAAAGTAATCAAAATCAGGATGAAATAACTGCCTTTTTTTTCCTCTTGGGCTCTTGTACTATAATGTCTCAGAAGGTAATAGAGAATGATAAAAAAACACATAACTAAAATTAACACCAGTTTCACCGTTGAATTCATATAAGCGTTTTTCTGTTTCGTTACTTTTATGTTTTCATTTCATAATATTTATTAAATAGTTTTTTTTTTGTAATTCACTTAAGCTACTTAAGAGCCTTTCAGTTAACATAGTGGCAAATTCAATAAAACTTTAATTATATTTATATTTTCACTTTATATTTTCTGTACAGATGTAATATTATTAAAAGTATTTTTCTGAAAACTATTAAAGTTATTGTAAGTCAACCTGTAAGAAAGCCTCATTTGGAACAAGAGTACGGAGAATTATTGCCACTGTGAATATTTTATAAATATCTGTTCTGTAAGTGCCAGGATTAATTTAAAATCAATCCAGAATTTTTTTTATAATAATTTATTTAATGCTATTATTATTTCCTCAATTTTAATTCCATCTTCTTTCTTTCCGTGTATTGGATCGTCACTCTGACATAATTTTCTTGATTTGTTTCGATGTCAAACAATTCCACTGTTTTATTATGGCGTTCCTACTCGACATGAGATGTAAATACAAGGGATTAGCTTATCTTCAGTGTCGGGGAAATGTTTGATTACCCGGCCCTATCTGCAATGCAAACGGACTTAATATGTGATGAAAGGATAACAACAGCTACCAATCGGGAGCCCTGAGGAACCCCAGTTTGTTCACTCAGCTGTCAGCTTACCCCAGTCATAGCATCTTATCTTAATGCTAACAGCTTATTTACAGTATTGTGTGTATACATTGACGTACTGCTCACTCTCTCTCGAGCTCACACAAACTGAGCACGTTCTAAACTAAATATTTAAATCCCTTACCTGTTTGATGGGGACGCACAACTGATAAACAATAAAATACGCGTAAATGTCTTTGCACCTTGAGATGTAACGCACGACTGGATAATTACAATCTCATATGTCCTTGACGTTATTCCATTTAGATTTTCAAACTTTCACCTAATCTTCACTTTATTTCACCCTAATCTCTATCCTGCACTAACCATCCCTATAATCCACCACGAAGGCTGAAGCGACTGTGGTCCCTAGACCTTTTGTAAATCACTGTTGGAGTTCTAGCTACCCAGTCGTGAGTTTATGACAGTCAGCGCTCTCACCCAGTCTCCACTGGCTTTTAACCACTGACTTATGTGGAAGAGAAGTGCTGAGATCTCTTGTAGCCCAGTTTTGCCTTCTAAACGAGCGTGGCAAAGCTTCGTTCGGAGTTCCCAAGGCTGAATGTAAATACAGTATATTGATTCAAATCTGTATTATAATTTTTTTTTTACACGAAACAAGCGGCCTTATAGACCACGCGAATATCATTTCTTCCCAACTTTCCCAACACATTCCCCTCCTTTCCTTTCTTCCTCACTCCATACTCCCCCCTTCTCATCTTATCTGTATTATTTTATTTCATTATATTATATAAAAAATGTTTTAAGTGATCATGGTGTAATATTTTATTTCACATTTTACTTAATTGTAGTACAAATTAAAACGCTGGAATAAAGCATGATTTTTTTTATTCCTGCTTACACTACATTGAAAACAAAAATAATACAATCTGAACTAAAGAATACATGTAAATCACAGTAATACAATTATAGCAAGGAGTATTACAATTAAATGAACAATTGTGCAATTTGAACAATGGGGGTCTGCCGTTAACATACTCTCCTAGTTTACTTAAATTTAATTTTCTTTATTTTTTTATTATTTAATCAGTTTTTATTATATCGATAGTATTTTATTTATGCATATCATTCTTTTTAATTTTTTTAATAATGAGGGATTATAGGTGAATAAGAGGAGA
>NW_027108072.1:509026-532344 GCF_000696795.3 Halyomorpha halys | reverse complement strand
CCTAGGAGGATTTTTAGGTAGTGAAGGAGAAGCCAGGTTAGAAACGAGTTGGTTCAGAAAAAAATAAAATTAAAAAGGAAGTAATAATAAACAAACTTGGAAATATACATAACAATAAATTAAGTAGATAGTTGGTTGATAATAATCGAAGATAAAATATAATATTATAGAACTAAGTTAATAATTAAATTATTTTTCATTACTTACACATCATATTATGTTAATTCAATTGCTGATAATTTATATTTTCTTCCGAATCTTTCATTATATTTATTTCTTTATTTACTTGAACATTGTCTCTTTTTAATATTTTTATTTTGTATAATTCTTACATCTATAATATTATATTTCATCTTCTATTTTACCAATAAACTACTATCTACTTAATTTGTTATGTATATCTCCAAGTTTGTTTATTAGTATTATTTTATTTTTACTTTTATATTTCTTATCTGTTTTTTGTTTTTTCAGCCCTAATAAAGGCCTGAAATTCAGGTTAAAACAGGTTTTATTTTTTTTTTTTTTAATTTTGTGAGTACTATTGTTATCATCTACTTTTTTTTGTTCTTTTTTCTGTATGTATGGTATGAATGGAAACTTTAAATGCTAATAGTTATTGTCCTTACTTGTAGCAGATTGTATAATAATTCAATAAAACATTAGTTATGAAGAGTTTCATAAATTATAATTTATTAGTTCAGCCTGAACTGGGTGAAAGATAGCCGAATAAATAAAATAAAATTAGTGAAAACTTTTCGAAAAATGTTGAAATTTGAGTAATTCATTCTGTTATCATAAAGGCCGAATGAATGATTCTTTCGAATAACTTTTGAATAATTTGATTGAGTTATGCGTAAATAAAATTTTCTTCATAACTTTATTTCCTGATTTTTTATCCTGTGTATAAAAAGTTAAAATTTTAAGGAAATAACTCCAGGAAAGTGTTATGAAAATGGGTGGATTATTTCTTTTTAAAAATTCCAGATTTATTCAGTTAATTAAATTCACTTGGTCAAGGGTAAAATAGCACTTATCGTATTTAAAGCAGGTAAGACCATAGGGCAATGCTGGTTTCAAATAAATTTAACCTACAAAGTAGGGGAATTACCTTCGATGTCGTTTAAATTGGAACCTTTTACAGTTGTTAGGAACCTGTTACAACAGTGAGGAACCTGATGGATTTTCCTGTTACTGAAGAGGGTTCTACAGGTGTCCCAAGGGACTGCCTCAGCCCTCCCTCCTTTGGACAATATTGTTCCTGTCTAACCCTATCATTCCTTTCTCTTCCCTTTTTATTCTTCTTATTCATCACTTTTTTAATTATTTTTTTTAGTTTATCTAGATTCTGTATGTGTCCTAAAAATATGCCAGCCACACACCGCTGGCTAATCGTTACACTGAAAGGGTATTAGCGTAATATTTTTGAAAAAAATTATTTTAGGTTTTAAAAACAATTTTACCCACTTACCTAAAGAATCCTTTAATTATGTTGCTCTTACCCCTGTCGAAAAGATCCGCTATCTTATACCACATCTCGACAAAAGAATGCATTGGAATCCTCACACAAGACTAAACAGGAAATACCAGCAAGAATGTTCTTATAATATTTTAGAATTTTTTTTTCAATTCAATACCTTGAATTACACTTGGACAAACGACTGACCTGGAATCCTCACACAAGGTTGAAAAGACAGGAAACTGCACGTCGATTTCGATTATTACAGCACTTACTAGACAAACGGTCTAAACTTCCAATTTAATACAAAAGACTAATCTACCTGACTGTAAAGGCCAATCTGTACATACGGAGTTGAGGTTTGGGGCTCCACTAAACTTTCGAATTCCTCTCGTATCCTATCCTTACAATCCAAAATCCTTCTTAAAATCCTCAATTCTCCTTTCTCTGTCACAAATAAAACCATACATTAAGACCTTAATGTTCCATATGTAACCGATCTAGCCCGAACCAGATATCAATCCTTCCATTATAAACTCCCTAACCACCCAAACTCACTAGTTTCTAACCTTGATTCTTCTTCCATTCCTGGCAATACAATCCTCCGAGGCGCGTGAAAAGAAGATGTCTAAGAGACCTGCCAATGTAAAATCGTCATTAGAATGACTTTTTATTAGTTTAATATGACTAGGCCTATGAAGCTGAGAGTATTAAAGCTACCACATGGATTTCTAAAAATCCTAACTCTAATTGGTTTAAAAAAAAAAAATCTGAATTCAACTAGGAGAGGAGATTAAATCCATCTTTAATATGGTCCTCTCCACTACATGTATAATTCCTACAAAGGTCCCTAATTCTTAAAAATACTTATCAATCAAGTGTATGGATTTCCAGTATATGTTTTTCCTTCAGAAATACGTTATATCTTTTAAAATTACCTTTTTAATTATATTTCATAAAACCATAAATTTCAAAGTTTGAGTTGTCTTGTAAAGTTTTCGTTTAAAACCTTTCTATACATAAATTGCTGCTAAAGTACACTAATTTACATTGTAACTAAGCCAATAGTAATATTTTGAGATAACATTATTCTGTAAAACATAGGCATAAATTGAACTAATATATTAAGTCTGATTGCTATTTAATCTTAGGCGTTTAGATTTAAAAATGTAATTTGTAATATAGATGTATATTATGTCAACCAACGTTTTAATTAACTATTGATTGTTTTTATTCACATTATATTTAATTAAAATCCCTTTACGACGAAAAGGAATTAATAATCCGAAAAAGAATTGAAAGGAAAAAAATCTTATCAGCCCATTCCCCCCCGAAATCCCACAATTAGCCCCGGGCTTATCTATAATACATTTACTGTTAATGTGTTGATATGTTTGAAAAAAATAATATACATAGATTGATATATGTAATTATTGATACATGTCGTGATATGCAAAATATGTCTATAAAATTCTCTTTTGAACCAGTCTTTAAATAAGACGCAAAATTGAGGGAGCGTGATAAAGCAAATCAGACAGTCGAAGTAATCCACGACGGGATAGGACGGAAGCTTTGCGGCAACGAACAGGGGTGTGAGACTTCTGTGAACATTACTTTTATAAATTGTAACATCGCAGATAAAACCTAAAATTGTGTTTCTAACGTGTCTGCTGTTACAGAAATCAAAATTGAATTTTTTTTATCTTTATTGGAATTTACAACTCTGCATAATTATTTATTTAGTAAATTTGAAGTTAGTTATTATGGAGTGATATAGGCGTGCAGAGAAACTACCCATTGGTAGCACTCTAGTGTCGTTTTTACATTGGCAGGTCTCTTAACCATCTTCTTTTCACTCGCTTCGGAGGATTGTATTGTCAGGAATAGAAGAGGAAGCAAGGTTAGAAACTGGATGGTTAGGGATTTTATAATGGAAGAAATGATGTCTGGTTCGGACTAGATCGGTTACATATGGAACGTTAAGGTGTTTAAGTATGATTTTATTTGTGACAAAGTAAAGAGCATTGAGGATTTTACGAAGGATTTTGGATTGGATAAGATAGGAATTCGAAATTTTAGTGGAGTCCCAAAGCTCCAATCCGTGTGTCCAAATTGGTCTTTACAGTCATGTAGATCAGTCTTTTGGTAATGTGTTGGAAATTTAGACCGCTTGTGCTGCAATAGTCGAAATCGATGTGCAGTTTCCTGTCTTTTCAGCCTTGTGTGAGGATTCCAGGTCAGTCGTTTGTCCAAGTGAAGTCCAAGATATTGAATTGAAAAAAAAAAATCTAAAATATTAGGAGAACATTCTTGATGGTATTTAAAATAATTAAGACTTTAAAAGATGATCAGAAGTACAACACTAAAATTTGCTAGAGAAGATACAGAAAATAATAATGAAGGGCTTAGTGAACCCGAAGTTTCAATGCCGATACTACTAATTACTACTTACACACGTCTACTCTATGACCACCGTCTTAACTTCAATCCTCGCGATCAGTCTTAACGCAATCCTCTTACCTACGTTTCGATCTAGGGATACGTTCGTTATAGTACAAGAGCCGGGAAGAATAAAAGACATTCATTTCACCCCACCTTTTTACTACTTTAATAAAAACTATGTATAATTACTATGAAAAATTGATGAGTCTGCCAAGAATAGGTAGGGGGAATAAAAAATGGTGGCTGTTTCATAACTTTAAAAAACATTAATTTTTCATTCGGAGCTCTATATCTTACAAACTACCAACAATACTAGAAAATTTAAGAGAACATTATTTAAAGAAGAGTAAATTTGCTGAAATATTAGCCCTAATAGAGCTATTTACGTTCTATAGTTCTTGAGATATTGCTTCTTAAAAAGCAACATTTCTTTAAAATCTTCTGAAAGATTAGTAGTTAATTTATTTTGAAAAATCTATATCTCAGGAACTATGTGACGTATAGATGTCTATTAGCACTCAAATTAAAGCTAGTTGAATGTACTATAAATTGGTTTATCACCTTTACCTTCGTAGGAATAGCATTTTCCATGATATTTCCTAAAATAAATTGATTTATAGTTGTGCGGACAATAGGTTTGAGTTTTGAAAACTTTATTTCAGAAACTATAGGACGTACAGATGTCTATCAGCACTCAAATAAAGCTAGTTATAATTACTGATCATTCAGTAAGTTCTGTACAATATTTTTATGAAATATTGCTTTTTAAAAAGCTAGGTATATCTCGAGATATATCTCTATTAGGATTTACAGTTCAGCAAATTTACTCTACTTCAAATGATGTTCTCTTAGGTTTTTCCATTGTTATTGGTAGTTTTAAAGAAATAGAGCTCCGAATGAAAAATTAATTAATTTTAACGTTTCGAAAAAGCCGCCTTTTTTATTCCTCCTACGTGTACTTGGTAGACTCATCAATTTTGACTAGTAATTATACATAAATTTCATTAAAGTAATCAAAAATTAGGGTAAAATAACTGATCTGTTTCTCCTCATGGGCTCTTGTACTATTTCTAAGCCCTACAATATTTAGGTCAAATTATCAAAACCTTCAGGTTGCTTTTTCTCCCTTAATATAAGAGACTACCTTTAGTATCCCTAATGAGCTGTAGGTTGGGTAATGGTTAAGTAAATACTAAATTTTAAGATTGGACAGAAGGAGCGAACTAAGAAATTATAAACAAGCATTTTCCCCCTCTAATCTCGCCTTTATTTCTTCATCATTCTAATCTTTTTTCCTGGAAAAACCTTGAGCATAATCTTTAACAAACCACCGCCTTACATAACCGTTGTTAAAAACAGTGCTTTGATACATTTCATGGATTGCAGCAATACAAATTTTTTTTATTTTCTGGCCTCCGAAGTGGTCTTTTGCCTACTATACTGTATGATTAAGAAGATAACTAATAATAATATAAGAAGATAACTAATAATAATATAAGAAGGTAACAATAGAATATAATACAAGAGATAATAATATAATACAAGAATATTATAAATATTATTGTTTATTCATTAATTCAATTAATAAAAAATAATGTTTGTTTAAATAGTTTCTCCTTATTTTAAATATACAATTAGTAAATTTAATGTTTGCTGTTTTTCTGTCTAATCAATAATGATTATTGTGATTGTTCTATATAAGACTAAATAAGGTGATTAGATTAATTTATAGAATTTGAAATTATAGAAAATGAGTGCCTGATTACGGGGCGAAGTTCCATGGCTATTTCAAGCTATTAGTTTCACTTCAGCTCGTTTATGCCCAACTTTAGTTTGGGATTAAGTAAAGTAAATTAAAGAATGTTATCATCGAAGAATATTTCACTTCACTTTATTAGATAATATTCATTATTTGTTCTGGAACAAGATAACAGGCATTGAAAACGTAAAATATCTTTAATAATTATGAGACAATAAAAAATGACAAAAAATAAAGAAAATAGTGTTTATAGAAGTACAGAAGTTTAAATGAATATTATAGACATCCAATAATGTTTTGTAATAAAGTAACAAAAAAAAACATAAATAAAAAGGAAACAAATAAAATAAAATATAAGTAATAGTTCTTATTTCATGATTATATTTATCTTGCAAATAGCTATAGAAGCGTGGTATTTATAGAAATATTACAATTTTATCGAAGTAATTTGTATTAAAGTTATATATATTGCTTACATCGATACTTTGGTTTGATTATGAAGTAGGTAAAAAGGAGTGTAATGTTAAAAAGAAAGAGGATTGGCGATTAAAGGTGTAGAAAGAATTCCAGGAGGTAGCACGAAAGACAAAGGATTTGCAGAAGGAATCAGTTCTAGAAGAGGGTACAGATATATCAATGGGTTTGGATTTAATTAATGTATAGATGAATGAAGAGTGCGGAGATCTAGGATTTAGGTAGGTTTTTTGGTTTTAACGACCTGGAAATGCCCATCTAATGTGTTGTGAAACTGTAAGTCACATGAATGTGGTCTGTTACAGTCGGAATGCGTAGGTCGGTGGGAATGGTCTCGTTTGAAACGTAGAGTGGTGAGTTCGTTGCCTGTCTTAGAAAATTGTGATTGAAAAGTTGGTATTTTCTGAATTTGTGTCTTTTTAACAGGTCCATAAATTTGGCAGGAATAAGTCCATATGGGTTTTAGTAAGAAAATGTAAGTTTCTGTCTTAGCGATAATTTAGAACGTCTGTGTAGTATAGAATATAATCTTCACAGTCGGAAATTTAGCGTTTTACGTTTTGTCTTGAGGTGTAGGTCCATGTCAACCTTCTGTCATAGGTAAGTCCTAAATAAGTTACAGAGTTTGTTTGTGGTATAGGGTGATTGTCAATGTAAAGTGAAGGGAATGTTTTCAATTGTTAGCTCAGCCAAATAAATGTTTATATTTCGAGCCACATTGTTTTATTTTTGTTCTTTTAAGGATTTCCAAAAAAATACGTCGTCAATTTGAGGTGGCTTTATATGTTTTTTCTCAACTAATATTCTTTATCAGCTCAGATATTCGGTTAAACTCCTTGATTTATTCTCTCAGAGCATTAAAGCCCACTGATGGGTTAATGTGTCTCTGTTTTAATTTCATTCCAATTTTAGTATATGTACCGCCGGGCGAGTACATATACAAGTAATCTCATTCCATCAAAGTATTCATATGGTTGGTTTGACGTTTCTCCCCGTTCTTCAACTTTCATTTGCTAAATGTTCTAGCGAATTGCGTTGTTGTCCCACCTCTTCCATTGTAGTGATCCTACCCTCGCAGAGGATATCCCTCTACACTGTCACTTCCCCCAGATCCGACTGATATAGGCGCCACTCCACGGCCGATGTTATCGCACATCTCGGAGGGTCCTTTAGCCGACAATGGGGGAATATTTTCATAACTCCTTATCGATCCTTTTTCCTCCCTTCCTGGCCAGTGTCTGTGTGTGTGTTTGGGCGCCAGTACCCGCGGTAATGAATTCTGGTCCTGTTGCTTTCCCCTCCCTGAAGAACTAGGAGGGGGCTTCCATTAATTAAATTGGGAACGGTCCCTAAGCAAAAAATATCATAACAGCCAACTGTCTCCTTAAGTTATATTAAGGTACTTTTTGTTAATTAATAATAAATGGGATTGTTTTGGTATGCATGATTGTATTACACTTCAGTATAATTATGTTAAGAACTTGGTCAACTATTAAATAATTAAGTTAATTAAAAGGAAATGACTTTAATTTACATTAGTTTTTTTGCTTGAATTTATGCACGAGTAATTAAAAAAAAAATTATATTAACGAGTAGTTTCGGATTACTAATCCATGTTATGAAATAGTTTCTATTGGATCAGCTTACACGGGTGAAAAAATATAACAGTATTTCAAAATGGCTAAGCTATAAAATATCTTTCTTTGGATCATACTGGAACCCAAGTTCGAAATCTAATGAAAAAAAATTGGCATTTCAAACTTATACAAATCTATAAACTAAATAAAATTACAACTGCTCTTGTAACTTGTTTTTCTTAATAATTTTAAGCCTTTGTACTAAAAACTGTGTCGAAGAGTGGCAACCCGCGCTCTCGGTAAAGTGTTAAAAAAATTTTATTTATTGATATTTACAACTGTATAAAAAATACAACAAGTAAATTAGATCATAATGACATAATGATAATGATATGATACAGCATGTCGAGAAACTACTCAGTAGTAGAACTCTAAAAACATTTTACAATATAAGGTCAAGAGGCCATCTTCTTCTCAGGCGCCTCGGAGGATTGCCAGGAATGGAAGAGGAAGCTAGGTTAGAAACTAGTGGGTTTCGGTTGTTAGGGAGTTTATAATGGAAGGAATGATATTGGATTCGGGCTAGATCGGTTACATTAGGAATATTTTGGTCTTTATGTGTGGTTTAATTAGTAACAAAATAAGGAGCATTGAGGATTTTGGATTGTAAGGATTGGATACGAGAGGAATTTGAAGGTTTAGTGGAGCCCCAAAGCTCAACTCCGTATGTCCAAATGGGCCTTATTATTGTCATGTAGATCAGAGTGTTAAAATTAAATTTCATTTATATATAATTTATTCAATTTCTTGAGACTAGTATTTATTTATTAAATAAATCAAATGGTATCCTTGTTAAGTCTCAAAACTCTTTATTATATCAACATTCCAACGTTTTGGCCTATTCGGCCATCCTCAAGGACAAACTTAAATATAAATTGTCACCTCGCATATATGTTATATGATAGTTGATAGTGTAGTTTAATCTAAAATTAAAAATTAATGAAGTTTTGAAAAAATATGGTGATTTTGACTTGTAATTAATGACCAGGCCAGAATAGTCTGCAATACATTTTTAAATTTTTTGAGTTGAGAATTTATAGTTGAAGATTGTCCTTGAGGATGGCGAATTGGCTGAAACGTTGGACTATTGATATAATAAGAGTGTTGAGACATAACATGTATACCATTTGATTCATTTAATAATTAAATTTCATTTTTTGAACACGTGCAGGAGGGGTCATTGTAGAGTTTTTAGGTTGTCTTAACTCGAAAATCGATTTTCTGTACTTTCGCCAGTATTGTTCTTGAATCGCAATGTGTTGCCATGTGCTTCAAAATATTGTTTTTTATTGTTGATTAAAATTAATTATAATAATAAATTAATTAATGGTGATTTTTTTAGGAAAGATAATCATTCTTTGAAAAAATGGGACCTATGAAAAAAATTATTGTTGTTTGTTAGCTCGGTTAGATGATACGCGTTCACTCTTTTATATTTATTTTTTCCATATTTTTGTTCTATATAAGAGTTTCCTGGGAATAGGATTACTCCATTGATATCAACCCTTATCCTAGAAGTTTGAATAACATCCTATCTTGGGATTTCGAGGTCCATTTTGCTAATAAAAAAATTCAACGTTCTGTATATTCTAAATTATAGGATATACCAACACTCGGTCTCATTGTACAATCTCTTTTTGATTTTTTTTGTTTTGTTTTACATAACCGTCTAAATATTTAATACTTATATTATTATTCATTATGAATGAATACATTTGTCTACTTATTCGATACCTTAACAGTATATAAATGTTTTACTTTTGTATTAAACATATTATTTACAATTTCGACAATTATTTTAACAAAAAAGAGTTAGAGCACAATATCCAAAAGGAAGAAATTTGTTTTTTCAAGTTCGTCATCGGCCACTCCGAAATTAAAAATTACTATGATGTTGAATCAGTTAGGCTGAGGTATAGTAAATAAAATTTCAGAGCAATGGTAATTGGTAATGGTAAATGGCAATGGTAATAATTAATGGTAATTGTGATTGTAAATTTCTCACTTTGTAATTTCAACTGTATTTGTATTTCAACTGTATGAACATGCCAATTGTAATCGAATTTGTAAATCAAGTGTAAATGGCCCGAGTGGTCGAAACACTTAAATAAATAAAAAAAAATTAAGACAATTTTTTTTTTTTTAATTTTCATTTCTGGATTATTTTGTAGCCTCCATACTTCAACCTTTTATTTTTTATTAATTTTACATTGACAATATACTCTCACGATGTTTCGAACCGTCCTTCTATCTTAAGGGGTTGATTCTAAAAATGTTTAAAAGTGCTATTTATTATAGTATATAATTTTTGCATTTATATTTTACCAGCATTTATATTTTGAAAAACTAATAAAATTACTGAATAAAAAAATATGCATATCGTTATCCCAGATGTATTTTAAAAGTTTTAGCGTACCTAAAAACTTTAAATTGATTACTTCAATTTAATGTTTCACCTTTTTATTATTGATACTTCGATTTCCTCCTTTTTGGAATCATTTATTGGCGGACCAACCATCTGCTCTGTAGGCGATATTTTTCCAATTCACACTATTGAGATTTTTTTATAAACTTGTTAGTTTAGGGACCAGATGGGCCACAGGGTTATCTCACATGCCATTCCAGTCTTCTCCATCTTGAATATTTGAATGCCATCCGTTAATGTTATTGTGTTTCATGTTGTTTTTGATATTGTTATTTCCTATTTCAGTTATGTTATTTTCATGACATTATAGAATTTTGTTTGAAGGCGTTTTGTTCTGGTTTCGATTGAGTTCATACTTCATTTTGTGGCTCTTTTATTGAGGGGCGGCTCAGAGGTATAGCGCTAACTCCAAGGAAGGGGTTTCGAATCCGGCTGTGGCAGAGAGTTATTTGTTTACTGTATCTGTCAGTCATCTCTGTACGTTTTGACTCCAGGAGGGTCAATCCAGCCTCGTAAAATGGTACCCATAATAGGAGAAAAATATGACGGTCGAGCGTGATCTTAAAAATTATTACCTTGTATAACCGTTGTTTTAAAAATAATACTTCCTTACCAGTACCCCATGACCACTAACCCTGAACCCATGACGTTCCATGGGTTTTAGCGGTTCAGAATATTATCCTTATTTAGTGTATAGCCTTATTGATTACTATGTAATAAGGTGATGATTTAGAAAACAATACTACTTTTCAAATATAAGAAGATGGTCTGGGTTACGGTAAAAAAAAGAACAAATAGTTTAAAACTATTTTAATGTCCGACGTTTCGCTCCACTTTGCAGGATTTCAGCAAGGGTGTTCAAAGCGAACGGTGTCCGTTCGGAAAAGTACGTTCGCTTTGAACAGCCTTGATGAAGTCCTGCTAAGTGGGGCGAAACGTCGGACATTAAAATAGTTTTGAACTATTTGTTCTTTTTTTGACCGCAACCCTGACCATCTTCTTATATTTAAATCTTTACGGTCAACTATATATACATATATAAATACTACTTTTCTATTATATATATACCTATCAATATATATTTTTAATTTTCTTTGTTTTTTTTTTCTTACTTAAATGTATAGCTGGATAGTATAAGACATTCTGACAATTATTTGTGAATGTTATATACACTGCCGACTGCCTGACTACGTTGTATTTTCCTTTTCTAAATTTACATCCAACCAGTCAGATGGCGGTTGAGTCCTCACTGACTGACATGTGTTTTCGCACATCTGGTTAGGGTCAGTGTATCTGCGCCTCGCGAAAATAGATTACTACGCAGTCAGATGCTATTGGATTTTTATTTAGAAAACTATTATAATTATTTTATCTCAATATCTATCTTAATCTATATTTTTAATATTTGAGGTATATAATATAGGTGTGATGAAATAGTTACCAATGCCAAGTTTAAGAAGAATACTCATTATAGTTATCCACTAATCTGGTGTAATAATATCTTTTTTAAGGCCTCTTGTGTAGTTTGGTCAACATTTAGGCTAATTTTTTCCAATTAATGAAAGTAAAATAATATTAGAAGAAGACAGTTGTAAGTACGAAGTTGACAGTTGGAAGATAGTCCGGGTGGCGGTCAATACAGGTACATAATATTAGAAAAGCCCTTAATGTTAAGCAACGTTTCGACGCTGAGGACTGATAATATCTTCAACCTTCTATCTGTCTTCTACCTGCATCAGCCCTGACGGAGCCCTGCAAAGTGGGGCGAAACATTCGTTAACATTAAGTAGTTTTTGCTAACCGGACTATCTTCCAACAAGATAAAATAATATTCTGGGACATATGTCGTGGGTAAACACCACTGTCACAATACATGCCACAACTATAATACTAACAGCAGTGTTAGTTGACAAAACGTAATTGCAATTACTAATTACAGTCATATTTAATTTCAATTACTTTAATGCAACTAGTAATTGTAATTTTATATAATTATTACTATAACAGAGGTTCATCAAATAGTTGTAATTCCTAATCAAAATTGTAATTTCATTTCTCAGCTTCAAATAACATTAATTGGAAAGTACGGGTAATTTTAATTACTTTTTAATCAACTCTGAGAGTAATTGCGTGCTACAAGTTACGAATATAAAACAAAAATTTGTTTACATTAGATTGTTTGACAATGTTTCGAAGATTTCAGAAACGTTAATGGACGGAATATAAAGTGAAGCCTTAAGTAAAATGATAGTAAATTGTTAAAATGTGATATAAAAATTCATTTTTATGTTTTACAACAGGAGTGGCCAACTTTTCAGTATATAAACATTTTATCTTAAAAGTGTGTAGCGATTGACTTACATAGGCGTAATCTAAGGGGTGAGAAGGGTTGTGAAATGCGTATGCTTATACAATGTGTTTCAGTATAAGGTGCATTCCAGTGAGGTATGGGCAGATAAGAAAAATATATGTTCAAAACTATTTTTTATTTTTTAAATCTCTTATTAAGTTTTCAAGATATAGGCTCATGCATAAAATTAATTTCCCGACCCAACTTTTGATGGAAGTATTCCGTACATGCGGTGCCAAAAAATTCATAAACATATAATTTTAAAGTCTTCTATAAGAAGAGTTTGGAGGGATTTTACGATTTCAGTTTCTATTTCTATGCCCAGAATTTATTTTTGTGTTGCTTGGAAGAACACCAAACCCACTTTACGATTCATCGTGATATCCTTTCTAAAAATTAAAGTATATTTACGATTGATCATGATGTAAAGCTGGGATTAAACACGTAGCCAGTTGTAATTACAATCACGTTCTATTCCGTGACAATTACAAGCAATTTACTCCATGCGACTGTACCGCATCAGAACGATTGTCGAGAAAATCGTTCTTTAATTGTTTGCCCATGTCCCATCGATTGAAGAAAAAAGTGACCAACGGAATATAAATTATTTTAGTATGGAGTATTTATTACTCTATCTGGAGGTGGCTTTGGGCAAGAAATTTTTCAAAAAAGTGACACATCCTCGTCATTTAATCATGCATTCCACTCAGTGTAGGTAGAATTGCTAATCTGAATCTAAGTCTCATGGGTCTATAAGGATTTAAAATATGGGGTTAAAAAAATTGGCTTAAAGCGACAGTCGCTTATAGCGAGGAGGTTTATCGATGTACGACTTGTCATAATCTCACAAGAGGATATTATAACACGAAACAAAGGTAATCCTTACCGGTTGGTCACGCCTACTAAAACCCTGAGGAAGCGACGGCCCTACATCACTTTTGTAATATTTACTTAAAACAGGAAAGTCACTTCTTTAAGATATCTATTGGTACTGGTACAGGTATTTGGTGGGGGAACAAGTCCGGCAAGTGGGCCTAGTGGTCCTTTTTGCCAACCCCTGGCGGCTACCAAGGTTGCCGCCGCTTACTAACCAAAGTGGGAGAAGTCAAGATTCATTCTTCGGGACCGCCGAAAAATGAATGCTTAACTGCCCCAGGTGGGAATCGAACCCAAATAGTTCCGAACCGAACGCCTGGGACCTCCGCTACAACCCGCACGGCCGTCACGTCCCTATTTTAAGATATCTAGATTGAGCAATACTTAAAATGCGCTTGAAATTGGAAAACGGGGGACAATTGTCAGATTAGAAAAAAAAATTAATCTTTGTAAAAAACCAATTGATACAGTTTAAACAATGACAGTGTTTGCGATAGTCGCTATGAAGTGTTAACGTGAATATGGTCATCTTAGTGCTTTTTTGCCTTCAAATGTTACGAACACTATGCCTCTCTTACTAACTTATCGTATTGTAGATTTTGAATAAAAATGAGCGAAGATTGGCTTTGTGTTGGAATATTTTAAGAACACATTTTTAATAAGTATTGACATCTTTGAAGCCTGAGGTTCGATGCCGATACCGCCAGAGATCCCCTTACCTTGAGTACTGCCTGTTTACAGTCGATACCCCTGCTCCTACATATACCCTTAATTGGCTGCTTGCAGACCCTCACCTGATGCCTTTGCCAGTGCAGGTATTAGAGAGCCTATACTGCCCCTTCCTCTCCCTGTATTTATGCTCTTACTCGGATCCCTCCCCTTCACTCCTCACTCCCTATATCTCTTCCCAGGAAGGCTATTGCAATCCATTTAGCCGTGCAGTCCAAGAGGGGAGATCTCTGCAATACTAATCAGGGAGTTCTTTTTATTATTATAAACTTTCTGCTTCTAACAGCATCAGTTGTTTTAGTTACAAATAAAAAAAAAATTTAATTTTGTACCGATTCGTCCTATAAACGCATCCATTCACCTCTTACGGTTGCTTGTTCAAAAGTTATTCATAGAGGTGATGCGGTCACCTGGTTTGTTTCATTTAATGATGTTACTCTTACCCGTGTCGAACATATCCGCTACCTTGCACTACATTTGGACAAACGATTAACCTGGAATCCTCACCCCAGACTGAAAAGACAGGAAACTGTACGTCGATTTCAACTATTACAGCACTTACTAGACAAAAGGTCTAAACTTCCAACACATTACAAAAGACTGATCTACATGACTGTAATAAGGCCAATCTAGACATATGGAGTTGAGCTTTGGGGCTCCACTAAACCTTCGAATTCCTCTCGTATTCAATCCTTACAATCCAAAATCCTTCGTAAAATCCTCAATACTCCTTACTTTGTCACAAATAAAATCATACATAAAGAGCTTAATGTTCCCTATGTAACCGATCTAGCCCGAACCAGATATCACTCCTTCCATTATAAACTCTCTAACCACTCAAACCGCCTAGTTTCTAATCTTGCATCCTCTTCCATTCCTGACAATCCTCCGAGGCGCCTGAAAAGAAGATGGCCACGAGACCAGCTAATGTAAAATGCCATTAGAGTGCTACCAATGGGTAGTTTCTCTACTCGCTTGTAAAATTCCAATTTAACTTAGATCAGATTTACTAAGTGTATTATAATGTACAGTTGTAAATAGCAATAAATAAATATTAAAAAAAAAAAATTGTTTGTCTTATACATGAAGTAATTATTCAGTTTCATATTATTATATTCTTGTTTTATGTTTGTAAAAATTTTAATTGATTGATAGTCGTAGAATTAGATGGTAGTAGATTGAAAATAGTGAAAGATGAAATATAATATCATGTAGGTAAGAAGATATGTATAATATAAGATATGCAAGTAGTATCTAAAAAAAAGAAAAAAATAAATCGAACACTATGACAGACAATGAAAAATAGTGAGTGGCTTATATCTGAATTACAGTGTTAGTATATAATAATATGTAATACTCACACTGTAATTCAGATATAAGCCACTCACTATTTTTCATTGTCATAGTGTTCAATTTATTTATTTATTTTTTCAGACACTACTTGCATATCTTATATTATACATATCTTCTTACCTACATAATATTATATTTCATCATTCACTGTTTTCAATCTACTATCATCTAATTCCACGGCTTTCAATCAATTAATTTTTTTTTACTATTCAATTATCAGTAATCAATTTTTTATCATTTATGATTCAATTCAATATTTTGTATAATTCTAAATTTGTTTATATACTATCCTGTTCAATTGTATGTTTCTCTAAATGTTGTTGTTATCTCTTTTGTTCTATAGCCCTGATGAAGACCTGAAACTCGATCGAAACGTCGGCATAAAATAAATAAATATGGTTTTGTTTATTTATGTTGTTCTTTGCTGTTCTGTTTCTGTTCTGACCGCACCCCCCGACAAACTTCTCCAATCATTAATCTACGGTCAACTATCTACACCTCAAAACTAAATATAGTTGATGATTTTCTTGTTAAAAAGCAATATTTTTTTTAAATGTTTAGAAACATCAGCTATCAATAAAGAATAGTTCAGAGGGCCGTTTAATTATTAAGATTAATCAAAAATATCATTGTATATTATTATAGAATAGTATATAATATTGTAATGAGGTTATCTCATTTGGTTGAGAAACAATCGATAAATGAGTGAATTTGACCGGTCCGTTCAAGAACTATGTTTTGTCAATATAGGAAAAAAAGGTTATGAGAGATATTTTGTTATCGAAATAATTGGGATTGTTCTTTAGTTTCTATAAAAAAATAAAATGTTTTGGCTCCCTTTTTTTATTTTTTGACCCGATCTCATGCTACAATATGATAATGTATAATAGTATAATATACACGAAATAATATAATGTACACGACCATCCTTTTGATGTCTAATTACATAAATTCTAGTTGGAGAGACTAATTTAATCTGTTGGGAACCATTCAGATGTTCAAATAATAGAGATATCAGAGCAACAGGTGTGGATCACAATTACTGCTAATGCACATTGGAATACACTACTCACATAAACCACTCATAATTAACATATTCCAAGCACAAATGATTTCCATTATTGTAAGAGAATTTATTTCTAATTTGAATTTAAAGTACTAGAGATAATTGGTTTAAATATACTTTTTTCTAATCTTGCTAATTATATGGCTATGCATTAAAAAATATTATACATTTCTGAGAGAAGGTGAGCCCCATCACCTAATTATTGCTTAGAAAGTCCCAGAATTAGCAAAAATCATGATATAATATTAAAATTTAATTATGCACAAAAAAGGGCTATTCAGAAAAATGCAATTACTCAAACAAAGATAATGGGCTATGGAAAAAAAAAGTAATACATTTCTGAAATATTTTCTAATTATATTTTTGGGGAGCCTTGCCCAATCGTGTAAGAACCATACCTATTTAAAATTGTTCTAAAGCCTGTAAAACAATTAACCAATTATAGTCGTTTATGACTCCTACTCCCTCCCCCCTCTTAACATATAAGATCAAAGTAGCAATGTTATACTGGATTTTTCATTTATCGCCTATTACAAATACATTACTAATTATTACTTAATTAATTTAAATTATTTAAGGTCGCTGCTTGTTCAAAAAAAAAAACTGGAAGATGACTGATATTATTTCAAAAGGGTTCTCTAATTAGCTAAATAAGGTCTTTCTAATTAGCTATCTGTTATTTCTGCGGTAGTAAAAAAAGAAAAACTCTCTCGAAAATAAAAAATTATTATTTCTAGAATAACGAATGGTAAACTTAAGGGTTAAAATCTAGCAATTTTTTTTTTAATCAATTGGTCAGCTTTGTGTTTTTGAAGTATATATTTTAATTTTCCACTGTACAAATTCAATTCAAAAAAAGTTAATTTTACGATCAGAGTGTGTATATAACTCATTTAGGAAGTTTCAGAGCCTAACTGTTCTTTTAGTTGTTTTCTTAACGTTTTTGTCCCTTATAATACTTCCAGCTCTAAATTTCTGATCTTAAGTTTTGGGATGAACAACTATAACATGCTTATTGATGAATTAATGATAGGGATGAGGTCTGTTATGAACACAAATAATTGAAATATGTTTTTAAAATAAGTTGTTACTTTTTTGTATTATTCACTGATCGCACCTTTAACCATCACATCCTCTCATATATAGTGCTTATTAATTATATATTATACATATTTTAGAATATTATTTGATATATTTTTATTATATTATTTTCCAATACAATTAATTGTTATTCTTTTTGTTCAAGCAAAAAAAAAAAAAAAGGTTTATGAATCAATGAAGTTAGTGAATTTTGTTTTTCGAGTTTCTAATTAAGTTTGCTCTTAATTATTGACGTATTGAATTCACTTATTACAATTTTATTATTTTCCCATTAATTTTGTATATTAATACATCATTAAATAACTAAGCTTAATCCATTTAACAGAATTATTTAATCCCCATAAGTATAAATGAATTTTTTTACAAATAAGAGGTTTTTAGAAAAGTATTTATTTTAGTCGATAATGTCCTCAAGAAATAAATCCTATTAGGTATCTTAGTATCCCAAGATATTACACTATTCGCGGCCATTGGAGAAACAATATGATTTTAATAATGTTATAATGCATGAGGTATTAATAAAATATATATAAAAATATTTTACACCCGTGATGCGGCGAGAGGGATGCGCTGGGATCTTTTGAGATCTGCTCTACCCCTCACACGTGGAGGATAGAGTGGGCTCAGGGATACTCAGGTCGATTGTATAAATATTTTATATTAGAGTGTAAATGTGACTAGAGACTATATTATTTTTCATACAGATAGTTTGATTATTTTCATTTTGTTTATTCTTTTGTTTGCATATATTTTAAGAGAGTTTTTTTTTATTTTAGTATGTATGAGATCATTCATCACTATTACCTATTGCCCACAACTGTGTAGCAGATTGTAATATCTATCAATAAATAAAAAGTATTATTTAAAAAAAAAAAGAAATATTTTAGGGGGAAAAACCTACGTACGAGATATTAATACTAGAACAAAAATACTACAAGACACTCTTAGGTCTCTTACTCACTAAGGTTTCTTAAACCCGCCTCTTCCTCAACCTAATTTACTTATTTACCTCGCTTTTACTTATATGATCGCCTAACGAAGTAAGATTTTCCTACAAATCAGTTGCTATCTTAGAATACGAGGAAATTCGTAGCGGATTACGAAAATAATGAGAAAAGCTTAGAATTCTTCAGTTAAATTAAAGAAATTAGGATTTCCATTCGTTATCTATTTATGGACCTTTTTTCATGGAAAAACGTCGTTTTCTTAGAAAACCCTTTGAAAAAACCATATTATAGATTTTTTAAGCTCCCCCTTGAGAAAGGTCACCGGGTGGCGGTCAACATTTATAGATAGGAGAAAAATTTATTTATTTGACCCCTACGTTTCTGCCCACGTTGAAAGTCTTCATAAGGACTGAGCGGATGCGGGTTCGCAATAAACTCATTTGTTTTAGTCGAAACATGGGTGTCTAATAAATAATTTTTCATCTATTTTGAGTACCCTTATATCTTCCGTCAACAAATATCTTCCTAAACATCAAATAAATAAAACAGTAATATTTAATAATAAACTCTTTCTATAATAAAGAGCAACAAATTTAATTTTAGAATCTGGAGATTTTAGATTAATGTTTTTATGATGATGACGATTTTAGTCCGATATAGGGGAAGTGAAAAGTTCTGACGGTAACATAACTGGTGTCCATGTCCAGAATGGAGGGGTTTCCGTTGAGAGAAGCTTCACTTTAATAGGCAAAATACATTACACATCTATTTTCTTTGATATCTGTTCGACTTGAATTGGTACCTAAGAATTTTGCTTAGTTCAATCCTGGCTCTGGCTAAATTAAGTTTTTTCATAAGTTTTTCTTATCCTATTCCAGCGAATATCAGTATTTCTTATTTTTCTTTATCATGGAACTTATCGATTTATGAAAGTAATTTCCCCTCCACACTTCTTTTTCTTAAGATTGCCTCTCCATCCTGACTTTTCCTCAGATCCCTCCCTCGCTCCCTGATTCAGTGACTCTCGACTCCAATCCGTCATGAGCCATCCTATTGCCAATATTTCTCAATTGATCCTCTACAATGTCTTCCACCCCCCGCCCTTCCGTCGAAGAAGACGGAACCCCCACGATCAATGCAATCCAATCATCCGTTCTCGTTCCTATCTTCGTCATAGGTTCTTAAATAGGTTCCGTACTTTTTTTTTCGATAGTTATGGAGCGAGTGATTACTTCCAATAGATCGCCTCACAGATGTACAGTAGATTCCCAAAGGGGAATAAGAGTATTTCTTCTAATCAATCCGAAAGAAGGTGTAATAAATTCTAGAAATAAACCGAATTGTTATTTGCAATAAAGTCTTCTGTTACGTTACTGTTGAAGTGTTAAAGATATTGAAGACGAAATTCGATGGCGATATATTTCTGATTCATTATATTGTATACTATAAAATAATATTATATATTATAGCCGTTAATTTAATATTAATTATCATGGTATAAAAATATTTTATATTTCTATATTATATAACAGTGCTCTACCCACTGATCGACCCCGCTGCAGAGAGAAATCATTTATTTGGCAATGCTGCCCAAATACATTGGGTTGCTATAACACACAGCATCCCCATCAATCCATAATTGAACACTATAATACATTAACATTTTTCAAACAATTATCATCAATACACTTATTTATTTTTTTTTTTACAAAAGATATTAGTTCCTTTTCGCACAAAGCCAAATAGCAATTTACCAATACATTATTACTCCTGTTTCACTCCTTCATCACTCTCCCCTCCAGTGGTCCGCAACAAGCGTTCGATCAATTAAGCAAATTTACAAAAATCATCAATAGATCATCATCACATGAATAAAACAGAAACAAAAAAATACAGCAGTAGAAAAGTTTACTAAAAATAAAATAAATAAATTTTAAAATAACATAGATTTAAAAACATATAAATAAATAAATAAATTAGAACACACAAATAAATAGGTTAAAAAAATACAGGTGAATATTATTAGAATTGTATATATGTATATATAGTTGACCGTAAAAATTGATATATAACAAGATGGTCAGGGCTTATTTATTATTAGGATTTATTATCATTTTATATAGTTATTATTATTTATTTATTTATTTTTATTATTCTTTCATGACGTTTATTTTATCTCTATATATATATTTTTTTCCCGTATTGTTTTTGTTTTATGTGCATCTCCTGTACTTTTTTAGCTTTATATTTTACGTATTTTTATAAAGAAATTTTTACTCTTGCCATTGTTACTTGTTTTTATTCTTATCATTGTATCTTATCTTTGTATTTTTATTCTTATCATTGTATCATTTTGTATCTTTTTAGCCCTGATGAAGCCCTGCAAAGTGGGGCGAAACGTCGGAAAATAAATAGTTTTGACCGCAACCCTGACCATCTTATATATTATTAGAATTGATTCTCATCCAAGTGATGATGTATGATGATATATATCATTTTACTTCTATTATATTCTCATGTACGTACCTCTTTGAATACTCCCATGAAAGTGCCACCCACACTCTTTGAATACACCCATGATCTGGATAAATTCCTGTCAAATGATTTGTGATTATATCATTTTTAACTGAAATAGATAGGCAGTTTTGAAGATATTTGTTGGTTATTTTAATACTTATATGGCCATCACTACTATACGTATACGTCCTAGCTACTATTTAGTAAAATATTTCTTCTTTTAACCAATTTCAGATATGGTTTCCTCGTCCAGGGATTAAAGCAATCTTCCAGGTTGTTAAAGCGGGCAGTTTCGATAAAGAAAGAAAAGCAAGATCTTAGGCTAGAGAGATTAGAGGAGAGCGTAGAGTTGGTAGGGCGTAAAGTGAACTAATATAGGGTCTAATTAGAGCTGGCCATATAGTAGGGACTGACCCTCACAACTTCGTTCCTCTACTTCGTTGGCCCTTGTCAGGGCAGCTTATTACCTTGTCCTTTCTCTTCATGTCTGATATTTTAATTCCCTTCTCTTTTACCTTAAATCTCTTTTACCATCTCTGCAACGTATTTTTTTATTTATTTTCTTTTTAATTACATTTCTGAACAGTTCCAGCCTGATCATTTATCATATTTTTGTACCTTTTTTAATCAACCAATAATCTTCCGTTTCGTTTTGTACTTAACTCTTTCACTGATTCTTGAGATAGTAAATATTCCATAAAAATTTGGGCCTATGCAATATGAAAATTATGAATTAAAATAATTAGAAAGAAATTTTAATTAATATTAGAAAGAATAACGTGACAGTAGCTTAGCTGGCGTTACATACTATACTTTCAAATATAACGACAGGCCGAGTGCGACAGTACTACCACGGTAGTAAATATTGTTGCTCGACGGATTTTTACAATAGTTAAGGTAATGTGGGATAAATGTGTTTATTTTGTAAGCGTTAAGATTTAATTTTCTAGTCAACTCCCAACCCTGAACTGGGTACTAGCTACCGTTCACGCATGAATTCTATTATTCCGGTTCATGAATAATGAACACCAGTGTTTGACTAATCAGCCGATACAGTTCTCTTAAGGGGTCCTTACGCAGTTAATATTACTAAGCCAATATTTAGTTTCGTCGATATATTGACCGTTTAAGGGGAATATTGTAGCAATAACATTGGCATTTATCCTTCATATTCCACGCTCAGTTATATTGTTTAAACCTTATAAGGTATTGTTTAGACCGTATAAGGTATGCTTAACATTATTCATAACGAATTGTTAAGATATCAATCCTAACCTGTTGATATAGTTGGATTTTTTTGTACATTTGTTTTAATTTATCCTTTACAGTTTTTTTTTATATTTCCTAATCAGTAGTATGCGGGTGCAACATGATGGTAGAGGTAATTTCAGATCTTTATCGTGGAAAAAGTGCATTAGATGTGCAATTAATCAATATGGGATATTGCTTTGCCTGGGAAGCACATTGATAACGTCAAGCCCTGGGTGCCCTCCAGCAGTAAATGTCGTAGAGATTGGTTACGAATCTAAATGATCGTACTGACTAGGTTGAGAATAGGTCACACGAGGCTCACTCACTCCTATCTTATCTCAAAACAAACGCATCCAAAATTCAATATTGTAAGAACAATTTGACAATTATCCATGTCTTCCAGGAATGCCCATATTTCATGTCACACCTCAATAGCTTAGGATTAAACCCATATATTTCAAAAAGCCTTAAAGACGATTATAAAAAAAAATAAAAAAGTAATGACTATTTTATTTGAGCCAACGTTTCGCCCACGTTGCAGGGTTTCGTCAGAGCTAAAAAAGATACAAACATAAGTAAAAAGTAAAATTACAAGGGTATGCTATGAAACGTAGAAATTAAATAAGAAAAATAAAAGGTTATAAACAATAAATGAAAACGGAAAAAAGAATAAATATAAAAGAAAGTACAAACTAAAGGGGGATAAGAATAAAATCAAGAATAAAGGAAGAAAATGAACGAAACAGAAATCATGCCTGGTTTGACAGAAGTCAAAGTCAGAGTGAACCGTTTGTATTGGGAGTAGTGGGGATGGCAGTTAAGTATATTTATTTTTTATATATATTTCAGTTTATTCTTTTCTTATTATTTTAAACGCAGTCTACATTTTTTTTTGTTTTCCTTTTTTTGCATAATTAAGTAATTTATGTTTTTAT
>NW_027108072.1:483907-508971 GCF_000696795.3 Halyomorpha halys | reverse complement strand
CAATATATCTTTTAACGTTGTTGCTTGGTTTACTTATTTATGTTGTTTGTCTTATCTTCAATTCATTTTGTCTATTTCATTTTCACTGAAGTTTATTATTTTTATTTATAATCTTGATACTTTCTTGAAACTGGTTAATATTATTTAAATAAATAAAATTTTATCCAATCCTATTCTGTCCAGGTCAGTCCAACGAATTACCCTAACTAGTCAATTTAACATTCAAATTATAATTATTTATCACAGTCACCTTCATTGTTATAAATTTATCCTTTATGTAAATTTATCCTGTCAGACTTATAAATATAATACAAATGTTTTGAGACTAAAATGGATAAAATTTTACTTATTTAAATTTTATTTTTATTTATTTTTTTTATTAAATCAACATTTCAAACCCCAAAAAAATAAATTCCCTGAGCATATTCTACCAGGCAGGAGGAAAGCTTTTCACTCGCTCTCAGTTCAGAGAGCAACATTGATAGGAATGTTATTTTTTTAAGTACGTTTAATAATTGTTTTTCACATCATATTTTCATGATCGTTACTTAAGATTATTTTTATTATTATTATTATTATTATTACATCAGTGAAATAATGCTTCGAAAATAAACTACTTGTTTCCCAGAACCTAATCGTGTTGATTTCAGATTTCTAGTACGCACTTCTTACTTCAAGAAGGTAGTGGAGAGTGCGTTCTCGATACTACTAAATTAATTAGTGATCGCCTAAAAATGGGCATGGTGAAAATGTGGGCTTTAATATGATATTCAAAACGCAATTATTCAAAAAGAATTTTAGTTGAAATTTGTAAAATCTGATCCTCACTTAGCTTGCAAGATGTTTGGCTATAATTATAAATAATGATGCTTTGATATTGTAATGACGTATTGTGTTTGATTGGTTTCTGTTCTGTCAACAGGTACGACAATGGCTTCTGAGAAAGGATTATTACTATTGTCACATGTCAATGTCGGTTTGCTGCTCACTCTACAGCTCTCCATATGTAAGCTTAATGTTACAACATGATAATAATTACTTATGTGTTAAATTAAAAGTTTGATTCAAGTCAAGTCCAAATATTATTAAACTATCTTTTGAGAATTGAATATAATTATTATTTATAATGAGAATTATATTAATATAAGCAATTCTCTCGAAGTTCAGTGCCTATTTCCCCTTATGTCAAAGTTCTCGGCGTTAATAAGCCTCCAAATACTAGTTACTTTTCGTCAATTCAACGAATTAAAAATACATAGTTGTTAAAGCCACCTCAAATCGGCTATGTCTTTTTGTTGGAAGGCTTTAAAATGAACAAAAAACAAACTGGCTCGGATTAAACATTTATTTGGCCAATTTAAACATTTTAAAAACAAAACATTTCTGGTTTAGTGTGTTTTTAACTAAAAATCGGAGGAAAGTTTGCGAATATGTTTAAAGAATAATTTTCTAAAATTCAATAAAAACAACTGGGAAGTTTTGGTCCAAAGGTTGTCTCTGTCGAAGAGAAGATCCAATAAAACATACAAGAATAAAAAAGAAATTATTGAAAATTCTTTTAAAAAGAACAATATTTTTTTTCAAAAGTATTATACATTATTAATTTAAAAAAGTAAAGCAATACAAGAAAAAATATAGCTATACTGAAATTTTTTTTGTCGATATAAATCAGGACAAAATAAATTAAAAGCATGAATATAGTGACCGCGGGAGGGTTCCTTATTAAAAGTCGGAAATTAGATAAAATCAGGCAATAAACGAAAAAATCGTGGATTATTTTTTTCTTCTTATTTAAGATATTTCCTGGTAATTTGTATTTTAATAGAACAATGAACTGGACAATTTTTTACTCCTAGAAACTTTGTCCGGATGTTAAAATAAATCAAAGAAGTAATAAAGGAGAAATATCTTCTAGAAAAATAAACATAATAATACAGATTAAAAATAACTAGCATTTGCTTCTTAATCGTAGGTATAATACGAACAGCTTTGAGAACACACCTTTATACTTAGGGAAGAAGGAATTTAGCCATACAATTTTCTGATATGTTTTAAAGGTAAAATAACAGGGGAGAGGAAGAAAATTACCTTATAACCTATGATTATTTTTCCCATGAATTTACCATCCGCGATTCGGAAGGTATACTTAAGTTCTTTCTATTCCTTTTACGCTTTTCACTATCATTTATTGGGCACCCTTCGTAACAGGATGGTTTTAACATTATTGCAGCAGTGCTATCCCTTAATGACGGACGTAATCCGATTTTATTCAATATTTATTCACTTAGGTAATATTTGTTCTCAGAAAAATTGAATCATCAATGTAAGTATCGACCGCGTGAAAGCAAACAGTATCCAAAGGACACAGAAGCTATGGACCAATCCGACTGCCATCCCGATCTGAAGAGTGCTATAAATAAAGACTAACCCTATGGAAGTGGGCCGATGCAGTAAACAGTGACGTATGGTAATGGAAGGAAGGCTGTTAGTGGGATCGTAAAGGCGACGATACGCAGCTGTGTCCTGAGGAGAGCTCTTTGAATTAGTCACAGCCCACGGCGGTATCCAATCCTGTTATTCATGTCCCCATGTCCTGCCTTTACGTCCCAATAGGATTTGGAAATGTGCTGAACTTAACGTTCGTCAGTTTGGTCGTGACGATATCTTCCTTGCCTGATTTTATGTTGTAAGGATGATAAATCGTTAGAGATCAGTTTCATTTCGGTTATTCTAATACAACTACATGAAATCATGGAAGAGTGTGCTAGGCAATTTTTTTTTCTTTTTTGAAGCCATCTAATTATGTTTTGTGGTGTCCTCAACTTCTGATAACTACTATCAAGAACAATAGTACTTCGTATGTCTTACAGTAACTTGTCTTAACTTGTGTGTATGTTTTCGTTCCCATAGAACACAGATTGCACCCTGTTTAAAACATTGTTCTTTTAAAACCATAAAATGAGCCGTTTTTTAGATATCGCACGAATTAGGCAGGGCTCAAACCTCATTTTAAGATTAGTGTCAGGGTTGCAATGAGTTACTTATGTTTTATTCTTTCTCAAGCCTAACCTTAAAACACTGCTAAATATGAATGCCACTAAAAGAAAAAGGGCATTAGACAGATCCTGATTTATTCAAAGTATACTTTAATACTTCCAGGGCAATAATGAGTTAAGATTTGCTTAAATGAGTTACAATTTCACAACCAAACATTAAGTATTTTTTCGTTGAAGCTTCGCTATTACTTATTGAATGAAATGTAAACTTCATTAAGTAACTTACTACGGTACGGTCACCAGTAAATGTAAAAATTAATTTTTACGGATTTCTTTGATGATTTTATCTAACTAGCTTGGAAACAATCGGTTAAATAAAGTGAAATGCAATAAAAATAGTTTATTATTCTGGGATTTGGTCCCTTTGGAACAATTACAAAGGTTTTTTTTTATTTATTTTATTTTTTTTATTTATTTATTTAATGTAATTTACAACTGTACAAAATAATACAATAAGTAAATATGTATATGCCTATCAGTGGTACTTCAAACATTAATTTAAATTAGAAGGTCCCGTGGCCATCTTCTTTTCAGACACTTCGGAGGATTATCAGGGATTGCTAAGGATGAAAGATTAAGAATTAATGGGTTAGGATGGCTTAAAATACGTTGGCCACACTTAATTATCACTTAAGTGTATAGGTATGCACTATAATTAGGTATAGGACGATCAAACTATTTCCAATTTTCTTGTCTCAAATTATACAGACCCGCGGGTTCCCACCAAAAATTCGTAGCCCACCTAAATCATCCGTTCATGTCTAGCATAACTATAAGTTCACAGCAAGTACAATTTAAGGTTAATATAAGTTTACGGATAGTAGAATCTCAATTGTCAAACTGAAATTATATTTTCCAGTGGGCCAGCGTATTTACTTATTAAGTAAACTGCTACTTTCTTTCTTTTTTTTCATACCTCCTTTATTGTATGTGTGTATATATATATATATATATATATATATATATATATATATATAGACATGTAACTGGTAAACTGTTACTTAAAGATAGTCATTATAAAATATGTAGCTTTTTTACAAATTGTTGTATTGGTTTTTAACCCATACTCACACAATTTTAACAAGTCTTTTTATAAACTCGTTGTTATGATAATATAATATAATATGATAATTTTTTTCGTAACCTCCTTTATTATTAAATTTATACAATACATACATACAAATACATAATACAAATTACAAAAGTATGCTAGTATACATTTGTAATTTGTATTATGCATTTTTATATATGTATTGTATACATTTAATAATAAAGGAGGTTACGAAAAAAAAAATAATATGATAATTTTATATTCTTTATGTGAATGAGCATGATTTCGCGAATGTTTTGAATGAATTAGTAGCAATTTATTGAGTATATTAGGTGGTTAGAAGACAATTTTAAAGGCAAGGTCTCTATGAATTCTTGAGGTGGAATATCAGACTTCATCTTACTTGTTCAGGTACTTCTTTGGTTTTTTGAGGAACTTATTTATTATGGCCATCCTATATTTTTCAATTTATTATTATTATGAATAAAATTTGGTCGATTTATAAATAAAATAAATTATTTCATTATATATGATTTAGGTACTGTTTCTGTTTCACTTTGTGACCTTAGACCTGAGGACGCTGATGACCTAAGAGAAGGCACAGTGGTTCCGCGGCCATCCATCAAGGATAAAGTAAACAGACTTCTTCCAGACGCCAGGAGCAATTACCATCCACCATTCATCACACCCTTCAATGACCTCATTAATCCTCAACCTGAAATAAACGAGAGATTAATATCCCGAGGCAAAGAAGTCCTGCCATGATATTAATGGTTCTTGTAAACATTGTATTATCCTTTTCCCTCTTGTAAAATATTAACCTTATTATAACAGGTTGGCCGATCTTTCCTTATTATCCCTCCCTACCCACCATATCGATTTCCTGTTGCCTTTGGTGTTCGCCTAATCATCTTACTTCACAATGTTAGTTTTAAAATTATTTTGTTTAACCGTAAATCTACTTTCTTTATTCATTTTGCAAAGAAAATAGAATATAATCTTAATTAAATACGTAGATATAATGTAGGGCCTTTCTATATGGATTTACACAAATTTAAAAAAAAAAAACTAATGTTTTCAACTTTTGAAAAAAAAAGTAACTAAAGTTTTAATATAAAAGTATGATAATTTTTGTAATGGGCGATATAATAAAAATAAACGAGGGGAAAAAGTTTTAGATTATTTAATCTAATAACGAGCTACGTCGTTTTATAATTCCCCACCCATATCCATTTACAAAACCTCATTATTAACTTCATTGAAAAATCGTTTATCTTTCAATCTCCTTAACAATCAATCGGTCTCATGTACATTATTGTAATTACACATTATAAATATTATAAAAATTAAATTTAAAAAAAAGGAAATAAAACAAGAAAAGAAAATAGATTAAAAAAATAAGAGCTAATTTTGAATATTTTAGTAAATTTTATGAATTCATTATTATATAAGTGTATGTTATAAAATAATTAAAGAGGGAGAGATAATACAATTCACAAAACATAAAAATACACTATAAACTGCTTTATGCTATAAAAATAATTCTCTTACATACAAAAAGAAAAATATAATCCAACCGTTAATATGTAAATGAATAATAAATAGGCAAATACATTCAAGCAATCAGTTCCTAAGCACATAAATATATATGTATACAATAATTAAAAGATGCATGATAAATTATCTGCAGGAACATATTTAAGTAAAATAAAGTTAGGTTAATTCTTTGTTATCTTGTTTTCATTAATTTAATTGTTCACCAATATGGTAAAAAAAATATGGTCGATTTTTAACGGACCATATTTATGGTAAGTGAACGTTACGTCTGAGTAGTTGTAAGTTTTAACTTGACTGTGGGGGATAATATTTTCATATAATCATATCGATTAAGGAATAAAATATATATATATATATATATGATTACAAATAAATGAAATAGGATCTGTACTTATAGCTACCACAGGGGCCATTTCTTTCATAAGATTTTGATTTATTTATGCTAGGAATTTTTCAAAAAGACCCTTTCAGACTAATAGATGCTAGGCCGTATTGTGTAGGATAGTGAGTTGGCGACAATGCCGAGTAGTGAGAGATTGATTAAAGTTGGGGAGAGAACTCCTACCTTATTCAAAGACCACTCAAGTTTACAACTATAGTAAGCTCTAAGACAATTCCACCAGGTTTCGAACTCATCAAGTCAAATACATTCAACGGACAAACTTAAACTACAAACCAATTCAAAAGCTCTCTCTCTCCTTCCCAGGTTAAAAGAGTACAGTAACTTCCGATATAATAGATGATCTAGAAAGGAAGAGGTATCGAAGAGCGGGGGTTGAAGCCCCTTACCCTCTCCATCTCCTGTAAGGATTAAGTAAGAAGTAATCCCCATTGTCTGGAGCTCTTTGTCTCCATCGAGGACAATATTCCAGCCACGTCTTCCAGCCAGGCTTGGTATAATGCTGCCATCCCTCGTCTGGAAGATGGTGAATAACATTATCTCCCCCAGTCAGTCCACTCTTTACGGAAGAGTGCATCTCCTGCCGAGGGTATCTGTTAGATAAGGATATTCGATGGAATGCGCAAGAAGTTAGAGAAACACTGCAAGGATCATAGGAAATATTTAAAGGATTTGTATAGATCTTTTGGCAACTTCTTACAATGTATTGATAGAGGATCTTTAGAATATGTCATGAAATGATAATTTTATTGCGTATCTTAATGTACAAGTTGTTCAACAGTCGATTGTTTAGAGAATTCCAAAATGATATTTACAAAACCTTAGCAACTATAAATGAATTTTCTTTAGGTAGTGACGTGCACTTAGTAACCTTCTTTACTTCTTCTTTTTCCCATTTAAATATGGAATTTCTAATAAAAATATAAACATTATGTTTATTCAAATATTCATTCCGTAGAATTATTTATTTTAATCATTCTATATATCCTTCTTCACTGGTTGCTATCTTGTTGTTTGTTGTTAGCCCTGATGAAGGCTAGAAATTCTGTCCATAACGTTGTAACTAACAAATAAGTTTTAAGACTTACTCATCTCTTTCATTATAATACACTTTCTTCTACTATGTTTACATGCTACATGCTGCTGGATATTTGAAGAGTTTTTTATTAAAAGTTAATATATTCGCTTCGGTTTAGTCAAAAGTGGCACTCATCAAAATTTTCAATAAAATTTTATCTTATATACACAAGAGTCTCTTATAATATTTTTCAAATAATTATTTTCCAAAAGTTAAAATATTGACTTATAATGGACAACTCCTCATTTGTAAATAAATATGAAAAATAAATTATTTAATAATAATTAAGTTCTTAAAAACTCTGTGTGCGTTCCTTTAGCTGTAATCACTTAGGCACCATTGTTAAAATATCATTCTGATTTTGAATACTGCTCATAATGTTCTAATTGGGCACTCCTAGTTTTTTACTAAGGTGAAAATAAAAGGATAAATAATGGAATTCTAAAAAAAAAAAAAAATAAAAAAAAATAACAATAACAATAGAAAGATGGTCCGGGTGCGATAAAAAAAACTTAAATAGTAATTTAATTAATTATATCGAGTCAACATTGCAGGGCTTCATCAGAGCTAAAACAAGATACAAAACTTAAAAGATCTAAACATAAATAAACAAAGTAAATGAAAAATTAAAAAGATGTACAATGAAACTTAAAAATAAAAGGTTATAGACAATAAATGAAAACGGAAATAATAACAGATAAAAAGAATAAATATAAAATACAGCACAAATAAAAAGATGGACAACGGGGGTTAAGAATAAAGGAAAATAATGAACAAGACAGAAAACGTACCTTTGAGACTCGAAAGGTTGTAACCTGTAACCTGGATATAGACCTATCATTAATTATCAATAACCTTTTATTTTTCTTATTTTTACGTTTTATTGTACCTCTTTTTAATTTTTCATTTATGTTTACCTCATTTAAGTGTTTGTATCTTTTTTAACCCTGATGAAACCCTGCAACGTGAGGCGAAACGTTAGCTCAATATAAATAGTTAATTATTACTTGAGTTTTTTGTACCACACTCGGACCATTTTACTTTTATTATTACACACGGTCCCATAAGTCTTTTTTAGGGAAAGCTTTAATGAACGAAAAATAAATTAAAAACTGGCTCGAATGTAAACATTTACTTGGGCACAATTACCAATAAAAAAACAAACGTAAAATCAAAATAGAACATTTAGAAATATAATAAAGAATATAAATTAAAATAAAACTGGCCTTCAAGATAAAATTAAATTAGTAAACTGAAATGAATAAATAAATAAATTTACAAAATTAATAGATATATAAAATAAAATACTGTTTGCTACTCCGATAGGTCAGAGTAGATATCTCTTCATACCAGTAGGACTGTTGCGAAGTTGTAGCTGGTATGGCCGGCCGGCTTTCACAAGTTGGTGGGCCCACGCATATACTGATTCAAATTAAGGTAACCAATTGTTAATTAAATTGAGTTCTGTAATGACACTCATCGAATGCAGTGGCTTTTTATCATAATTCACAAGTAAAATAAAATGTTCAAACTCCATATATCTCACAAATACAGGATCTGGTAAAAAAAAAATCAGACGAACTACCTAATGGCGACTAACCACATGATTTTAAGCCGTAAATTGTTGACCTGTTGCAAGGCAAATAATCCCCACTGGCCGTTAATTCTGCATTTAAACATTAAAATACAAATTACAAGGACAGCTCTTTCTTTTAAAACAAACGTCTAACAAAAATAATACAAATAAAAATAATAACAAAAGTGTAATTAAATTAAACACTACGTGTATTTACAAATTCAAGATCTAAAACTTGGAGTGAAGAAATAGTAAGACAAAACCATAAAACAAAAATACTTCTGATCTCACCATGTTAGATCTAACTATAAATTTAAGTCGGTTTCTACTTTACATATAGTTATCATGGCTCTTCGGTCAATTATGGGTTAGATGGTGCGAAGGGAAAAGGGAATACAAAGCATGATAATGGGAGCTTACTAAGCACATTGCGCCCTAAGGTGCTTCTCTCCCCTGTAAGCTGCTTAATCACGATACCGAAGTCAGTCTATATTAGCCTGTCTTCCGACCAGTGCTGCCCTCTTCCTAACAACTCTGTAGATATGTGTCGATGGATATAAAAGTATTTAGGCTATTTCGAATATTATCACTATTTAATATTTGTAGTACAACGTTTCAGACTTATCCCAGATTCTTGTACTAATATCCCTACAGTTATAACAATTAATTTAACATTATCAACATTTTTTTTTATTAATATGTATACAATTAAAATTTATTTTACCTATTTTTGTTAAGTAAATCTATTTCTTTTTAAAATATTGTCATATAAGTAAAATTTACCACTCATTGTTCAAACAATGTCATTTGCTACTGATATATTCATCTGTCCCTTTACCATAAATGAATGTTAAGCTATATCTTTCTACATAACAAAGTATTTTGGAGTTTAATAAGGTCATTAAAATAATTAAGGACGTAAAAAACAAAAAAAAAAAAATAAATCAATGGATGGTGGTCTGCTGTAAATACTTTGACCTGTACTTTTTAAAAAATTATAATCGCCTAAAGATCAAAACCTTATAATAAAAATACATTTTAATACAGATATGTATTGTATTCTGGGATACTGTGTCCCCATTTTATCATGATATAATTCAGTGTTGATTTTCATACAATACATCGTATCAGTTTTATCAATAGTAATACATTGAGAATATTAATTTAATTTCAAGCTTTTTACCTTTAGCCAATCAACATTTTTAAATATTTAAAAAAGAAGAAAGAAAATCCAGATTAAATATTTTTTATTTAGGTGGTATTTACATTTTTTTTTTTACTTCTCAGTATGTTGTATATGTATAAGTATATGTCTGTTCACGCCTCTAAAAGTCAAATTATTAAAAATCTGTATCACTACAACCTATGAATGGTCAGGGGATCTTAGGAGTTCATCTTAGGAAGTACTGTTACTTGACCTGCGGTTGTGCTAGGAGGTGATTTGGTTGGAGTTACCCAATAAAGGATACCTATTTGTGAGACTGGACTCAGGAGGGCTTCCGAACCCACAGAGCTGACACGGGTACAGTCAAACAGAAATTAATTTTCTGCCACAGTCCTCGGAGTTTTCAACGCAGTGCTTTACCAATGAACCACCCACTCCCCTAAAAGTCAAAAATAACTTAAAATACATTCTATTCCTAAACCTTATTTCAATTTAAAACTTATAGACCCTTATTTTAGAATTTTGAGTTTTTAAACTTTTTTTTTCAAAAACACTTGAAAAATGAAAGCATGTTTGCAGAAAATCCGTCTGAAAAAAGTTCTTGACACATCTAATTTCGAATTTAATTTATTTTACAAAATTAATGATATAAAAAAATTAATTAATTATGGGCTTGATTTTTTTTCTCGATAAATAAAGAAATTTTAAAATTCATTTTTTTAAAGGAATAGATCCAGTGTTCATTTAATTAAAACTTATTATCAATAGTAAATAACGCTATAAGTATTAATATTTTTATAAGTAAAATATGATATGATATTTGTTGTGGAGTTATGTTTTTGGCATTACGGGATTATTTAGGGCAGATTTTATAACCCTATCCTTCTTCTGATGAATCGATTCTTTCTTTGATCATTTATACCCAATTTCTTTTTTTAAAGAAAATATGGTAAAATAAAGGATTTGTTTTTTTAAATGAGACTGTTTCCTCTATTAATTAGTATTTATCAGTACGGTATTAGATAATGATATGTATACCCTTGAAGCAATTTTGATGTCACCAACTAATGTGCGTTTGATTGTTAAATTATCGACTTCCTCTGAGAATATTCGTTGTTTATTCCGTTAGAATATTACAACCTTATGAAAGTTTCCCCAGAGCGTATGGGAAGGAGAGGGAAGGGCTGGGTAAAGTATTTATGTTAATGCTGGCCACCTCAGCTCCCCAGATAAGCCGAGACGGATAAAGTTGGCGCCATTAGCTCCAGAGGCAGCCCTAAAGCGCGGGATTTGTTCCCGCCGAAAGGATTTAAGTCGCGCCCCCTCCCACTTTGGGTTGTTTATAGAATTAATATTATTAAATGAGGGCGGTTGATTAGATTCTACCCCCGCCGATACACGAGGCCGTGCCACTACCCTCCTCCTCGGAACAGCTGGGGCCCGCTCTACACCTGCTCTCACTGCCTTCCTCATCTAACCACTTCTCGGCTAACTACTTCATGTCATTAATAAGCTATATGGTATCTAAAGATTTTTTTATTTTTATAATTGCTTAATGCAATGTAATTATTTCGCCTATTTTCCCTTACGATGTAAGTAATCATAGGTGATCAGTCGGGATAAGTTCTTGATGTACAAGAAAGCCTCGAACAATCCGAATCCTATAAGGGATCAGAGTAGCTGGATATAAAGTGACTGAAAAGGATGGTCGGATTTATCGGAGGATCAAAGAACGAACCTCAAGCAATCAGCGAAACCTTCACGACCTTCGAACTTCGCAGGATATGTGGTTCCAATCTGATTGGTACTCGCCTACACTCCTGTGTGAAATAGAGGGACAGGTTATGGGCTTTGTGTATGGGGATACAGGAAATTCACAAAATGGAGAGTATTAACCTCTTGATCCTGTGGTGGCCATAAATGCGGCCGAAGGGTTTTCGTCGTCGAGTACACATTTAGGATTTCTTAATAAAGAAATAAAGTGTAAAGGAGATCTGAGAAATAACAAGGAACAGGAGAAAAGAAATCTGGTTAACTTTTAGGTTTCGATAACGCAGCTTCTTCAGCTTGTCTTCTTTGAATGAATTCAGCCAAGTTGTGGGGTAGTGAAGTTTCTTGGCGTGAACAGGTGGCCAAAAGGACGGGACATAATATTATAATTTTGTGTGTATCACATAATATCTTTTTTAGTTTTTCGTGATTGAAATAGTTCGTTTATAAATATTTTGACACATTGTTGGTGCGATGAGTGTTTAGTGAATAAAGAACCAATATCTTCCCCAGACTAAAAATATTCACTGGTTCGGATAAAAAAAATTGAGAATCTGAAATAAATCTCACAAAAAAAAAAAATGGAGAAAATAAAATAATCAAAAAAATAACCTTCTTAATGATAATAAACTATCGTATCAACATTTTTTTTATTTTGGCCAAGACTCCCATTGGAGTCCTAATAAAATAGTCATTCACAGTAGGCGGTGGAGGGTTTCGATATACGCATATCAACAATACATTTTCAGTCTAATATATCTCATCTGATGTGGCCACCTTCATAACGATGAAACAGGTTGAACTATGATGGGTGAGGGTCGCTCGCAAGTCGATGCCCCAAACACAGGTTGACTCAAGAATAGCCGAGTCTCGCTGGGGGAGGATAATGGCCAGATCCCCAGACCGCTCCGATGCCTCCTAAATACTCACTGGCCACTGCCTTATCAGCGTGTATCCAGGCCCTGGCCCACTGCCTTGGGTATTGTTGTATGCTACACTGCAACGATGTATTTAAATACATGTGCCACAATAAACCTCCTTATATCCCTTATTTTACATTAAAAATTTAAATACAAAGTAACTTTTTTAATTTTGTGTTTGTAAGAATATAAGTCTCTCGGTTTTTTTTCTGAGCCCAAATTTTATACTTAAAAATATTTCTTGACTCTATCACCGAACCAGGAGGTTTTTTGGGGATGACAGAGGGATGTGTGATAGCTGCGCGTCGAGTATGAATATTTACCGCCAGTCCCTGAGGACTCTCCCCCATTATCCCCGATAATTAGGACCAGATGTGTCCCAGGGGCCCCCTCCGCGACCACCGAATTCACTTTGATCCTCCCCCAGGGCAAGTGGTTTCCTCACATCGGAAGAGGGCTCACTGCCGCCCTCCGCAGTCTGTAGGAAGGAGGGTCTTATTCGAGCCAGCACTGACCGCTGGGTGGAGAGAGAAGTTTCCTTCTCCTGAGTTATTTCATTCGAGAAACTGATTTCCTGAACAATGGAACTGAATAAAATTGGTCTAAATTGTAAGTAAAAGCGGGTTAAGTCCTTTCAAAAAATATGGTTGTATATATAAATCTCATCTTCAAATTTTCTAATTGTCTGCTAATTTTCTAAGTATCAGTTTTATTTGACAGTTGTGAGTAAAGAATGGATATGAATTTATTTAAAACCGATTTATTTATAAAAATTAATGTATCTCTAAATTAAAAGTAAATATGAACATAATACTTTACTTCGACCAATACTAGTTGCATGTGAATATTCTGAAATTAAGATAAGTTAGGCTTCATCATAGTGCTGGTTCCATGCCGGTTCCTAGTTTTAGCTAATTTTACAATGTTGATCGATGTAATTTTATGATTGGAGAAGTTTGTTGGGGGGTGCGGTCAGCAAAGTACAACATAAATAAACAAAACCATATTTATTTATTTTATGCCGACGTTTCGACCTGAGTTTCAGGTCTTCATCAGGAGTTATGGCGTAGAAGGTAGTCCAAAACTGCGTTTGAAATAATAACGCCCTATTTTTAAGTAAATAGGCCTAAACTGAGTTTTAGACCTACTTTCTACGCCATAACCCATAATGAAGACCTGAAACTCAAGTCTAAACGTCGGCATAAAATAAATAAATACGGTTTTGTTTATTTATGTTGTTCTTTGCTGACCTCAAGGAAAAGAATCAGATCTTCAGCTGACATTTTAAATGTTTTAAACTTTCATAAGTTGTATGTTCACTTTGTGAAAGTTTAAAACTTCCTAGTACCTTAAGAATCGATATATGGTCAACAATCGATAATTTCATTCCTTATCGATAGATAAGGTTAAACCGCCTTTTAGAAAAGAAACGTTAAAAAATAAGCATTAACTTAATATTAATTGAGATCTAGCAAAATCATGGAACAAGGTAAAATTCACTGTACTGTTTTAATATGTTTTCGTATTATATTTTTTAATATAAAAATATTTTTCTTTTTGTTTTATATCTCGTGAAAACCGTATAGTAGAAAAAGTGATGCTGTATTTTGTTTTGGATTAAATTTAATACAATTCATCTGTAAGAGGAAACCTTTCTGTGAAATTGATAGAAATGGTGCTATTTTGTTTTGTTTTTTTAATACTGTTTATTTCAAAAGAAGAAAGATTGTATTTTATTTTTTATTCGACATGGAATCATCATACAAGACTAAAAAGACAAGAAACTGCTCGTAGATTCCGACTATTGCAACATTTACTAGACAAACGGTCTAAATTGCCAATCCATTACAAAAGACTGATCTACATGACTATTATAAGGCCTATCTGGACATACGGAGTTGAGCTTTGGGGCTCCACTAAACCATCAAATTCCTCCAGAATCCAATCCTTACAGCCCAAAATCCTTCGTAAAATCCTTAATGCTCCTTACTTTGTCACAAATCAAGTCATCCATCAGGACCTCAATATTCCATATGTTGCCGATTTGGCCAGAACCATATACCGTTCCTTCCATAATAAACTTCTCAACCACCCAAATCCACTTGTTTCTAACCTGGCTTCTCCTTCATTACCTAATAATCCTCCTAGGCGTCTGAAAAGAAGATGGCCTCGAGATCTTCTTCTCTAGAAATGTTATTGGAGTTCTATCAGTGGGTAGATTCTCCACATGTTTTTATCATGTTACTATGTCACCTACAGCAAATTTACTTGTTGTATATATGTGTATACAGTTGTAAATATCAATAAATAAATTAATAAAAAAAAAATTTTTTATTCACAGGTTGGCAAGAAGAAGGTTAAAATCTATTGTTTGCTAAATCTGGAAAAACGACTGACTTGGAATCCTCATACAAGACAGGAAACTGCTCATCGATTCCGACTATTATAACACTTACTAGATAAACAATCTAAACTTCCAACTAATTACAAAGGACTCATTTATACTACTATAATAAGGCCTATCTGGACTGGAGTTGAGCTTTAGGGCTCCATAAACTTCATTTCTCCACATTTCTTTATCATGTCAGTGTATAACTATTATCAAGTGTACTGCTTGCGTTTTTAATACAGTTGTAAATATCAGTTAATAAATTAAAACAAAAAATCGATTATTTAGAATATTCAATTATGGAGCACTATTCGGATTAGCAATCAGTGTTGCCAAAAGATACAAGGTTCAATTAATCCATTTGTAGATAACTTGAAAGAACGGATAAACAAATTGTATAAAGTTTAAATTCCCGGGAGTTATTGAGGTAGCCCAGGCCGAGCTGCTATTAATTACCCCTCCTCCCCCCTTTCCTGTGAAGGCTAACTTTTTAATAAGTTTACCTTTAGGAGTGGAGAAGGCTTTGTATAGTGCCTCTTCAGAAGTGACTCTAAGGGCCCCAACTGACTTATAGAGAACGCCACTTAATAGAATATTACCCACTACCTGCCTCTGTGTAATGTGGTTCTCATTGCAACCTTATGAGCAAAGTTAAATTTATTTATCTCTTTTAAACGTATTCGATTAGTTGATTTTCTACTCTTTACCTGTAGCTAATTTGTTATTTCATTTTGTAATATTACATTCTGTCATATTTTTAAACAATAATAATATGGATCATAGAGTGCATGCACACCATATTTGAAAATGTATAAATTAAGAAATAACAAAATGAGAAGAAGAATAGAAGAGGAAAAATAAATAAATAAAAAAACAAATTTAAACTTATAGTAAAATAATATCTTAAACACAATCATTCCTATGTACAACATTACAATTCAGCTAGGGGAATTCTGAATCTAACTCTTCACCTCCACCACTTGTCGAAGAAAGAGCACGACTCCAGAAAATCCTTCTCTCTCGACCGCGTCACTGGTATTGATGGCGCTAGGCGCAGATCCTCAGGACGTGAGTGTAGAATTTGCCCATTGCCAGAACTCCAATATAATTATTTATAATAGGTCTCTGGGCCACTGTCTTTTCAACCTCCGGGGACGGTTGTGAGGATGGGTAAGGCTTGATAGAGATTGGGCTAAGGGATTAGGATGATGAGTAAGCATCTCATGGAATGTGGTGAATTTGGATTTAATAAGCTCTGATTCAAATGTGATATTCAGGTCATGATGTAGGGCATTGTTGGTTGCATAGTAAGGAGCATCGACTATTGTTCGAAGGACTTGGGACTGAAAGGATTGAACGCGTTTGATGTTTTTATCTGTCCCCCACGGAGAGAAAACTACCTAGAAACTTTGAATATCGAAACATAAAAATTTATATAGATTCAGCCTTTGTTAGAAACACATCTATAAGAAAAATTATTCCATTACTTGACGATAATATTATAGAATAATTAATGCATAAATACCATCTAAAGGAAAACATTTGTTTGGAACTTGATGAAATAACGGTTTTAAGTTGTTGATAAGGTCAGGGATGCAATACTTCGTAAGGAAGTACTGTTTAACCGACGATTGTGCTAGCAGGTGATTTGGTCAGAATCACGCTCAACCGCCAGATTTTTCCCCATTTGGAGGTACCTAGTTTATGAGGCTGGGTGGACCTGGAGGGCTCCCGAACCGCCAGGGTTGACTCACGGCTTCAGTAACAGAATAAATTATCTGCCACAGGTGGATTCGAACCTAGATCCTTGGAGATAGTATAAAATGCCTTACCACTGATCCACTCCACCCCCGCTTTAAGTTTTCGATAAGGAATAAATTAGTGTTTTAGAAAAATTTAATAAGTTGACGATGGGCTAATTTAAGCTCGAAATGTCTAATGTAATAAAAAATTGAAGAGGTTAAAAAAGATTTAGATTTGTCATTGAAGAGCTATAATTGATATAGCAGTATAACCCTATCAAAAACAATTAGTAGACATTTATTTTTTAAACAAAATAAATAACTTAATGTTGTATTTTTAAAAAATATTCATACTTATGTTTTATTTTTGTTCAATTTTCCTAAAAATTATTTAAATGCATTATAAAAAATAAAATAAAATGTGATAAAATAAGAGATGCTTTATTTGGCATTACTGCACAAATTCACTGGTTGACTATAATACACAGCGTAACCATCAATCTATTATTGAACATATTTACACTACTATATATTAACAATGATGCAAAAACAATTTTTTTCCTACCTTTTCCTTTTTCAAACAATAATTACCTATAAACTAAATACAGTATATTTAAAAAGCTATTATTAGTAGACATTTATTTTTTAAACAAAATAAAGCTATTATTATCATTTACTTATTCATTCAATATGTTATTCTCCCCTTTTCAATATCTAATACCTCACCTCCACTCTCCAGTGATCCGCAACACACATTTGAACCATACCCAAATTAAATGCAAATTAAAAGGAATTGTTAATAAATAACAATGTAGGAATAAATTAAAAATAAAATAGCACTTAACAGTTTAAAAACAAATAAGTCAAAAAACTAATTCATAAATTTAAAAAAAAACATATATATGAAATAAAATAAATTAATAAATAAGTGAATATATGACTCCTGAATCATTGTAGAATGACTGAATTTTAAGATTCAGTGAAACCTACTTTCATAAAATTAATATATTAAACTTAAAAACACATTAGGTAAAAATCAAATACAACATATTTAACTTCATCCATCCAACCCTATATTTCCTCTCTGTTACCAAAGTTATTTTAATTTAATTTATTGTCAACGTGTTATTAAGAATTGTAAATAGTATACCATTATTTAACATTATCATCAATAAAAAAAATATTTAAATACTGAATATAGTTGTATAATAAAAAAATATTAAAAGGTTTATTATAAAGATTATTGTTTCACTGAAAGATTCTTTTCATTGCCCTTCTGGCCTTGTATTGGCGAAAGGTCAATGACGGCGCTAGAAACACTAAACCAGTGCGACCGATTCTCTGTGCGGTTAAAGACTGCCTCTGTGCCGTCGGCGCAACGTTCTAAATTTGTTAATCCCGACAAAAGAAACATTTTAATTAATTAATATTAAACTTTTATTGGAAATAAATTTTATTAATATTGCAAATAAATAAAATGAAAAATAGCTTTTTGCATTTTAATTATTACATCACATTTAACGCCTAAAACATGGCTATTTATTTAGGTCTTTAATTACCAGATTAAAAATTAAATCTGTACCACTGCTAGCTATGAAAGGTCAAGTGTACAGTACTTTGTAAGGAAGTACTCTTACTAGACTAACGGTTGTACAAGGTAGTAATTACCGGATATGTGAATATAAAAGATATAAGCTATTTTAAAAATAAAATTATTTATAAATAATTTACTCTAAGTTAACATAAAAAGATATATAATGATGAGTTCATAGTTTACTGTGGAATTACATAATGAGGAGAAGATGGTTGGTAGTGAGGTAGTGAAGAACACAAATAATTATAAAACTTATTTATTAGTGCCAACGTTTCGGCCAGAATTTCATGCCTTCATCAGGGCTAAGACGAAAAAACAAGATACAACCAATGAACAAAAGAATATACAGAATGATTGGAAAATAGTTAACATTATGGATACCTAAACAGTGTTGAAAGACATGAATAAGTATTATAAGAAGATAAAGGTTGTAGAAAGAAGAGTAATATTAAAATTAAGTAAAAAAAAAGAACAAATAATAAAATACATATGAAAATTGTAAATATATGTACAATAAAGTAATGAAAGGAGTGGGAAATAAAACGTATACATAGATAATTAAATATGTAAAAATAGCAGGATTAAGGAAATAAGATATAAAGTTATATAATCCAAAAGAAATAAAGAAGTATAAATATTTTAATTTACTACTACTACAAAACTTGACTTTTGACCTCCAAGAAAGCAAGCGGAAGCTCAACTAAGCAGCAAGATTTTATTTTTTCCTAATATATTTTTATTATTTAATGAAGCGTTAGTATTGCCACGAATACAACATATAATATATATTTAAAAGCTGTTTCCGCTTTTCGCATCTAACGAAATGAAACAAGATGTTTGGTAAAAGATTCGTAAAACTTAAACTGGCCACGGGAGTTTACCGACTGAAGATAAAGTATCGAAATAATAATTGGCTGAGGATCTGCTAAGACACGATCGCTGGATAGTAAGGATCGATACAGAGACTAATCGAGTTGTTGTACGATTAAGACGAGGAGCCATTAAAGATATTGTGTTTGTTCATCAAACAGCTTCCTTGGCCCCAATGAAATTGTTTAGTTTAGGGAGCGAACGTTCACTTTCTCAGGGTTTTCTTGTTCGACATTGGCTTCTTACAGCTCCTTAGGTTGTAAGGTAGGTGGCCCAAATATGGCCTACCTGGCCTGAAATATGTCCTACAGCTAAAGTAATTCATGCGTTTCTAAGAAAATCAAAATTAAATTTCAACACGATTCCAATTATTAAAAAAAAATTACTCCAGAAGGTATTAATATCGCATGAATAAATTGAATAGGTGGACACATGAAGAGTAAATGGATCCTCAGAGACTTGGACGTCAATGGCATCTCCACATCAACAAACCTGTGAATCCTGCGTACCAGATTCCTTTCGTCAAATTCAGGTAGAACTGCCCTCCTAAGTATTTCTGGCTTAGATATTGTTGGAGGTAAATTATCTCAGAGTACGCCTTGGGACCCCAAACAGCTCAGCTGCTTTGGCAGATGACATTCCTTCTTTCATCGCTTTCAATGCATTTTTTTTAGTTGCTCTTCGTCCATTTTCCTCTTTTCTTAAGTGTTAGATAAGCCATTTGCATATTAGTGCGTTTATTTTATTAGTTTATAAGAACTATTTGCATTAGCGATAGGCCATATTAGAGTAACCTCCTGTGTTTACTTAAGCACACCCACTTCCTTTAAAAAAACGATACTCGAACCAAACCCCTGTAGTTTCCTGAAATTAAGAGATCCATAGCTATCGTGTTGTGACTCTTTGACTTCAAAGCTCCTCCAGTGAATCACAGCAAGGGTCTACCCAGGATCAAAACAAGGGGGGGGGAAAGTCATAGACAATTAGGTTGTGACATTTTTTGCAGTGCTTTATTTGTTATTACAATCAGTATTTGCATGAAAAAAAAATTATTATAAATCTGTACCGTTACATTCCATGGGTGCAGTACTTTGTAAGGAAGTTATTGGATTTATAAGTTATAAAAGTAGTTACTGTTAAAATAGCAACGGTTGTGCAAGGAGGTGATTTGGTCAGAATCACGCTCAACCGCCAGATTTTTACCTGATTAAGGGTACCCACTTTATGAGGCTGGGTGGACCCCAGGGCTTCTGAACCCACAGGGCTGACTCAACGGCTACAGGTAACATAATAACTACCTTGAAGTTACTAGTCCATCGCCTTACCAATGAGCTACCACCTCCTGCCACCCTCTGGGTATGCCCTTGAATCACAGAAATCTTTCTTCCGTTACCTCCAGTTGTTATGATGTTTTGTCTTTTTTTTCACTAATCGCATCTTTGTATTATTTTTCAGCACTAGGCTTTAATAGTACCTAGGCCACATTATATGCGCATGCTCACACCATGAAATCCTATCTCTTCAAAGTTCAAGAGTTTTTAGCGAAAATAATTAAAACTTCCTAAAATATATGCTCATATTTTTTTTTATATTTACAAATATGGAATTTAAGGTCCTATTTTGTTGGTATCAAATGAGATGTAATGATAAAAATATTAAAAGTGATTTTTTCTTTTATATTATTTTTTTATTTATTCTTTACACTAAGGTCCTGCAAGAACCTGGACCTCTCTTATCCCCACCAAGCATCCACCATCTTCTTCAATATTTCCTCCATCTCATTATTATGGCAATTTTTCTTGCAATTTTCCTTGAGTTGTTTTATTAATTTTAGATAAATGTATTGTTGCAGGTGGTGCTCATAAACCTCAGCTTGAGATCTTCCCAGTACAGGAGACCCAGGTGAAAGCAGTCGGAAAGAATGTCCTCCTCACCTGCCAAGTTAACGCTCAGCAACCTGAGCTCATTACGGACCAGAAGTGGCTTGACCAGAATAACATGCCGATTGATGAAAATAACAAGTAATATATTATTTATTCAATGTTATAAAGTTATTCTGAAATATAATAATAAATATAGCTAAGGAAATTTTGCCATTATTGGTTGAATATCTTTTTTTTAAATATTTCATAGCGGATCAAAGGTATGTTTGTCGAAAATATTTTATAGTGATTAAAACATTCTAACCAACCATTTATTTTCTGTTATCATTTTAACTTAAATTGTTCATCATCAATTGTATTAACATAGATGTATAATTTACTTCTGGAAACCTAAAGATTTTAGAAATATTAATATCAAGCATATAAAGTAATGAAAAGTGGGAAAAAAACATAAACTTATATATTTTCCATGGTTGTTATGACAATGGTCAGTTTTTAATTTGTTTACTCATTTATGAAGTTGATATAGTAAGGTGTGATTTTATGAAGTTGATATAGTGAAGCATTGCAATCACATAACTTTTTTAAATTAATTTCTAATCAATACAGGGTGGTAAATAAAAGTTGTGTGATGCACAAAGTGCATCAGATTTTTCTTCATATAATATCAAATAAATTGAATAACAATAATAAATCTTTATTATTAATTACTATTATTTGCTATGATTTTCACTAAGATAGAAGATAAAAAAAAAAAAAAAAAGAAAAAAAAACTCCAAAACGATCCACTTTACTCTCTACTGCGTTATTCAAATTCTCTAACATTTCAACCCTTAGGTTTCTAACATTTCAATCATAGAGACAACCTCATTATTGATTTGTTGAAATTCAATAAAAATATATAACTTCAATACAATCTTTTTAAAAAAATTTATTCTAACTGAAACATAATAACTCTATTAAAAAATTGAAAAAGATGAAATAATGGTGAGTCATGAAACAATATCTTTGTTTAAAAATGTTCCTGTTAAATTGGTATATAATATTATAGGAGAGAAATAGAAGGAAATAAAACATGATACTGTAATAAACAACAAACAATTATTTTTGGAAGGAATAAAAAAAAAGAAATAAATTAAAAAATATTTACAGTGTTATTGTGTTTTAGTAAGAAGACATTTTTAAAAAAAAAAATTTATTGATACATCGAAGTTATTTTTATTTTTTTGACATGGGCAATTGGCATCTAAGTGTAAAAAGTTTTTTTAACGAATTGTGACAAATCAATAATGAGGTTGTCTCCTTGTTAATGACGTAAGTGCCAAAACGTTAGAGAATTGAAATAACTTAGTTGAGAGTGGAGTAAATCAATTTGTTGTTGTATTATTATTAAAATTAACCACTCTCAATTAATTAATTAAAAAATATATTAAATTTGAAAACTAAAGAGAAAAGATTTTAATGTAGAAAGAATAAAAAAAAAAAAAAAAAAAAAAAATGCTTCGAATATTTAGTAATGCCTAAGAGTTGTTATGAAATAGAATAGACTTTTACACTATAGATAAATATCAAGATGTAAACAAAAACGAAATTATTTTATTCTGAACTGTAGGATAAACGCTGTGAATTGATGATCAGCTGTAGATCACAATGAAAACTGATTATAAAACAGATCAACACTAAGTAACTTTGAAAAATCTTTATATTCTAAGTTGTTATTTGGTAACTTTTAAAAATAATTACGTTGCAGGTACACCCGTGACAGGTTCCAGGTGAACGTGATAGGTCCTCAAAAGCTTGCTTTGGTAATAAACAACCTGAGAGAGAATGATCAAGGCAACTTCACTTGCATCGCAACTTACCAGTCCACAGAGCAGCTTAGGAAAAGCGTTATCCTCAAAACATATGGTACCTATCTTTTTCTTCTTTCGGAAGCAGATAGTCTTGGTTGTTGTTAAGAAAAAAGAAAATAGTTTAAAATATTTATTAATGCCTAAAATTTTGACCCAAAATGAAATTCCTCATCAGGATTAAAAATATATACAGTAGATAAATTTATTTTAAGAATATCAAAGTGGCATGTAAATAAAACGTGTATGAAAGTGCAGGTATAAAAAGACATCGATATAAACAAACTAACAAAAACTAAAAATAATAAGGAAGCTAAAGAAGAATACCACAAAGGTATATTAACTACCATGATAATATACCTACTACATACAGTAATAATATAGGGCTGTCTGTAGCTCAGGGAGTAGAGGCATAGATCTTTGCAACCTGAGAATTGCAGCGGCACTAGTACGAATCCGGCCTGGGGGGTTGACTAATGAATTGTTGGTTATTACTCAATATTTTTTTGCTTTCCTTTACCACAACCAAGACTATTTATTCTTAACTTGTATTGTCAATCTTGTTAATATATAATTTTTATTTTTACAATACTACTATTTAATTACTATGGTTATTTTATGACATCTCGACTAGGTTTAGAACAGTGTGTAAGAAGGTTCCAGTATAAAAATTAACCCCATTCGATAATACTCTCTTTGGAATATGTCCAATTCAAAAATAAATCAACAATTTATTTTTTCAGATGTGCCATTATATAAGCTAAGCAGCGATTTGCCTACCTTTTATTACGATATTAAAAAATATTCAATATTTTATTTTACAGTTCCTGTAACTTGGGAGGATGCACCTGAGGAACAGTTTCCACTCCTTGGTGAAGACTACAAAGTCAGGTGTAAGGTGACAGCTCGACCAGCACCTCATGTTGACTGGCAGATCAACGGTAGGCAGGTAATAGAAAAACAGATTTAATTTATTGTCCTTTCTATTATTGTCCTATGATCTTTTTTTCAAAACACTATCCTGATATTTTCTAGGTGCCAAAGGATGATAGGTTTGTCATGGAAACTGATGGACTTCTTATCCGAAATGTTCAAGTCACCGATGATGGAACCTACACTTGTAGAGCCTTTGTAATGGACACAGGAGATTTACAAAGGAGGGAAATTAACGTTGAGGTAATAATCATGAAATTTTATTTCCAGTTCTTAGATAAATATGATTTATTTTGAATATGGAGTTATAGCACATGAATGGTAGCCAAGTGAGACTGTGTTCACCTGTAGCTAATGCTTTGGCCTGCTCTTGTTCCCCATTCCTCCCCTGAAAATTATTTATATTTTTGAAAATACAAAATAAATCATGAACAACTATTGTGGTATCTTATTTTTTAGTTAGATTTCATTTGTAATTATTAACTATAAATCAAAATGATTGAGGAAAAAAATCTCTACTGGATCATGTTAAACCAACATTTTTTTCTACAATTTTGATACCTTTATTGACAACCTCCCGGGCTATCTTCCTACAATGTACTTCATATGGTCAACTATATCCTTCCACCTTATATTTTTCTTTGTATTTCCACAAAAATCACACCAAATATTAAATGTTTTCTGGTCCTCCATTTATGATCATAGTGTAATATACTTAAATTGTAAGGTTAATTAATATTATTTCTTCTCACATATCCACTACATCCAAAAAACATCATTATTTAAATACAGTTTAACCTAATCTCTTAATATCCAATTGCAAACTCAAAAGAACAATTGTAGGAAGATAAACCAGGTGGTGGTCAATGAAGGTATCAAAATAGTAAAAGAAAACTATTTATTGTTAACCAACGTTTTGTCCCACTTTGCAGGCCATCGATAGGATAGGGCTGTCAGAATAAAACAGAGATAACGAGGTGAAAAGTTGGTAAACAATAAATAGTTTTATTTTACTATTTTAATACCTTTATTGACCGCCACCCGGACTATATTCCTACAATTTACTTTGTACGGTCAACTATCTTCTTCCAATAAAAAGAACAATATTAAATAACTTAGGCCTTATTACACTTTCTTATTCTTATTACATCTACTTTCTACTTATCCACTATTTCTATCTATACTATCTTTTTCTACTTATATCTACTTTCTTATTCTTATTATATCTAC
>NW_027108072.1:441935-483802 GCF_000696795.3 Halyomorpha halys | reverse complement strand
TAAGTTGTTAATAGTAGTAGTATATATATGCTTATTCCTAACTTATGATCTAACCTAAAAATAAAATACACAAAATCGTATATCCTTGACCAAAAGTGAACAATGTCACATACAAATTTGCACTTGTGACAGAGAGAGAAAGATCACTTCCAAATTCACAGTTTTTCATCTCAGCTATCAGAAAACCAACAACACACCAGACTCCAAATCAATGTCCATCAATTAAAACATTAAAAAATGTATGACGTATCTCTCCCTCGCTGCTCGCAAACTTATGTGCATGCACTACCATCACCAATTCTTTTGTCTCGTCCATTACAATAGATTTTAGACAACCACATTTTTGATTTCCCTGTGGACTTTATGCCACAATGATTGTTCATAATGATTCATTTAAAGAATGTTCTGGTAACAATGAATATTTTTCTTTTATAAACTTATTGTTTTTCTGTCTCATCTTTTCAATTATCTTTATTTGAAATTTAACTATATTTTCTTGCTATATTGTGCTATCAGAAAATTTTCTAACAGAAGAAAAATGTCTAGGTCCACACTCCACCAAAAATGATCGGCGACATGATGACAAAATTGGAGGCTGTAGAAGGTGAGGCAACTTCAATGGCTTGCCAAGCTGACGGAAAGCCTCCTCCAACTTACACTTGGATCAAGGCTTCAACTGGCAAGAACCTGGCCACCTTCTCGGATAGATTTGGCGTCAATGAAATCACTGGACAACTTTCCATATTAAAGGTTTCCAGGGAGGACAATGGCGATTTCAAATGTATTGCTAACAACGGTGCTGGAATGGTTGAACAAAATGTCCATCTGACTGTTATTGTTAAACCTCAAATCGTAGAATTGAACAACATGTCATTGAGCACTGGCAAAGAGGCAGTCATCGAGTGTAGAGCGACTGGTAATCCTCCTCCTGTCATCTCTTTCAGGTATGTTACGTATCTCCTGTATTATGGATTATAACAGCAAAGTGTTTCACTTTCAGAAAAATAATTTAAAAAGCCTGAAAACTCAAAAAATTTCTATAATTAGAAAGAGGTGTAAATTATGATCTAAGCTGAATGGAATTCACATAACTAACTCAGCGAAGAATTGTCTTTAATTCAATTAAATTAATTTATTCAGTTAAACATTAAGTGAGCTAATCTAGTAAATTTCCAATCAAACTCTCAATCAAGACTAAGTCCAAATCTTCAATCCACAAAAATCATACTATTTATTTTTCCAGCTTAAAATATACAGGAGAATAAATTTTATTTTTAATTATTAAATAAATCAAAACTTGTATCCATTTTTGTCTCAACACTTTTTATTTTTCACCAGCCCAACGTTTCGGCCATTTTAGCCATCCTCAAGGACATATTCAATTATAAATTCTTCCTCACATTAAATTTAGAATTACTTTTGCAGGCTATTCTGCCTAGGTCATTCAATAATTATTATTATTTATTTATATTATTAATAAGTTACAAACCTATTTAAAAAGTCAATTATTAGAGAGTCATATTTATTATTAATAAGCTTACCTAAGCTTAATTTTAGTTACCTATGTTTTTTTAATTTAAAATCATAAATATCTAATTCTTCTTATATAAAATTATCCACATAAAATCACTACCATATACACAAACCATTTAATCACAAACCAGATAAATGGTTTCTGTATATGGTAGTGATTTTGTGTGGATAATTTTATATAAGAAGAATTAGATATTTATGATTTTAAATTTTTAAAAAAATAGGTAACTAAACTTAAGCTTAGGTAAGCTTATTAATAATAAATATGACTCTCTAATAATTGACTTTTTAAATAGGTTTGTAACTTATAATTAATGAATGACCTAGGCAGAATAGCCTGCAAAAGTAATTATAAATTTAATTTGAGAAAGAATTTATAATTGAAGATGTCCTTGAGGATGTCTGAAATGGCCGAAACGTTGGAGTGTTGAAAAATAAAGTGTTGAGACAAAAAAGGATACAAGTTTTGATTTATTTAATAAATAATTACTTTGTCTCAAGAAATTGAAATTTATTTTTACTGTTCAGAATTGATAAATTAGATATAATTCTCAATTCAATAGATACATTTCATATTACCTTTTTATATTAATAACTTCTGGTTTCTCTATACCTTAGAATGTTCATTATGCATACGTGTTCCTAAAAAAAATTTATAAAATGCTATCTATGTATAATCCTTGTGAAGGTAAATACATATATTATTTCTCTATACATACATAATTATGTATATTTTAAGTTTATATTAGCTTAAACCTACATATTATCGCTTAAGATGTGATTGGTATTGGTATTCGGTGGGAGGAACAAGTCCGGCAAGTGGGCCTCATGGTCCTTTTTGCCAACCCCTGGTGGCCACCAGAGTTGTCGTTGTGTACTAACCAAGGTGGGAGTGTCAAGATTCATTTTTTTGTACCACCAAAAAATAAATATTAACTACACCACGTGGGAATCAAACCCACAGCGTTCCGAACCAAGCGCTCTGGGACCTACGCCCCAACTTGCATGGCCGTCACGGCCCTCTTAAGATGTGATACCTAGTAACATAAAAAAAATCAACAATACAATTTTAATACTTTAAAAAATCTTCTAAAGACATCTCATCTCAACCATCCTTTTGTAGGATTCTTATATGAATTTTTCTAGCTTTGACAATTCTTTAAATATATCCTAGAATGAAGAATTCATTTTTTTTAATTTGATAAAGCTTTTTTTAGATTTATGAGGTAGCCAAGCTTAAATGACATTATTTTACTATATTAAAAGTGATTATATTTTTATATAATCTATGCCTATATTTTTTTTTTTTTAATTTTTCTTTCTCGTATTTATTCTTTTGTAAGCCAATATCAGTTGTAGTATGTAGCATTATATTCTTGTATTGTCTATTGTAGAGCTAAAAACAACCCACATTATACCAAAAATGAGGAAATCCCATTAATAAATTAAGATATTTATCTATCTATCTGTAGTCCATTATTGTTAAAATCCTTAGATAATTAAAATTAATATAAGTTCTAATTTTCACCATCAGAAAACTCAGCTCACCCAAAAAGATGATTAACGGTCTCCAACCAGATGATGAAAGGATATCAGTACAGCTGCAAGAAAGGGAAAAGGGACAGAAGGCTGGTGTTTTGACGATCTCCTCGCTAGAAAGACCTGATGATGGACTCTATGCTTGTATCGCATCGAACAAGGTACATTATTAAGATTATCTCAACAATTATGAAATATTATTTATTTATCCACCTTCCCATGTCTTCTGGCCATATAGGTGTTTACAGCAGTAGTATATTATATATTACTGTATAACAACATACTACTGCTAATGAAACAGTATATGTCTAACCATGAGCAGGGCACGCTTCATTTTCTGAGGATGGCTCCCATCTTCTGGCAGTCCTTCTTGTATTAATCCTCTTCTAGTCCTTTGGGCTCCAAGGTTGTAATAGGCTGGATCCACTGCCATCTTTCAGCCGTAAATTCACTCCTTACACCTCAGGAAATTTACTCATTCACCAATCAAGGAAACCCCCTCAATGAAGACATAAATTACCATGGTTTTCATTGTCATGGACCTTATAGTCTGGAGTACAATGCAGATTGTGACCACATGCTTGTGAAACGTAGTAGTCCAAGAGGATCCATTTCAACAGTAGTTTTAATTGTACGGTTGAGAAGTATTTTCTTAGTATGGTCCCTTTCAGGGTTGTCACCCATCATTGGCTCCATTTCTCAATTATATCTGCCTAGATTATATTCTTCCATTTGTTGGAGTTTTCATCAGTAATTTTGCCAAAACAATGATGAAATGTTTTTCGGCTGCTATTGACCTCCTTATTTCTTTATATTTCAGTATCATATTGTTTAGAAGTGAATGGCTGTCAAAATCTTCAAGTTTAAATCCAACCGGTTACCATGAAATCAAGATTAAACAAAAAAAAAATCAAAAATTTCATGTAATACTTGTTTTGAATTCTTCTAAACATTAATTTATATTTTTTAATTGATTAAATCATAACAAACCACTATGAAGGATAACAGATAAACATTATTTTATTTTACATTAATTATTTATAATCATTGATATGAGAGAATTATATAATTTCAATCTGTATTTTGTAATTAATAAATTATAAATTCAATTAATATTTTTTATTCAAGTTAATTTTATTTTAGTCATATTTGTTTAAAAATTTGTTTATTGCTATTTTGAGTGTTGATTCTAGAAATATGTCTGATAGGAGATATTTCATTTTATATCTATTAAATCTCTGTTCCAATCTTTTTGTAAACATGTCTCCTCTAATCCAGATTATTGTGTTATTTTGAAAATTGTTTTAGGGTGGTGAAGATATTAAGAATGCCCATTTGACTGTGGAGTTTGCTCCTTCTTTTGAAGTCACGCCAATGAAGGAAGCTTGGTCTTGGGACCGAAGGCCTGTAAATCTTACCTGTATCGCTGAGTCAATCCCAAATGCCACCATCACCTGGTTCTTGAACAACAGGCCTATCGAAAAAGACAGCAGCTTTCTCAAGATCGGCAATGGGCCTATCAGCAACTTGCTTGTGAGTATCTGCCATATTTAATCTTAACTTTATTAATGCTTTGAATTGAAGTAATATAACTTTGTTTGTTATATAATATGCTATCATGAAATAATTTCACTCTTAAATTAGATAAAACCAAAAGTTTGTTATGACAAAGAGTAGTATTTTTATATTGAAAAAATCCTGAAAATTAAAAAAAAATTTAAATATGAAACAACATAAATTATTATTCTCTATTTAATTTAAATGTAATAAAAATAAAAAACATTTTAGTAATAGGCACACTTAATGAAAAGATTTTCTGCTGTTGAAGGCAGTAGATTGTAATATTCCTAGTGGAAAAATGGATGAAAACTGAATTAGTCTAGTCATACTTAAAACTGGTTGTAATTAAACTTAAATAATCATTTATGAGGCGTACTTGAACTAGATTATCTTATGGTTTGCCTGTTGAACTTTATTATGAGAATGACTTCTGGCAGTCACAAAAACTGAAAAAGTATAAAGAGGGTCTGGAATTAAGACCTCATTACTATTGATATGAATTATAATGTATTTTGATGAATAAATATATTACAAGATTAACAAAAATTTGTAAATATGGCAAACTAGATTTCCTTACTTTTGTGTGTTAGTATTAACTTACATTAATCTTATAATAACTATTACATTAATCTAAGTAATAGTTATTGTTAATGAACTAATTTATTTATACTGAAATTCACCTTTCGTATAAGGAAGAAACACCTGAGAAAAACATTTCAGCTTTTCGATCCGTGATGCTTTAGCTCAAAATCAGGCTTCTGGTCTGGAATAGCAACTCTGCAAGATCCAAAAAAAACTTGTTTTTCTTTATAGTGTAATACCAAAGCAGCTATGTGTGGCTGGCTATAGGTGTAACTATTTTAATGAAACTTGCCAAACGTCTTCTCCTTAACTTTTCATAAATAGAATGAGTTGGTGAGAAAAAGTTGTGATGAAAAAAAAACCATTTGAAAGTTAATGAAATCACCCTCAAAGATGAAAAAATAATAACTATTTATTTATTTTCTGCCGACGTTCTGACCTATGTTGTAGTTCATCAGGGATGTAAGGTGGAAGTGTAAACAGAGACCTAAAAAAATAAAAACAAATAATTTTTATGGAAGATCGACAATTAAATGGGGTCAAAATAAATAAAGAATGTCAATTAGGAATTTAAAAAAATTGTATAGTGAAGTTTAAAATTAAATAAGGATAACAATAGGTTTCAGACAATTAAAGGAAATGGAAATAATAATAGATAAAAAATAAATATATAGATACAGACATACAAGAGATGGAAAAAAGGAATAAGAGTAAAATCAAGAATAAAGAGAGATAATGAATAAGATAGGAATCATACCTGTCACTAGATGGCAAGCAGCCAAGGAATATACGTAATAGGGGGGAGAAATATTGAGAATAAAAACGTAAAAGCTTATACAATAGAAAAAAAAAAAGAAGAAGAAATAAAATTATAAGAATGAATACAATAAGAGAGGGAGTGGTAGGGCGGTTGACGGTTAAAATATGCTACATTTGAAAATAATGTTGAAGTAAAGAATATTAAGAAATCAAAGAAATATTTCAAAAATTTAATTTAAAATGATAATATACGTAATAGGGGGGAGAAATATTGAGAAAAAAATGTAAAAGCTTATACAATACAAAAAAAAAAAAGAAGAAGAAATAATATTATAAGAATGAATACAATAAATATAATATGTTGAAGAAAATAAAATATACAAAATTAAATAGAGGTACAAAAGTGTATAAATTATGAAATAATTTGATTTTAATCGAGAACAACTTACCAATAGGCTTACTTATCAAACCTCTTGCTCTAATACCACCAATTCTTAATGATACCATTATTAGGGAATAAAAAGCTAATGCAGTAAGGAATGTCATATGAGTGAACACCCCAGATATTTTTTACTTTAATTAAGATGTTATATTATTTCAGTTATTAACTTTTTTTTCATCAATTAAGAAACATCTGTTTCTGTTCAGTATATATTATCTGAATCAATACCTACAGGTGACACCGACAGATAGAGCTTTCTACGGTGCCTACAAATGCCTGGCGAAGAACATTCATGGTGACAAATACCATGAGATTATTCTTAGGGAAGCAAGTGTACCATCGGCAGTAATCAGTGCCAAAATTGAAGTTATCACTGGTTAGTAAAATAAAAGTTAAAATTTTAATAAGTAATGATAATACAATGAAATAATAATTATTATTATTGTTCTACAGCAACTACAATCACATTCAGTTTCACAAGGCCAAGCAGTACAGGAGGAAGGCCAATTTCTGCTTATGTCGTCCAGTATAAAAATATTTCTACTGGATGGAATGATGCAAAGGTTAAAACTTGGGCAGTAGGTGAGTTATGATATAGAATAATAATAACTAATGAGTTTTATTTTTGTTATTAATTATTCTTGAAGCTCTTAAAGAAAACTTAAGTAATAAGATGGTAAGCAGCTAATATAGTAAAATAATATTATTGTGTTGAAATAGAATTACCATCTTTCCTAAACATTGGTTGAGTTTTTTTTTATCACTTTGTCTCCACTTACATGAGGGTTTAACCTATATTTAAATATTCGAACTGCTTAGCTCGCGCCTTCTATCCAAAAACTTAAAAATTAGAATTTACAAAACTATTATCCCTCCAAAAAAGGATGAATTAATGGAAGAATTTAGAGAACTACACAACACTGAATTAAGGGACTTACACTCATAGATCAGTCTTTTGTAGTAAGTTGGGATGTCAGCATGTTAAATTTATTTCTTATTAGTAGCTTAATTTTTACTCCCTCACATTTTTCCATTAAAATTATTTTCAAATTTATTGAGATGTTGAGGTGAAAAAACTTCCATTTAGAATATTATCACTATTCTATGTTTGTTCTACTACATTTTGGGGTTCCCTGTATTCATGTACTAACCTAACATACCTCATTTTGTCAATTTCATCTATTTATTTTTTAAATATTGTCATATATACACATAAATTAAAATTTATAACATAAATTATTTAAACACAACATTACTTATAACATACAATTATTTAAAAAATGTCTATCACTGAGATATTCAACTCTGTAGCTATGTACGAGGATTTTACATAATAATTAAAATAACACAAATTATTTCATTAGCTTATTTTTAAAAAATAAATATATGAAGGATTCTGAATTTTTTTTTAAAATTGATGATGTTTTATTCCAACTTTGTTCCTTCTGTTCAGGTAACTCTTATATATTGGAAAACTTGAAGCCTCAAGATCAATATTCCTTCAGATTCGCTGCCCAGAATGAAGTAGGTCTAGGACCTTGGGGTGCTGATATTCAGCGCACAATGCCTAAAAGATCTTCTCCGGAAGAGCCTATCATCTTGAACGATGTTCCTCCTACTGAGGAGTTCATCACTTCTAATTTCCCAAACAAATTCGACCTCAGGTGGAAGAAACCGGCTGATAATGGCGAATATATTGATGAATACCAGATCAAATCTTGTGTGGTATGTTTTTTTTTTTACTTATATTAATATATTCATATCTTTCCAATCAAAGTTCCTTAGATTATGAGCAATGGCTTGAATTCTTATAAAAAGAAGTTTTTATATAATAAACAACCTTAAAAATGGGGAAAAACTAATTTTAATAAGTGAAAAGTGTGTAATGAAATATCCCAAATGTGTAATTATTTTCTACTTTATAATTGCATTAAAAAACAAAACAAGGAAAAACAACAAGCAAAAAAAAAAGTTTCTTTTCTAAATAGATAATAATAATGTGAACCGCTAAAACTCACGAAGGGTCAAGAGTTTATTACCTTTTAAGGAAGCACTGCTTTTGGAAGGATTATACAAGGATATAATTTTTCCAAGATCACGCTCAACCATCAGATTTTTCCCAATTAAGGGTACCCATTTTATAGAGGCTCGATGAGCAGTAGGACTCCCAAGCCTACAGGATTAACTCACAACTACAGTAACAGAATAAAAAATGATCTTACATAGCTGGATTCAACCTGGGTCTTTAGAGTTAGTAGCACAGTGCCTTACTGCTGAGCCACCCTCTCTCTAAATCCATAATAATAGATATTATAAACAACCTAAGGAATTATAAGTAAAGTTGTTTATTTAACAAAAAAAGAAGAGCAAAACAGCATTTATTTAAAATACGAAAAAAATCATTCGAAAATAACGTTTGAAGTTTTTATCAAAAAAACATGAAGACTCTGGTAGCGGCAGCATTTCTCAGATCTTTAAAATGTCTGCTTCCAATTGAAACGTTCAGTGTATTTGAAAACTGGAAAAACACATTGGATTTAAGTTTTTTCTTCGTCACTCATCAAATATTTTAAATTTTTGGATTTCAAATTTTAAGAAAAATAAGTTCAGAAATATTTAATCTATTTTGTATCAATTTACTTATCATAACAGGATGCAGGGTAGCTCACAGTCTAAGACGCTGTGCTACTAACTCCTAAAACCCCTGTTCAAATCCACATGTTCTAAAAACAGTGCTTTCTTACAAAGTAGTGAACCCCTGACCTTACATTATAATTATTATTAATTCATTTGAGAAGATGATCGGAGGGTGCGGTCTGCAAAGAAACAACATAAATAAACAAAAAAATATTCATTTATGCCGACGTTTCGACCTCATTTTCAGGTCTTCATCAGGGCTATAAAAACAAAATGACTAAAGATTATTTATGTTGTTTCTTTGCTGACCACACCCTACCTACACCTCATTATAATTATTATTACTCATCATGACGAAAAAGTGCATATTTTTGATTTAAAATCAAAATTCTCTGAGAAAAAGCAGCAATATCAAAGAGGTCGGGAAATTTTCCTATGTTTCATGCCCTAACGCCTTAGTTAACTAAAATAATAAACTTTAGAAAATTAACTATTCTTAAATAATTTTTTTTTTCAGGTTACAAGAGAAAACAATGCCTGGGTCAACATAGATTCTGATTGCAAAGAACAAGATTTGAAGAGCACCGAACTCACGTCATATACTATTGTAGATCTTCAACCAGACACATTTTACAAAATTGAACTTCGAGCCCATAACGCTATTGGCTACAGCATTCCAGGAGAGATTTATCTCAGGACAATTCGAGGTGAGTCTTTTTAAATCTCTATTTCGCTTTTACCTTGGCTGTTCTTTTTCTAATCTAGATCTTTGAACCATATTATTTTGAATTTGTTTTTTCTTGAGAGCTCTGTCTTAAAGAATCGATCTTAGAAAAAGATTTTCATCATGAAAATGTCATTACATCATTCCTATGTCTGTGTTACCAGTGAATACAGGATTAAGTCTAAAAATCGGATTGCCAAGAAAATAGAATTGAAATTTTGAAATTAAAGTTTTTAAGTTCTAGGCCATGATTCATTAGTGCCCTTTCTTATATTAGCCATATTACTGGGTCCATGACTCTAAGAAAGAGAAAATAATTAGGTATGAAAAACATTATTTAAAATATAAGAAATTGAACTTACCCTGCTATTCACATGCAGTAGTGAATCTTGTGGGGCCCTGGGCAATAAGATATTGTGAAGCCTCTTTGATTAGTGTTTGTAAAAAAAAGGTTTATTGGCCATTTCTAAGATGACAGTTACCTTAACAGTTCCAGTCACTACAATTAATTAAACTATGACATTTAATGTTATGTAGTACTATCGCACTATCAGATTTTGCCTGATAGTTGACAGTAATTGTCACAACCAGGATTAACTGCCATATGCAGACATTTTGGCTATGAACTGTCACATTTTATAACCTCATATATATTTTTTGTTGTATTTAGTAATTAGTTTTTATCATTCCTTCACCTAGTTAAACTGTGAGTGAGGTTTAGTTTAGTATCAACATGTAAACAAGCATTATGATACTGCTACACTATTGTGACAAAACCACCGTGACAGAAAACTGTCACTGTGGAACAGGGCCATTAAATACAAATCTAAATTTAAAGCATATTGCTTAATATAAATCAGACCTTTTGGGAAGTTACAGCTTTATAAATCAAACATTACTAGTTTGATGTCATTAAGTACCAGTTGCGCCATCACAGTTACAAAACTATAGTTAGTGAAATCTCGGATAAACTCAATAATTATTTGTTGCACCAGAAAAGTTAACCTTCAAATCTGGCGGTAAACTTCACCAGCCAAAGATAGCCAGTTAAACTGAGATTTAGTGGAAATCTACCTTTAAGTAAGTAATCCCATACAAGGAACCTTCCATAGTTCCAGTTGGATCTGTTATCTAGGGAAGATGCATTGTATTATTCCGTTTCTGTTCTAAATCAATAAAATGGATATGATTGAGATAGATGATTTGATAGATGAAAAAGACCTCAAATAATTAGTTGCGTTAGGAAAAAATAATTTCAATATTTGTTCTAATAAATTATGATTCATTGATAAAAAAAACACTATCTACCAACAATTATCTCAGGTTTGTGGTAATCTGGTTAGCAAAACTTCAGACCAGAAACAGGTCGCTAAGTTACCAGAGTTTTAGTAAATTTTTGGAAAAATCGTTATTTTACCAGAGGTTGGTACAACCGGCCCTAAAAAGTTTTTAATATTCGTTTATATATAAAATTCAATCATTATGGTCCTTATTATTTTGTTTTTATCTACATTATTCAATGATATTACTTTATTAGTTAGTACACAAATGATTTTAATTTTTAACTAATCTGTGGGAAGATGTATTTTTAAAAAAAGATAGCTTCCTCATTGATTGATGATAATATCACCAACACACATTCATTTCAAAATAAAACCCTAACTTTTTTTTTTGTCAGATGTTCCCCTGCTCAAGTAAAGAAGAAATATTATAAATAAAACTTAGTGCTGGCAATTCTCCTGACCATAAAATACCCGCTCAGTGCCTTGAAAATACCTGTTTTCCCCGACAATTACCAGCCACTTTACCTGCTCTAGGAGAATCATTATGACTGTTGCTGTATAATTGTTACAGTCATGATTGACTGTCAAACTAGCTCTGGCATGGTAGTTGATAGTTCAAATAATGTCAGTGAAGAAACTTTCACGTTAACTATCACATTTATACGCCTTATCAGTGAACTATTGTATAGTTTCTGTTATTGTGACAAAAGTGTTGACCATTACCATGGTTTAGTTATTTGATAGTTACAATCATGACATAATTCATTGTCATGATAGTTTTACAGTCATGACAGTAATCAGCATTGAGTATGGCATGATCATTCATATTACAAGTAACAGTTGTCTATTCCCCCATAAACTTAATACTTAATACTGTCAGCCCCGAGCCTAAAAATAATCAGCCTTGTGCCCCAAATATAAATCTGATCCAGGCCCCAAATATAAATCCAACCCCGACCCCAAAAACAAATCAGCCCAAGGCCCAAAAATTATATTCATCCCATGCCTCAAAAATAAATCAATTCCAGACCTCAAAAAGAAATTTCTATATCTAAAATTCAATATATAAGGAAAAATAGTAACTTGTTGGTAATAGAAAAAGACTCTAATGATTAAATAAAAAAATAGTTTAAGGACTAGTGCGACACTACCTATATATCAACACGACCTATATGTAACATAAATCCATTTTATCCAAAACATGCGAATACCCGACAATCACCCGCTAAAGTGAAAAATACCTGCAAATCGGGTAAATACCCGCAAATCAGCAGCACTGATTATAACATATGGTATAGTGTTAATTATGAAATTTAAAACATATGGTGATGATTTTAAGAAAAATATTGTATCATTAAAATCAGAATAATATTGTGATTTTATTGAAAGCATTAAAGAAATGATTATTTGTATAACTGAAGTTTCAAATTCAGATTATAATTAAATTAATTTTTATTTTAAATTTAAGAAAACTGTTTTTCCTTTAAAAATTTTGGAAAAACAAAAGTATGCTGTTTAATAACATTTCAAGTTTTGATTGACTTACTAAGTTTTGGTACTCTCATCGAAAATTTATTATCATCAAAAAATGAATATTTTAGTCCTTAACATGGAAGTAATATTCTAAAACCACTTTATACTTTTTGTTTTGCTATATCATCATAAAAACATATGTTGGATTTAGTTTAAAATTATATTAATCAATTTTAAAAATGTCATTTGGAATAATAGTCCCTCTTTTATTGAAAGTGGTTTTAATGAAACCTGTAGCAACCTTAGGAGGACCATTCATTCTGCTTTATTTCCTAGTTTTATTATTGAAACGGATTATGCATACTGGATGTAAACATTATTACAATGACCATATTTCAAAATCCTCTGAGAAACCTCCATTTCAAAATGCTGATTCTAAATCCTACAAGAACACTTCATGTCAAAGTGCTGATTCAGAATGTCCTGAGAACACTAAATTTCTAAGTGCTGATTCAAAATCCTCTAGGAACACTTCATTGGAAAATGATTCAAAATTCTCTAGGAAAAGTAAATTTCAAAATACTGATTCGGAATGCCCTAAGAAAAATAAATTTCAAAATTCTCATTCGAAATCCTCTAGCAACACTTCCATCAAGTCGCAAAACAGTATTTCTTTACTTCAAAAGATGGAATAAAGTATTCTTAAGTTTTTTATATTTATTTTTTACTAAATGTAATTTATCATTTTGTTTTTGTAGTTAATTGAGATTTATTACCCTCGTAAACTGCTGAAATTTACTTTCTTGATTGAGAAATCATCTTCAATTATTCTTGTATAACTACTATTTCTTTTTCATCTTAACCATAATGAATACCTGCAACATAGGTTAGATTGTTATCAATCTTTAAAGCGTGATTCGCTATACATGTTAATCCCCAAATTAACAATTTTTAGAATTTAGATTTGATATTCGCTCAGTTATAACAGTGAACGATAAACCAGTGACATGTGGTCTATCTTTTTAGGGTAGTGTTGTCTAACCTTTACCAGCAAACCTAATTCAGGAATTCCTAACAAGTTGGGGTAATTTTTTAATTTTTTAAAATTTCACTGGGTATTTTTTTGATCTAGCGCATTCTGAAGAGATGGTTGCCAAAAATCCCCCAACCATTTTTAATTGTTGATGTGGGAAATTATACAAACCTAAATAACAAAATCGTTTCATGATTCCCTATAAGAATCCGTCATCACAATTAAGGCATTTATTTGTTGAGGCTTCATCTTTGTGGCAGCCATTTTAGTATCATCGGTGAATTTTGAAACTGAAATAATGATAATCCATAATTACAGGAAATTAGATTATAAACAATGTTGATCTTTAGATTTGTTCTATTTAGTGCAGTTTACACTCAAATTGTCAAAAACCTTAAAAGATTTGATGTAGTTGTTAGCTTTTTACACCTTCAAGACGAAAAAAGAATTGAATTTATCTTAAAATTTCATTTTCTACTACAATGTGTAAACAAAAGTACATTTAAAATTTCATAGTTAAATGTCCCAAAGAAGAAATGGAAAAGATTCAAAATGAACATTGCCATAGGAAAACTACATTGCACTGTAATGACAAAATTTCAAAAACTGTAGAAGTATTAGGAGTGAGCATGTGTGACAATGAAATATCCTAAATGTTTAATTACTTTCTACTTTATACTTGCATTAAAAATGAAAAAAAATTACTAACAGTAAAATCAACAAGGAAAAAAAATTTCTTTTCTAAATTTATAATAATAATATGAACCACTAAAACTCATGAAGAATCAGGAATTTATTACTTTGTAAGAAAGCACTGCTTTTGGAACAATTATAAAAGGATGTAATTTTTCCAGACTTTTCCCCAATTAAGGGTACCCACTTTATAGAGGCTCGATGGGTCCCAGTAGGACTCCCAAACCTACAGGGTTAACTCACAACTACAGTAGCTCAATTCAAACCTGGGTCTTTGGAATTAGTAGCACAGTGCCTTACCACTGAGACACCCCCTCCCTAAATCCATAATAATAGGTATTATAAATAACTAGTTGTTTATTTAACAAAAAAAAGAAAAGTAAAACAGCATTTATTTAAAATTTTAAAATAACTATAAAAACTATTTTTTGAAGTTTTTATCCAAAAAACACGAAGACTTTGGTAGCGGCATTATTACTTAGATCTCAAAAATTTCTGTTTCCGAATGAATCGTTCAATGCATTTGAAAACTGCTAAAACACCTAAGATAAAAGTTTTTTTATTTACATCTTCACTTAACCATAACAAAAGATGTTACATTCCACTGTTATGACAACTAAAAATTAATCAAAATTTCAAAAATGGTAGAAGTTATGGGAGTGAGAATGTATAAAGTGAAACTCTGTATATTTTTTAATGCCATGTGGTTGGGTATTGAATTATGAATTGGTAACAGTTATAAATTTTATGTTCCATATAGCTTTAATAATTCTTTGATTTTTTTTTTTTTACAGAATTTTAAACCTTTTGCATTTTATTTCTTTATAATTATTTTAAGTTAGTGATTCATCGAAGAATAATTCAAGCTTAGCCTAACATGGTGTGGTCAAATGGGAAGGCAAATAACCAAAACAGCACCACATTAATGTTTTTTTTAGCTTAGTAGGCACATGAATATTTATGCTTTGAGGTTTAAGTGCACAAAAGCTCTCATTTCTTCAACATTCCAGTTGAGCAATTTTTTTTATTATTATACATACATTACTTGAGATAATTTAGATAATATAATATGCTTTTATATATTTTTGGATAAATTTTATTTGTTACATTTAAGTTATTAATCTCACTCTCTAGATTTGTTTATTTCATATTTATAATGATACACTTGAATTGATTCAGTATAAATTAGGATGATTTCCACAATTTTGAAATATGAAAGGTTCGGCCTAAAGTGGAAATAATTATGAAACTTTCTTCTTTTTTTTTTTTTTAAATTGAATTTTCCTCTAGATGGGATGCAGCCAGCAATCTACCCTGGTGTCCAGTCTTCTTCGACATCAACAGCCTCGTCCACTTTACACAAATTTTCATACTTGGCAATTCTTATGTCAATCATGATTATTTTCATTAAAAAGTTTTAGTCATTTAGTGGATATTTAACTAAAAATAGAATAATCATTTAGTGTTGATAAAATTTAGTTTTTACGGTTATTTTTCACCGACTGGATATAAATTATGAATCCATTATATTTTAAGCCAGATCATAATATTTTTATCGGTATTATTTAAACATTTTTTTCTTTCTCTATATTTTTATTATTGAAGTTTGTGTAGTTTAGTTTATTTCTACTTTTCTATAATTTCAAATATTTTATCATAATAAACTTTTTTTTTTTTGGAAAATTCTTCAGTTTTTCTGAATCTGTTAGGACAAGACATGAATATATATAGAGAAGTTTCCTATAAATTATGGGTACTATAGGATGTGTATTTCCAAATAGTATAATTTTAATTTTTTAAGTTGTGATATAAGATTTAAGTAACATTTATTTATATCCTTGTGTAAAAAGTAGGTTCAATGTAATTTTTTATAAAACAATGTCATATCAAGTTCTCAATCAGTTTGGAAGTGGGTTGGTTTAAGTTCTAGAAGTGATTATAAAATAAAAAATCCCATTTTTTTAGTTTCATCTCTGATATCATGGCTAGACTTATGTTTTAGAATTAACGATTTCCATTATAAACCTAATATTTCCAAAGGATCAGAAAATATTCAATTTTAGTCGATTTAACTGGATAATTGAAAGATTTATGTAAAACATTAATATTGATCATACACAGAAGCAGGTGATCCGTTCTTATTATTATTTTATTTTATTTTTTATGCTATACTAAGTTTTAGTTAATTGTACACTAATCTCTGTCAGTCATCATGTTTAGAAAACCTCAGTTGTAAACATTGTTAATGGTGTTTAGATCTGTTCATTTTGCTTTTTACAGTACTTTTCTACTAAAGCTTTATGCTGTGAACAGAGTTGGGCAACTATGAAACTAATAGCTAAAATTGCCATGTATACAATATTTATTTATCATTGGTTCATTCATGAACAAGGGTTGTATCCATAGCAATTTTAGTTATTAGTTTTATACCTATACCTAATTTTTGCCCATCTCTGGCTGTGAATACAAGTTTTTTTAAAATTTTTTAGCTTGAAATGTTGCTTGTTTGTGAGTTTACAGCTTATTGTTTATGAGTTTACAGCTTATTGTTTATTATGATTTAAATGTTAGAATATAAAATGTATTCATGTAGTTCTATTCAGTCATATGCAGTAACCCCATAGGCGTTTTGATTGATGATTTCCTTTATGACTTTAGTTCTAATTTTATTATTATATATTTTTTAAAAGAAATATAATGATAATTATACAAGGAAACATCTTTACTGTAAATTGTGAAAATTTAGCAGTACATGAATACGTTTATTTTCAAAAATTTACATAATTGGGTATTTTATATACAGTTTTAGGAATGAACATAATTGAAAAGTCCAGTGGAAAAAAGATGAAATCCGTTTTTTAAGATTTTGAGAAAAGCTTAATTTTAATTTCCATTTCTATGGAGTTCTTTTGAAGTACTTTTCACGATAAATCACCGTTAAAAACCCATTTTAAACCTAGGAATAAGAAAATATCATTTCTATAAGTTTTAGTAATGGTCTCATGTTTTCATTGTACAACATGTTTTCTAATACATGATATACAATCCTTGTTTTTACACTCTGCATTTGGTTTGTTGTTATTTCATGTTACTGGTTCACAAATGTCTCTGAAATCTTAATTCTGAGAAAACTTGAACCTCATTTTTATTTTTATTTAATTTTATCTGCTGGAAACTTCAACTATCTGAAAAAAAAAAAATTATAATTTTTAGTTTTAAATATTTATTTAAAAGATCATTTTTAATTAATATATATTTTTTTTATTCAAGATAGACTCAAAATAAAAATTAACAAATTGAACTTTTAACTCAAAAATGGTTGTATTTGGGCTTTTCAATTCATTTCACATATTATATGGGAAATAATAATAAATATCATTAAATCAGGGGTGAAAACATAAATATATGACTATTGCAATTAAATTATAGAAATGTTATATAATTTAAAATTAGGAAATGAAAAATTCTTACGTAATTGAACGTAACACATTCATTAGATTAAAATCTTGTCATCTAATATTAACAGTGAATTGGGGAAATTTTAACTCTATTTTTGTATGTGGACAAACGAAAATCTAGGTATTTCATCTCACAGATTATTTGTGCCTAACCAAAGGTTAAAACAGCATTGGTAACATAATAATGTGGAAAATAAAGAGGAATTAAAATGAAAGTGAAAAATTTAAGATAACATAATAAAACAGTGAAAGAAAAACTAGTTTAACTCAGTCTCTTCTAGGATATCATCAATGGATAAGTTTTCTCCTTTAAGTCAGTTTTCAGTGAAAATATTTTTTTCTGATTAAAATTTACACAGCTACATAAATGTATCTGAAATAAGCAAACCAATCAAATAATCTGATTTCATATCCTCATGAGAGGTAGATTGTTTCTAAAAATAGAGTATTTCCTGAAAATATTAAAAACAATTCCTTCGAAAGAATTTTCAAACCATTGGAAGTGATTCAAATATTTTTTTTAATTTTACAGGTTAGGAATTGTAAATTAAAATGATCTTATTTACTAAAGGATCTATGGATAAAAATTATATTAAGTGGTTCATTCATTAATATTATTCATAAAAACATTTTAAAAAGAACGGGCTGGATAACTTACATTTTTTGTCTTTTGGTATATTTTTAAAAATTCGTTTGTACAATTTTATCGAGAATCACATCTTAAAACATTTTAACATTTATCGCAATTAACCAACAAAAATTGTAAAAATAAGTTGTTAATATAAAAATATTTAATTTAAGATTCTGCCATTGTTTATAAAAATGAACAATTACTAAATTATAAGTTGTACAATTTCAAAGGAACATTATAGGGATAAAACGGAACGATTATCATGTAAATCAGTTGTGTTATTTAAAAGAAATATGAAAAACAAAAATATACTTGTTCAAAATAAGAAATCTGATGAACTTGGTGCTTCTGAATTTTTTTTTCCTGAAAAAGCATATGATTGTAGAGTAATGTCAATGGAATTTGTATTTTAATAAAATCATGACGTTAATATAAACACTTTTGATGACATAAATCTTGAAGATAGCAATTCGGATTTGACCCAGCAAAATGTTTACACTGCCCTTAAGTTATTATTTATTACAGAAGGGATAAATTCTTCTGACTATTCTTCTTTAAAGGATAAAAGTCATAGAAAAAGCAAAGAGACTGACTTTTCTTTTTTGAAGGACAAAAGTCACAGAAAAAGTAAAGAGGGACGATCCTTTGCAAGTGTTTGATACATGTTTTAAATTTTATTTTAAATTAAAACGTTGTTTTGGGGTTACTACATATGCATGGTTAAAGAATCAATTGTAAATGTAATCTAATCATTTCAGGGGTGTAAAATATAGACATGTATATGCTTAATGTTTATGATGAGTGTATATATGTATTTTCGTTAAGTTCGATTCCAATCATTTAGAATAGTTTAGAATAAATATTACTTCACCTATGTTTAATTTTTTTTTTTTTATCTTATTAATTTAAAATTATTTTTTGTAAATATATTAATGATATTGATTTTCTAACTAAATTTTCATTATCAAATATTATTAAACCATAACTAAATTAAGTAAATTATGTTTGTTTTGTTTTTTATCATTACTTATAAATGGTTAGGTTTTTATTTTTTAAAGTATTTATAATTTAAAAACCAAAATTCTTAAAAGGAATTATTTTTGAAATAAGTGAAAATATTTGTGGGTCCAAGATTATTGAGCTGTATATTTGTGTTTGAGATAATAAATATTTTATTATTATTATTAAACTTTTCATGAAGAAACCTGCTATCAAATGTTATAAAATATTATACCAATGATTTCTAATGATCATAAAAATTTTTCCATTAACAGTATTTAATCTGATTAATAATTAGTTGCTAAATAAAATTTTAACAATGTTAGGAATATGTATCTATATAGATTTATTTCATTGTTAATGAATTTATCAATTTATAATCTTAACACTTTCTTGAGACTGGTTAATATTGTTTAAATAAATAAAATGTTATCCATTTTAGTCTCAAAACATTTTTTATATCTTTATAAGTTCGACGTTTAGCCTATTTGACTATCCTCAAGGACAATCTTAATACAATTTTAGAACCAAATCATTTAAAAAACAACTTTATTCAGGCTATTCTGCCCAGGTAATTTATGAATTCACAAATTACCCTAATTAGTCAATTGTTCATATTAAATTAAAAATTAAAATTATTTATCACAGTCAACCTTCTTTGTTAAAATTTTGTTAACAAATATTGTTGTGATAAATTTTAACAAAAGAGGAAAATATTGTTGTGATAAATTTTAAAAAAGAAGGTTGACTCTGATAAATACTTTTAATTTTTAATTTAATGTGAACAATTGACTAATTATGATAATTTGTGAACTCATAAATTACCTGGACAGAATAGCCTGCATAAAGTTGTTGTTTAAATGATCTGGTTCTAAAATTGTATTAAGATTGTCCTAGAGGAATGGCCGAAACGTCAGTCTTATGAAGAAATAAAAAATGTTTTGAGACTAAAATGGATAAAATTTTATTAATTTAAAGAATTTACTAATGATTATTATTGTTATTGTTGGCATTTTCCAAGAAATCAAGATTATAGGAAAAGAACTTCTATATGTGTATTTTCTAAAAAAATCTTGACTGATTCTGGTTTTATAAAAATTATTAAAAATTCAAATTATTTGTCTTCAACCTAAAATATTTTTATGGTACGAAAGACTGAAAAATGTCATAATAAAACAAATTAATCTATGAAAGTTATCTAAAAAGATCTTTGTCTGTATAATTGATCTTTTTCAATCTGCTTAGTTGAAATTTTTTAAAAATATATTATACTGTGAAACCTCTTAGTGGACAACTCTGTATAAGAGAAATTTTATTAAGGTCCTGACCAATAAAATACAAATTATTGACCTTACTTCAAATTATTTATTTTTTTAAATTTTACATCAGTATGCTAATAATTCAAATAATAGTAAAAATTTAATGCATTCGAACTCCTTTATTATGAAACTTCTCCACTCCAGACGTGGACACCAATTTTTTTTCCATCAGTTATTTTCATTTCTCCATAATGGACAAAAAGCATCAACTCTGATGAATGATGGTCGAGACAAAATGTCACGAGAATGATTTTTTTTTTGTCTAATAACTTGGAGATTTCTCAGCTTAAGATATATGCATATACCCCTTCTTAATGGACTCCTCTGTTTAGTGGACAAGATTATCTTCCACATGTGTGTCTTTTATATCAAAGTTTCACAGTATAATAAACTGTTTCAAAAAATTACTTCATATTTTCCTGTTGAAGTGGAATGATTCAGTATTATGTCCACCTTATTGGAAATAAAGTTCAAAAATGCATTCTTGCATACTAATAGTTTTTAGATTTTAAATAACCAAAATACTTCATTGTCAGAATATGTTAACATATGTAAACCAAATACTTTGACAAAATTACTTCCATTCTCTTTTTAAAAAAAGCTGTTTTTAAGTTATAAATATAAGTGAAAGAGAGAAGTTGTTTGTAAAATTTTTTTTTTAACTAGGATATAAATTTAAAAAAAGTTATATATGACAAGAACAATTAGTGGAGATCTTTAAAAGGTGGTATAGAGCGAGTAATATTTCCCAGGCCAGATCCTTTTTGTTTTTTCTTGTGGCCCATTCTGGTTGTGTCACAACCAAGGTGTTCTAACTTGATTATTTGTAGTCGGTAGCAGTAGAACATAGAATAAAGCTTTTTTTTAAATTGTTGAGGTGAAAAAACTTCCAAGATGAATATAATCTATTCCATATTTTTCATTGTACAACGTTTTGGGACAATCGTGCCTTTACAATCCCCATATTTTCAATTACCCTATTGAAATCATGTCATTTATATACCATAGTTGAAAATTGTTTTACACTGCATTATTTAATTTATTCCTAAATAATAAATTAATGATAGAATCCAGAATAGAATAAAGCATTATTTTCCTTCCAAAGCAATTAGGTATTGCAGTTGATTGTTGACCTGGAACAAGCCATGATTTTCTACATTTCGAATCCTCAAAATAACTCCTTTTGTTGTGGAAGGTTTTTCCATTCTAATCCTGTGTAGGAGGTTTTTCCTATAGAGCACAAATTTAAATTGTATTTCAAAAGGCATCAAAAATTTTACCTATAAAGGATAGTAATAATAATATTTATTATTATTTAATTTTTTTTTCATCAGTCACAATTCTTTAGAGAAAAGTTTTCTTTTGTAACATTAAAGCAATGAAGATAAAATTGTCAGTTTTCCATTTGTTCTTTGTTCAATTGAAGTGGTACCAATTTTCCTTCCTTCAAGATCTTATAAATGATTAATGTGACCATTTAATTGATCAGATATTTTAGGTTTAATCATTCCCAAATTGATTTTAAGATATATTCCTGAAGAATTCAATAAATTTCATTTGATTTTTTTTCAAATGTTATTTCAGAAAATTTAACTCTCTGAGTAGTGTTTTAAAGTTATTCAGAGTACCTCTTTCAGCACTATTTTAACAGTTCGAAGTAACTCTCAATTTTTTGGGTTTTTCAATTAAAGAGGAAATACTCTCCTATCCTCCTTTCTCTCCCATAACAATGTCCCTTGGTACACTGCATGTAGAGTTATGATGGCTGAATGAACCGAGTTCAAATCCTGATGTGGCACACCAAATTTTCTCTGGAGAGAAAATTTATGAGCTTAGGCTTATATTGATTACTGATTTATTGTAACTTTATCATAACATTATTCCAAGTATTTGGTTTACTTTATCTTTTCTTAAAAATTTGTATAACTTTAATTACTAAGAATAAGAATGGCTTAACTGAGTTTAGGCCAAAGCAAAACTTCTTCACTTATAACTGTAGCAGATTATGTATTAGGTAAATATGATTTTGCTTAAATTTTGCAAGTTAAATATTTTTAATGGTAACCTTTTGCTTAAGCTTCTGCTTCTAACTTCACCTTTACGCTTTAACCAGCATGTACTCGGCTTAAGGGTCTAAGCATTTTCACATTACTACACTAATTAGTTCTTGGAAAACGGATTGCCTGCTTGATTTGTCAATTTAAAAACCTTAATTTAAAAAAAATTATGTACATTTTGGACTGACTTTATGGTTTATTTTCTTAATTAAGTGTTTAAGAATGAGAAGGATTATGTCCTTCTATTATTGTTAGTCTGTATTTCTAACATTTAAGTTAAGTTCAATCGAAATAGGAAAAAGAATAATGGCTGCTAATCGATGTTTCTTTGGCTTTTCGAAATATTTATGAAGCAAGTTTCTTAGCAGAAAAACTAAAATTAGTCTTTATGGAATGCTAATATGCCCAGTGTTGACGTACGGTTCAAAAGCTTGGGTTCCTACCAAGCCAGATAAAGAAAAATTTCTGACTTTTGAGCAGAGGATTCTTTAAAAATTCTTTGATCCTGTAAAAGGCAGAACTGTAGGGTGCTGAAGAAAGAACTGAGAACTGTATAAACTCCTTGAAAAGACAGATGTAGTTAGGCTCATTAAGATCGGACAGCTATGCTGGGCAGGCCATGTCTCTCAGATGGATGATCCCAGGATTCCCAAGATCCTCATGATAAAATAATTGCACAGGACAAAAAAAGTAAGAAGACCGATTCTGTTCACTCGAGAAATCTACAAATCCAGAACTGGACAACTGTATCATAGGATCAGGCCAACTGACCAAGGCTTTGGATGTGGGCCAGATCCATTGATGGGTTGTTTGTGTCAGTTAATATTATTATTAAGTTGTGTTCAATCTATGTAGATCATCAGCTTCTATTCTGAAAACAACATGCCATTTGGATTATTAATTTTTTTTTTTCACTGTAGAAGTTAGGAAAAGAAAAGATAGCAACAAACATTTTTTTATTTGGAAGAAAGAAACCTTGACTAATTAAGATGTTAACAAAAAAGTTTTTTTTTTTTTAAAGAGAGAATGTATGAAAGGAAATAATACACACTGTTTTAAGTTATTTCAAGAGCTACCTTTTGTACCAGAATTCATCTGTACTATGAGCCTTGGCTATGAAAAAGATGAATTAAGTTGGCTGTAGACCACAAGTTTAGGTCCTATTAGAGCAACATTAGGAAAAAGACACATTTTGAGCTGTTTCTAGAAGGTTCATATGGAGAGATAAGTGCTACACTTCCACTTAAAGACAGGATAACCTTAAAGGGTATGATAGGCCTGTACAATGTCACTGTTGGCTGAATAAACCTCTCTTTAATTTGGGGTTGATAGACACTAAACAGGAGATTCTGCATACACAAAAGTAATAAAGTTAAAAAAATGGATACAATAAATATAATATAATGAAGAAAAGACAATATACAAAATAAATAAGGGTACACAGGTATATTAATTATATTATAGAAACATTAATAATAAAGTAATTAATGTAAGTACACTCAAGTTGGAATTAACATATGAATATAGTAAAAGTAAAAATAAGATATATAAATACAAAAGAAAAAGAATGGATAGTAAATATAAAAAATAAAACCAGATAAAACACAACAGGAAAATGAGCTTCTGAAATGCAGAACATAGAGAAAAGAAGAATTATGGGGATTTTATAAGGATTAAGATGTATCGATAGGTCAGGTAGATGCAGTCTTTATCGACTTTATGATTGACAGAATTCTCTGTTAAATTTATATTAATGGATTCTGAAATGAGGCATTTTTTATGGTTGGGGACAATAACAAGAATTGTAGTATGATCAAAGTTAAAAGAATGATTGGGGTTTAATGCGTGTTCTGACAATTTAGATAATATCAAAATAATTTATAATGCACAAAAGCACCAAAAGCATGTTATAGACAGTAATGATTTGGCATACATTGAAATATAGACCTTTTCAAAACTTATTTAAGTACAGCAAAATATTTTTGGTTCCCAATCTAATTTTTATAAGTTCATTCATATTTTCAATTATTATTATCATCTTGTATTTTTTTTGTTAATATTAGCCCATGTGCACGATAAAAGACCGATCATTACTGATATTCCACTGTCTATAAAAGCTAATGTTCCCAATAGCGGGATAGAAAAACTGAAGAAATATCAGGATTCTGCTTTTAAGCTGAAAGAAATGTGGTAAAGAATTGTGAAAGAGTTATTTTGACCAGTAAAATTTTCCCTAAAATCATAATTGAATAATAGAACAGTTTATATTTTCCAGTGGTACAATTATAGTAAACTGTGAATTCCAATTGTAAAAATGAACCTATTCGAAAATTAACTAATTTTAAATACAAATTTAGAGCTGTGCAATGATGAAATATTTCGTTTCCTAAATAATTATAGGAGAGAGAATTAATTATATCCAAATTTCTTCTTGAATTAAACTCACAGGTTATCAGGAGATCTTATCCTTGGTTTAGCCTCCCCTGCGCTCACAGAACTCTCCTCTTTTGAAATATTTTAGTCCAAATAAAAAATTCAAAATAGGATTCAGCCATAAAATCAGTAATTTATATCTACTTGATTACAGTACTCAAATATTAATTAGTTAAATCAAATGATTTATTAGAAGATTTTTCTAATGTTAACAGATAGTAATCAACTATGTACATTTCATGACATCGATTCGTATGAAAAGTCTCCATAATGTTCTTATTGATAAGAATATCATAAATGCAAACTAATTGGAGAGGAAAAAGAAAAATATACCAAATCGTCAACTGACAGTGTACTGATTTTTGTAAGTTACTTCCACTACATCAGCAATCATGAATATGAAGCAAAAGTGATGGAAATAACTTAAAATAACTGATATACTTAAAAAAAAAATAGTCTAGCTATGTTAGAAATATTTTCTTCTCTTTTTTACACAATATTTTAGCTATAAATCTTGCTAAATATTTTTTTTTATTTTACATTATTCTCTACGTTATTAACACTATTGTTATTAAAGTGGCACTAATAAATAAGTTTTTACTTATTTGTCTTATTCACTGATCGGACCCCCAACCATCTTCTCCTCGTTTATATTATCCACGGTTAACTATCTTCTCCTCATAAATATCTTTTGTTAAATTTTCTTTACTTTTTCTTCCTTGTTATTGAGAAGGTGCCCATTTCCTTTTCCATAGCAACATTATAACAAGGGTCCTCATCAACAATAATTAGGTTTGTAAGGCTCATTAGCTTAGTAAAATATTTTTTTATTATGGAAATAAGTTATGGTTTCATATTGTTATTTTATTTTATTTACTCCTCTGGGTATTATGTAAGCTTTTCCTTGTTAAGAAAATTATCAATGGCATGTTTAAATAATTAATGGACATAAAATTTGTTATGATAGTGTTGTATTAATATCATTTACATTGGAATCTGTAAGGATATTGGATCATATTTTCAACAATGTTTCCCATCTTATTACTGAGGAATCGGCACATTAACATTCACAGAGCTTGGCATTTCAACAAATAGTGGTGATTGGTATCGCACTACTAACTGGTGCACACAATTGTATATAATTATTCATATATCTGTAAATAATATTTAATTTATTATGGGTTTATACATTTCTGATAGACTGTTATGTTACTTTTCTGATAATTAATTTCTATACTTGATTTCTTAATTACAGGATTGGAAACTAACATGTTACACAATGAGAAGACCCCTCTGTCAAGTTCACTTTTGATCGCTGTTGTCGTTGCAGCACTCTTTGTAATACTGATCATCATAGATGTCTCGTGCTTCTTTGTCAATGATAATGGTGAGTATGGTGTATTTGTTTTTATTAATTATTTGTTTCATCCCTGTTTTGGATGAAATAAAACTAGTTTTATCAGTAGCTTGTCATTTATACACTATCATTAAAGAAAATAAGCAAACAGAAGATTTTTCTCTTTGGTACCCAATGATACCAATTATCGTTCTGTATTGTGATAACAATGCAATATTTTTTCTATGTTATAACAGATATTTTGTGGAAATAATATTTTTCTTATAACTTCTTTATTGATTTTGCATCTATCAATAATTCATCATATTTATGCCATGTCCTTATCAACTACCTTACCTACCTTAAACTAGGGATGGGATATCGAAAGAAAAATATCAATATTGATATCGATATCGATATCGGATAGCAATATCGATATCAATATTATATCGGAACTAAAATATCGATATTTTAAAATATCGAAATATCGATATCGAAAATTCAACGAATTAAAGTAATGATAATTATAAAATGATAACATAGCAAGACATAGGAAGACATATTTTATGTAATACCTAATCAAAATACATAAGAAACTCTTAATAACCATGAAACAAAGCAACACCACGACAACCATAACAAATATAAACTAAAATATAATTGTTTTATTGAAGAAAATTTAAAAATAGAATATCGATATTTTATTTTGATAAGTATATATTTATTTCGATATTTCGTATTGTTGTAATCGATAGGGAATATGAGCATCAATATTCCGATATTGTTTTATCGAAATATCGATATATTGTTTAAAATGACTAAAATATTATATAGAGATTTTAAAATAGGAATATCGATATTTTATTTTGATAATTACATATTTTTTTTCAACATTTTACATTGTTTTAATATCGATATGGAATATAAACAACAACATTCCGAATTATTTTATCTAAAAATCGATATTTTGCTTAAAATGACTAAAATATTAAATAGAGATTTTAAAATAGGAATATCGATATTTTATTTTGATTATTACATATTTTTTTCGATATTTTGTATTATTGTAATATTGATGTGGTATATAAGAACAATATTCCGATATTATTTTATTGAAATATCGATATATTGTTTAAAATGACTAAAATAACATATAGAAATATTAAAATAGGAATATTGATATTTTATTTTGAAATTACATATTTATTTCGATATTTTACACTAATGTAATATCGATATGGAATATAAGCAACAATATTCCAATATTATTTAATCGAAAAATCGATATTTTGTCTAAAATGACTAAAATAACATATAGAAATATTAAAATAGGAATATCGATATATTATTTTGATATTACAGATTTATTTCGATATTTTACACTATTGTAATATCGATATGGAATATTAGCAACAATATTCCAATATTAATTTATCGAAATATCGATATTTTTTTTTAAAAGACTAGAAAATTTTATAGAATAATTAAAAATGGAATATCTACATTTTATTCTGATAAATACATATTTATTTCGATATTTTTTATTATTGTAATATTGATATGGTTTATAAGAACAATATTCCGATATTATTTTATCGAAATATCGATATATTGTTTAAAATGACTAAAATAAAATATAGTAATTTTAAAATAGGAATATCGATAATTTATATTGATAATTACATATTTTTTTTCGATATTTTGTATTGTTGTAATATCGATATGGAATACAAGCAACAATATTACGATATTACTTTATCGATATATCGATATTTCGTTGAAAAAATATCGAAATATCGTTTCTAATCTTTGATATTGTTATTAATACCGTAAATATAAATATAAATAACGTAAATATCGAAAGGAACATGAAATTATCAAAATAAAATATCGATATACCTTTTTTTAGCTTTTCATTAAATATTATAGTTTTCTTTCATAATATATCGATATTTTGATGAGAAAATATTGAAATACTTTTTCTAATCTACCATATTGATATTAATAACAATGTCGAATATCGAAAGGAATATAAATTTATCAATTTAAAATATCGAAAAAGTATTTTTATGCTTTTCATTAAATTTTCTTAATCTTATAATACCGATAATATAGATATTTCTATAAAAATAAGATTGAAATATCAATATCGATATTATCAACTATGTGATAATGATATTATTATATTATGATATCATATGACTAATTGATAATACAATATCGGAATACTTTTACTAACGTTAGAAATAAATAATTATAAAAATGTCAAATATCGAAATGAATATGATGAATAATCAATATTAAATATCAAAATACTATTATTAAGCTTGAATATTTTCTTTAACAAAATATCGATATTTGGATTTAATAAAATCGGAATATCTTTCCCATATTATATTTTTGTACAAATATTTCCTCCTGAATATATGATTATTAAATTGGAGTGTATATTAATAATTTTTTTTTTTTTTCGAAACCCATATTTCGATATTATCGAAGGAGAATATCGATATTCCGATATTATCGGTTACTCGATATCGATATTAAAATATCGGATATCGGAGACAAAATATCGATATCGATATCTTATCCCTACCTTAAACACGCATGTCGAGGCCTTCTGGTCAAGAGTACCTAACAATAATCAATTGGAATCAGATCTTACGTTACCACCTAGATACTCCATTCTGATTACCTTCCATTAGCTACCCCCACGAAGTATAATGGTTGGGATAAACTATAATTGAATTTTCTGTTGGCAAGTCAGGCCGCTGATATCTGGTCTAATGGATTAGTTCTTCTCGATCTCTAACCCACATTGAATCCATTATCAGGTCTGTGATCAGGTGCCTTGACAGTTGTCAATATTTTCCTGCCGACTGTCCTTCCTGGGGGACAGGCATCCAGAACCACCCAGATGTTCCAGCAACAACCTATTTGAAAATATTTATAATATTGAGAGGGTTAATAGATCGCAATTGCCAATTTTCATTACTATTGATTTTGAATCTTTCATCTTCATAAGTACTTGTTACATATGATTTTCTACATCTGAAATTGCCTCAATGAAATCTTTGTAAAATTGCTGAAAGTTTTGAAATTACTAATGAGAATATTATTTTTAGGTTTATTGTGGCTCATTTGTGGTAAAAAGAAGAACAGGAAGCCAAGGGAAGATGACGCCAAGCTTAGCAGGTATTATTTTATCTTTGTATTGTTTTTCATTAAACATTTCTTCTTTGTAAGATTTACTTTTTGTTTCCTTTATATCACCTACAAAGTTTTTTTAGCGTTGAACCATTATAAACTAATCTTGAAGTTGCCTTAAAAAATTTATATTCTTAAATGTAATAAATCATGGTGAAAATTTTCTAATTTTCAATTTCTTTGAAAATGGTATTTGAGGGTTTCAGACGACGCTAAAAATGAATATGATATGATTTTTCTTTTTAAAAAAAATTGTTTACCTACTTTACTGATATCCTCATTATGTTTTTTTTTAAATGTTTAGTGAATAAAAAATCATTTAATAAAATCAGTAGTATTTATTTCTTATTACTTCAGAAAGAAACAAATTGATTGGCATATAATAATCATGAAAAAAATTTATACTTTAAGAGCTATGCGCCAAAAAGCCTTTGTTTTTAACTTTTTTCTTTTACTGAAAAAATTGAGCCAGCTTATAATCTTCCTGTGAAAATTGTGAACTTTAACAAATTGCCCTATGAAAATCGAATGAACGGTCTGATGGCAGTGCATAAAGTACCAACAAACAAATATTCATTTTTATATATATTTTAGATTATTTTTTATATTTTTAGTTAATTTATTTTCTGAAGACTTGTTTCTTTTATTTTTTAAAAGTATTTCCTGTTATATGAAATCTTAAAACCCAAAGTTTAAGTTTTAGTTTTGGCCCATTTTCAGCCTATACAGTTGGAGGTTTCCATTGCCTTATTGCAGCAATAAAGATGTTTCTTCGACCGAAGGTACAAGCCCCGGAAACCTCTCCAGTTGCGACAAACTTCCCCTTCCTGATGTGAATTTTGTCTTGTAAGATAGCAATGAGGGCCTTTGGCAGGTCTCCTTTCTTCTTGATGTTGTCATGTGTTATAAAGAAAAGTTCGCATGAATATTATTAAAATCCAGCTTGATTTTTTTAATAATTTTTCTAAGCGTATCACTAGTATTTGCTTTTGAAAGCTTTCATTAAAATGTAACTCAATAAGAAATATCTTTTAAATTTCAATGTTGTAGAGGTTATTATAAAAATTGCTTCTACAATATTAGGTTAATTTAAAATTTTCAACCAATAATAGAATGTATGAGAAATGATTGGAGGGTGCAGTCAGCAAAAAGTACACCAATGAACAAAACTTAATTATTCGTGCTGTCGTTTTCGTCCTGAATTTCAGATCTTCATCGGGGCTGAAAAAACGCCAACCGTGGCTCAAGTGGTTGACTGACGGGTGGTGCCAGTTTGAATCCAGCCTGGGTGAGGACTTTTTTTGGTTCATGGCGGAACGAAAAAAGAAAATGAGATAACAACCATCATAACTCTGAGAAACATAAAAATGATAGGAAAATAAAAAAAATATATAATAATAAATTAAGGAGAAAGTAGTTGATTGATAACAATGGAATTAAATAGTTGTTGATTGATACCTATAGAAGATGAAATATACTGTACTATGATGAGATAAAATATATATAAAGATGAAATTATCTCTATAATATTATATTTCATCTTCTATTGTTATCAATCAATTACTATCTCCTTAATTTATTATTATATATTTTTTTTATTTTCCTATCATTTTTATGTTTCTCAGAGTTATGGTTGTTATCTCTTTTTTCTGCCGTGAAATTCAGGTCAAAATGTCAGCGCAAATAAATAAGTGTTTGTTTATTTGCTGACTGCATCCCCGACCATCTTCTCCTCATATTAATCAATGGTCAACTATAAACACCTCACAATAATAGAACATTTGAGATATCTTGTATCTCGTCACCTCACGAAACTTTCTTTCTATCTCTATTCACTAGGCTTCGCTCCTTTAAAAGGATGTTATTGACCTGATTTGTAATTGCATTATATTTTTACCTTCAACAGGTTTAGATTTTTTTTTGTTTTGATATATTTGAATATTCAATAAACCATTAATTTATATTTATTTAGGCTTTGAAAAATATGATACCAAACAAAGTGTAAAACCCAATATCAGTAGTGGTTCCTAGCCAGTGGCTATGTGAGTTCACTCAAATCTTTGTAGTAAGCAACTCAAAAATATTATATAAAATACCAATCAAATGTGTTGGTGCCTTCAGTTTTTAGATTTCACTGCTCCCTTTAAAGTCTTTAAATTAAAGCAGTTTCCGAACAAGTAAAAGGTATAAAAACAGTGTTCAATATAAAAATGTGTTAAAAAATAAAAAATGTATTAAAAGGTATAAAAATTGTGTTCAATATAATTTTTATTTGGAAAATAAACAGTAATTTATTTCTTTGTGACAATTTTATTGATTGAAAATAAATAACTTCCACATGAATTGGAAATTAAATTAACTTTTCTTCACCAAATTAGTTTTTTTTTTCTGATTATTCAATACCTTGCCATTTCTGGCCTATGGGGAGACATATCATATAGGCTACCATTGTATTCTAACCATAGTGGGAACTTATCATTCAGTTTTTGTTGGGAACTTTTCATTCAGCAGGGAGGTGTGCTTGGGGAAAAGAGTATAATGGAGGGGGTACGTTTCCAGGCCGAGTGACATCAGAAGGCGGAGTCTATTCCTCTCGTAGACATATTTGACAGTTGAACCGCACCCCTTATGCTAGAAATGGTTAGGCAGTGGAATTAAAAAAAAGTTGTGATTTACTCAATGCGTGCTCACATTTTATTGTTGAAATTGATTTTTTTATTAACTATTAATTCTCAGTCACTTTTTTGTAGTAAACATTAAATATTACAAAAAATAATGGTTACTGCTTTTACTTTTTTTTTTAATAAACAACTTTTTGCATTATATTAGACACAATAATTTATTTATAACAAACTTCATATTGTAATGTTTTCCTTGAAAAAAAAAAATTATTTTTTATTAAATGTTCCTAGAAAACATTAGTTGAATATAACAGTAAATTTATTTTGGGATCCTTAATATTCACATTCAAATGAATCTTAACAGAACATAAAAATTAGCATGAATTTCTCGAGAATGGCCTAGTTGATTTTCATTATAGATATACCAAATTATTGAAAATAACATTTAATACACCTTCTGTTTCCAATACATTTGTGATTAAATGAATGTTTTTACAGATAATTACATTAATATGTGAAATCTCTATTATTTTCAACGTAAAGTTGCCTTCAAGGGGTATTTCTAATCCTTAGCGTCATTTTGACTTAGAAGGAGAGAAGAGTTATGGCACTTCTCTGGAAGTATGTGTTGAGTCTGTCAACATTCTGTTTATTTAGTCAGAGTCAAATCATTATTTTCATGTTATTTTTACTACTATAAAGCAATTGTATTTTCCTTTTATAATACTATGGAGATTGTGTAGTCATGGAAATGGAATGATTGCCACAGCCTAATTAATATACAAATACAGTATTGGCAGTGTTCTGATGTTAATCTCCTGTTTTCTCACAATGAGCCCCTATTCACTATCAAAGCTAATATAAATGACCTTTGCATGAGTTATTTGAAGAATGGTTTGTAATATATTGGCTGAATTGACCTATAAAGTGAAAATGTTTTCTTATTGAGTGGCATTTTTGAATATTCTTTTTTTGTGTTTTGCGATTTTTTTTTTTTTTTAAGAGGTTTAAAAATTGGGCAAAGACCTTAAGCTTTTGGTTTTGAGATAAAGCATTTCTCCCTAGTCTTCAAATAATTTTATTTATTTTTTTTTTTTCAGTGAAGGAAAAGGCTTACTTAACAATGGCAATAAAGATTCCAAGATAAGAATAGAAACTGGTGCTCCTATAGAAGATGGGTATGTATCAGTTCAACATCTGCTCATTCGCTGACAAATAAAAAAAATTAAAGTGAAAGATTTTTGATTGACCGTGTGCATCAATAAATGGAATTTGGTCTGTGTGCGGTCAAATAAAACTCAAATAGTAAATTGGTGTACTCTTTTAATTTGAGCCAACGTTTGGCCCCATGTTGCAGGGCTTCGTCAGGGCTGTTATGATGGAAGTCAAAGTCAGAGTGCGAGTGACACCAATTTACTATTTGTACACCCGGACCAAATTCCATTTATTAAAAAAAATAAAAATTAAAACCGCTTCAACCCATGAAGGGTTAAGGGTGCAGTATTTTGTAAGGAAGCGCTGTTACTCGACCAATGGTTGTGCAAGGATGTGATTTGGTCAGAATCATGCTCGACCACCATATTTTTACCCAATTTATGAGGCCGGGTGGACCACAGGAGGGGTCCAGAACCCACAGGGTTGACTCACGGCTACGGTGTTACAAAAACCAATTTTCTGCTCAGCCGAATTCGAACATGGGTCCTTGGAGTTAGTAGCATCGTGCCTTACCACAATGCCACCTCACTCTCGCTGATAAATAAATCCTAGGAAATTTTAGTTGCATGAAAAGTTGCTTCCACTGTTTGTCTATTGATATTATTATACTATTATTCCTGACATTTAATTTAGAATATTATCAGCGACTCAGAGAAAAATGACCTGTAGCTCATTGAATCGAATCAAACCTCCATCATCATTCACCCCTCTTCAATTATCTCTCTCTTCAATCACCTATTGAAAGAGGAAGGGAGTCAGATAAGCCAATGAAAAGGGGTTATTCAACCTTATAAACATGGCTTACTTTTTTTTTGGCATTGATGAAAAAGAACTAGTTCATTGCAATGAGTGAATAGATCTCACCTCTGAAAAGATGTGGCTGATCAAGCTAGTCATTAATCTATTATATTAGTTATAATCTTGCTATAGAGTAGACACTTGATAATTATAAGGCCAAAAGAGATTTTACATTTATGACGATTATGATGATTTATTATTGTATTGCTACAAAAAAGGAAAATATGAACAAGAGGGTTTAGATGATGCTTGCAAAACTTGTATATTTATTGATCTTGTAAGATTATTTGTTAATCATATATAATTGATTGTCCAGAAAATTGTCCGGGTGGCATTTAAGAAAGGTACAAAAATAGTAGAAAAACTATTTATTAATAACTAACATTTCACCTCACTTTCCAGGGCTAAATGAGAACAAGGTATATAAGAATGTACATATAAAGTTTTATAAAAGATGATACATAAAAAAAAACAACTAAAAAATGTAGAATACTAACTGATAAAAAGTAGTGCTATAATTAATGAAGTACCAGTGGAACATAATAGTAATATAATAATATATAAAAGTAATAACAAGTATTGTAAATTGACAGAAAAACAGAGAAAATAGAAATGTTATAGATCAGAGGTGACCAACTTTTCTGTATATATCTACTTTTTTGCTTAACAGTGTGTCGTGATTGACTTGTTGTCATAGGCGTAGTCTAAGGAGGAAGAAGGATTGTGAAGTGCATACTATGTTTATACACTGTTTTTCAGAATAAGGTGCATTCCATTAATTAATATTAATATTTGTTATTAATTAACAACGTTATAATATGAATATTAATATTCACAATATTAAACAACAGTATTTATTATTCACCACTGTAAAAAACTAATTGAGTTCTCATTCTTCATTGAAGTGATACTTCATGGGTATACTAGAATGAAAATAAATATGTCAATTTAATGAATAAATACTGAATTACATATTTTCCTATAAAATTCAAAAACCTCTGAACTGTGGTAATTATATCTGTTACATTCAGAGACATAATAGCAATACTGCATATTATGATCAGAGATAGCAATTCAAGCAAATTAAAATCTAATATAGATATATTCAAATTTACAAGAAGTATGTTAAAGTTACAATATATTAATTACAGTTTACAATACTGACTTCTTAGTTTAAATAGAATTATGTTATTCCTAATATATTTGTAATACTGTCCCATATTATTCTCTCAATGTAATGACCGCAGTTTAGGTATCTGTTACCGAGAATGTTTACTTTTCAAGTAAATAGATAGATAAGAAAAGCAATTTAATTTAAAACAAAGAAAAGATACTTGCATTTTAAACAGAAGAAAAATTGAAACTCAACATGGCCACCAAGGAAAAATAATATTGATTAATAATAATACTGTTAATACGAAAGAACAAAAGCAAGTCATATGGTAATATGACCCTACCAAATATTCAAGCTAACTGACTGTTCTTCGATGAATCGAGTCATAACTGTTGTGTCTGGTGACAATTGTAACACAGAAGTCAAAATGTACTGTGCCGGATGGGGGGGGGAGATCACAGTGTCAGGCTGTCAGAATTCTAGAATCCATTAAACCATTGCTATAAAGTTTTGTCTTCTAAGATCGCTTCAAAGTCCATGGTACACAGAATTCCACCCTAGACAATGGGAGCGATTGAGGATCGACCAAAATTGGCCTCACGATTGACTTGTTGGCCACCCCTGATATAGATGCTCATCTGAATCCTGGAATATTTATACTGAAGATTTAAATGGAAAAGGTACTGATGGGATTGTAATTGTTCCAATTCCTGTATAGTGTAATCTACAAAATAAGATTTATCAAAAGATTTGACAATAACTATGGAATCATTTATCCAAAGGACAGTGGAATAATACATAAGACCATTTATAAAATGAAAATTTGTTAGTACTATAGAGGGTGGAGTTGATTTCAACCACTATGGACAAAATCAATAAATATTAGTTATTAGGACAACATAGACAAAATTAAAAAATGGTGTTATTTTCTTTTAAAAAAAAAAATGGTAAAAAAAAATAATAAAATGTATACATGTATACAGAAAGAGATAGATATGTAGCAGGCGGGGCAAGAAGGAGCAAGGGGTACAGCCGCAACCTGCCAGAGCACAGCACCTCGAGCCTCGCCGAAGCTCTCAAATTAACAAAATGCTTTATTTTGTAAAGACGTATTGTTATTTTTATATATTATTAATGTGTGTACCTAACACTTACCAATATCAATAGAATGATTAATAAACGATACCAATGCACGAAACTATCTCAAGTAGATATGTACCGACTGCTTCTCGGTCATAGCCACATGGACTAGGCATAAGGGGCTCTAAATCCCCTCTTCGATCTTTGATCCACAGCCTTACCCAGGCCTAGTCATACCACTGGTGGCATACGTACGGTCTACTTGAGATAGAGTAGTTCATTGCCATTCAATTCTCACAAGAGTTGTTTTTCTGTACGCATACCCAAGATGATGGCCTATCTCCTCTCCTTCTCTCCAGCAATCTTAGTCCATCCGCTTCATCTCGGCAACTAAGATCGTAACCTAATCCTTAGCAGTTACGCTGGTCTGTCTGCTTCATCTAGGCAACCAATGTAGTTGATCCTGTTTCTCCCTAGCTCTAGTCCGTCTGCTTCATCTCGACTACTAGAGCTGTACCTAGCCTTATCAGCTTACTGGTCCGTCCACTTCATCTCGGCAACTAGTAAGCTGGCTCCTATCTTGACAGTTCTAGTCCGTCCGCTCCATCTCGGCAACTAGAACTGTTACTCTACCTCAGACCTCTCTCTTATTTAGACCTCATCTACCTACGTCAGTGTCCAGGGCTCATTCTCTGGCACGGCCGTTCCTCACTTACTATTGAATACGCCTTGTCGAGGGCCTTCTGTTAAGTGGATATCAGGCTAGAGAACCGCCTAAGACTAGACTAACCCAGACAGATACAAAGAGGAGACATTCACAAAACCATAACACAACTAACCAACCAAGTAAACATAGAAATGATGAGAAAAGTTATACACAGTGTTACTCATATCTTCTAGTGACAGTGTTCATTATCCTGTCATCTACACAAATGTCTCTAGACGAATACTATCCATATTTTCCAATTAATTCCATTTAGTCTACCACACTGGAAAAATTGCCCGCTCTGACAATAATTAATCTTTTATTTGTATACATAACTTTAAAAAAAAAAAATTTCAAGTTCTAAAGTTATTTTGTTCTTTTATCTCTAGTTGGTAAAATGTCTCGTAAGGTATTTTTAACTCATCCACTTATTTATTTTTACTCTAGATACATGTGTTTTTTTTAAGCTGATTCATATTTAAGAGGGTTTTTTTCTTATCAAAATTCAATATATTCACTTTTGGAAAATTTTTATTAAAAAATAAATGGCTTTTGATCAAATCTGGTACCCGGGAATGCTATACAAGATCTGTAAACCCTTACCCCCTATATATTTCCTCATTATCTGTGACTGATTATTTCTAGTAAATCACAACATCCTATCCTTTATCCAGTTTTTGCAGCTGACGTCCTAACCCATCCTAATACAATCCTCACCACATATGCCAATGACACATGTAAATAATGACCCTTTTATTGTATCCCAAACCCTCCAATCCCACATCACCACCCTTGAAAAATGGTGTCAAAACTGGAGAATTAAAATAAATTCCAATAATTCCCACCAAATCACATTTACCCTTTATCATAAACCCATTTATATTTATTTAGTTTCCTGCCCCATAGTATCCTTTAATAATACCCCACTTATTCCTGTCAAACAGATCCGTTACCTTGGACTACCCAAACTAACTTTTTTCTAACCTGGCATCTCCTTCATTACTTGATGATCCTCCTAGGGGTCTGAAAAAAAGATTGCCCCTTGATCTTCTCCTCTTGAAATTTTATTGGAGTTCTTTGGATTCAATGGATAGATTCATCACACGTCTGTATCATGTCATTGTATATCAACATTACAGTTGTAAATATCAATAAATAGATTAATAAAAAAAAATAAATAAATTTGGGAGGATGTATGTAAGTTCAATTTTCATTTCATTTTCAACATGTTTAAAATATGTTCATCTGTAGCACCAATTTGTGCGGAAGGAAAATTTAAATTTTGAAATAAACGGAATAAATTTTAGCTGCCAAATTTTTATCTGTCACAAAAGCCTTTACTTTTAAGAAGTGAATATACTAACTTTTGAAAAAAAAACTCATTTATTATTACGTGCTTCAATAAAGGAATTATTCCAATCTTAACACTGTATGATATTTCTTTAATTTTTTTTAGGTTCAAGCGTGATACAACCGTCGAATATGACATGAAGAAATCGATTTCACGAACAAGTTTTGCTGGAAAGAATTCAGCTGTCTAGAGGAAGGTGATCATGTACCAAACAATGGACGAATAAACCAAAATAACGCCTTATATGACGATGTTATATTGTATAAAATCTTTTGTTCAAATGTTTTTAAATTGATGAAAATGAAAAGACTCAAAATTTGTACTTTCCTTGTTGGAAAAATGTTTTAAAAATGAATGAGCTTACTTTTAATTTTTTTTTTTATTTAAAGCTTTTTGGGACCTGTATTAGTTCATCACATGATCTGTTTTTAATTTTATTCATTTAATTATGTTTTGTATATTTTTAAAATAATTGTAAGTTTAGATTTTTAAGTGTTACTTAAGGTGTAAATTTATAATAGTTTCTTTATGATTCTTTTTATTTTTTCCATTTGTAAATATTACCTATTTAAGTGTAATGGAGCGTAATTTTATATTGTTACTTTCAGAGCTACTAATAGAAAGTATTTTCGTTTAAAAAAAAAATAACATTGAAATTTGAAACTGATAACAATTTATTTTTAGGGACCGAAATAGAGGAGTTAATTTTTATTCCAAAAAAAAAAGAAGAGAGATTGCTTAAATGTTTATACTTATTTAAAAAAGTTTGGTTTTTAACTCTTATTTTCTAAATGTGCGGAAAGGGGTTCTAATAAAAAAAATACACTACTTTTCAACATTTTTTTAATAGATTTGTTTACAAGTATTTAATATTTTTTTTTTAACTATCTTCTATAAACTTAGTTTAAATGAAACTATTTGTGTAAACTGAATAGTTATTTCGGTCCTTGCATATTTACTAAAATTTTATTGATATATATATATATATAAATATACATTCTTTCTTTCATTACAGTAACTAAACATTTTTATGTTGGATACACGATCCAAAGATTATTGTTTCTTGTAAAAATAACAATGTGATACGTAGAAATTCAACACGTCTAGTTTATATTTTCTTAATAATTAATACTTTGGAATAGTTTTTGTTTGTTTATATATAGACGTACTTATTATATATGTGCAATGATATGCTAGCTGTCATTCAGCTGGAAATAAAATCTAAGCTATGTAATTAATAACTTTTTCCAATTCTCAACTACTGCTGTTTTTAAATAATTGTCTCCGTATAAATATTTTATTAATAATCTTTTAAAATTATCTATGTGTAATGCTTGTGTTGTTGTGATGTCATCGCTGCATAATATGTAAAATGACTGTCTTGAAAATATTTCATTCCATTTATATTCTATATTTATTTTCTATAATTTTTTTATATAAAAAAAAAAATCTTGTTCTTATAGTAAACCCGATTTATTTTTCTCATACCTCTTAAGACTGGCAATGAACAAAATAGACAATAATGTTCCTATTCAGGAAATTATGTACTTAAATAGCAAAGTATGTTGTGGGTACTTCAAATTTACAATAGATGCTAGAGCACTCATTGCATTTAAAAAGCGCCAACGTACTTTCAGATTTAAAACTTCAAATTATGCATTTCATCTTAATTGTAATTAAGTCTTTCGCTCCCTTTTAAATTGATAAAAGAATTTTTTTTTTCTTTTATGTATATGTATTCACATGTGAAAGTTACATATAAATAAATATATATATAAATAATTGTTGTATAAAAGATATGGCAAATGGTGGCTGATGAATGTGGTGTATCTCTTCTCTTTTTGATGCTGCATTTGTGGATTATAGTGCGCTTCCAATATTTGTGAAAACTATCTTTTATGTCTTTATAATAAAAGTACAAAATAATATTGTGTTCATTTATATTTCTCATCTCATCCCAACTTTGAAAAATATTATTTAAAAAAATGAAGGAATAATTAAAGCATTTTCAAGTATATCAAATTAGTATTCTAAAGTAACATAACTAAAAAACACAGGTCGTTGAATTAACACCACAAAAGGATAATATCGAGTAATTATACTCAATAAGTAATCAAATTTTATCAATCAAATATGAGACTTCACTAACCATTGGGAACTTTTTTCACTCTTACTATCTTAAAGCAATCCCTCCCACTTTAGTAAGAGTGACACAAGCCTGCTATAGTTGGTAAAAATATTTTTGAGTCGTGTTCACTAGAAATTCTAGTGCAATATATTAACAGTTTGCCTGAAAAAAATAAAATATTTTGCCAAAAAATCAAACCATTTTCTTGATTAAGTAAGCTTTCTTCAACCAATCAAATTAAACCTGTTCTCCAATCTAATCCAACTTAAAATAAATATCATTTGATAATTTGTTGGTACTATCAAATGCACTCAAGACCAATTAACTAAGTACAATATTTGGTTAGTTGTTTATTTTATTTTATTTTTTTTAATACTTCCATAAACACAGAAATTGAAAAATGTGAGAAAGTATCAACACTGTTACCGCGGGTTGGGGTTCAAAAGGAACCTTTACTACTAGCCCAACTGTGTAAGGTGAAGAAAAGAATTATATAGTCGAATTTTGTTATTGCTGTGTTTGAAGTAAAAAACAAAATATTGAACTATATAGAACAAATGAAAAAATTGAACTTCTAAAACTACAAATTGAAATTATTTTTAAAAATTAAAAAACAAAAAAAATATTGTTTTTTGTCTGTGCGACTTTATGAATAAAACAGTCAATATGTCACCCTGGGACCCTTTTGGAGAAATGCCCTCTTGGAGAACTACTGACTAGATAGAGAGATAAGGGCCACTGACCCGGTATATGTACACAAAACTGGTATTATTTATATCTCTGTAGCCTCAACAAAACATGGTAATACACAATGCTTACAACCATAACAGATCAATTAATAAGCATATGTTGGCCGCAAAAAATACATAATGAATGAGTCAGATCTAATTTAAATCCTGTTTAGACGACTAGTCTGTACATTAGTTGTTCTTTTCATATATTTTTTAATAGAAATTAATTACAATTATTCTAAAAGGTTTTATTTCATTAATTATCTCTTATTGTTCAAAAATTATTTTTCTTTTAAATATGCTTGGTAGTCATAAATTAAAAGTTATAGATTTTAGTAGAATTTAGAATTATTAGGATAGCACAATATGAGTTAATAGTTAACTATGGATTTATATAATGAGGAGATGGTTAGGGGGCAGTCAGT
>NW_027108072.1:423569-437245 GCF_000696795.3 Halyomorpha halys | reverse complement strand
TATATATAAAAATATCAGTATATAACTATGTGCTGGTTTCTGGGTCAATAATCTAATCTTAGATTTGATCTAACCTAACCTTGTAACTCACACTATTTCAAATAAAATAATAATAATAACTTTATTTCCATTCTTTACAAAACTAAAAGCCTTTCCCTAGGGATGTATGAGTCTGGTTTATAAACAAACAGAATTTATAAGAATTCCACAACTTAATTTTTTTATATTAATTTAAAATAAAATAATGATTTGCCAGATATAATTAAATAAAATATTTTCTTTGCTATGTTTGAACACTTAAATTTACTATAGTTTCTTTATTGCTTTACTCTATAGTTCCCAGAAATAAGGACTTATGGACTATTTAAAATATAAATAAAAAAATTACCAATACATGAAATTTATTAAAGATGAACGTAAATTTCTAAAAATATAAAGAAAAAATTATTACAGCAATTTCAATCAATAAATAAAATGATTTTGCCTTTAAATTTTAATAAAATTTACAATCATAAAATATTTAATACATCCCCAATAGTAAATATATAACATAAACAAATTATCAGTAGTCAGTCATATATTACAATTTATAATGATCAATTACTATGCCTGAAGGTGAACCAAGGTAAGATAGTTGATAAATATTCATATGTTTATTACAAAAAAAAAGATAAATGAACTCATGATAACTAAATACTACATATAATACATAATATCTTATTCTGTGTGTTCTGAACAAGTACTAATAGAGGAATTCAAAATATGATTATATATATATAAATTATATCTAAGCTAAATTAGATACTAGTGTCTATAACTAAACACATCTTACGAAATAAAACATAACAACATAGAGCATATACAAGAGATAGATAGATTAAAACTGTAAATAAAAAAATATATTTTGCCTCCCCTTTCTTCCCACTGTGCTATACTGCAAACTATTTCATTACTGAACAATGGCTAAAGGAGTATACTCCATTAAAAACAAAAAATTCACTTATTATTGAATTGAGTAAATTAATAGGTACAATATTATTGCTATTATGTAAGAGTGCTCCTGTGAAACAATGAAAAGAATTGTGGCTACTCATAGACCACATGTTACGAAGTTTCAACACAAGGATAAATCAGAATATGTGGAAAAGACTATCATCTGATATGTTTATAATTATTTTGTGTTGACACTCTGAACCACTTTTCTCTTTCTCCCATATATACTCCCCATAAATTACAGATTTATTTAGTTAGATATTATCAGTAGTTGGTAGTTACATAACGTTTTTCTCATTTATCCGCTGTTTTGTAATTGGCGCCCAAACAGGGACCGGATCCATATATTATCTTGGTTTTAGAACCAAACACTGCAGTGCCAGAACTTAGATTCTATGTGGTAACATGATATCACAACTGTAGGAGGCTGGCACTTTGCATAAATGTTAATGATGTAACAATCTTTTACATCTACAGTAAAATAAAACTTACAAAAATATTGGCATTTGGCACGAATAGTAAATGGACATTGGTAAAAGCAAAAAACAGAAATAAAAAAAGAGATATATTATAAAAAGGATTATATTGGATGAATATCAAATGTGTGAAAATGAGACTTAAAATGAGTACAACTTGTATTATAATTTTAAGTTAATAATTATTTACAATTAGTAAATAATTCTTTGATGGATAGGTTTATCATGTTACTAAATAACATTTAGGCCAAGACTTCCACAGAGGAGTTGGTATGCATGTGGTTTCTTGGCACTGGGCACAAGGTAAGGATTGCCGGAATAAGATGGGGCTGACCCTCGACGTGATTTAACTGAAGCAATTTATCACAGCAGATCAGGCAGCATGTATTGTATTCAACTTCATTATACTAAACTTCTATTTTAAAAAATAAGGAGTTTCAGGAAAATATGTTTCCCAAGAGTGTAATATTGTCCTATGATTTCTGTTGAAGGTTTTTTGTGTTGAGCTGAAGTTCTTCTCATATTTTGATTAATAAGTAGCTTAACATTTCTACTCTTTGATAGTTTATTGTGAAGGTATTATAATAGGATTTCTTATTTTGGTGTTGCATATGATTAGGTATTTTGTACAAATTTGGATTTTATTCCTATCGCTTTTTGGTCATTAATGAATATGGATATGAAGTTAGTTGCCTGATCTTTCATTTCGATTAGAAATTTCTGCAGTATAATTTTTTGTATTTTTAGCACATTTATGCCTTAAAAATAGCTGTGGGGTGGAACAGAATTTCTTTCGCCCTTGTTTTGTCCTACATGCCACCCAGAATGAACAACGATGATATTGCTGCTGTGGAGGCCATATTTTTATATAGTGATTAAAAAAAAGTATTCATACACCATTTATTTTTTAGTTTAATTTATCATTATTAAATTATTTATTATTATTAAATTGTTAAGTTTTTACTGAGCAACCCTTTTTGAAAAATAATTGTTTTCATCAAAAAACATGATAATATTAAAAATGTTACGCTATGAATCAGGCCAGCAAGGATCAAAATCAAATAGAAAATTCTCAGAGTTCTCAGTCAACAAATTCAAAGTATTAAAGCCCGATAAACCACAGGCAGAACACAATTATTATCACAGTCGCACCCAGTTTAAATCGGATTAGCCAAGCCTTAGTCCATATCAACTTTATCAGTCGCTAAAACATCGCAATCAAGTATATAATAAGACTTAAGGTATTGATGGACTTTGTTTTAAGTGTGGTTGTTCAAATCACAAATCGCATGAACGTAGAACAGACTGCAACTCTGAAATGCTGATCTTGCCACAGAATTGGCCACTTATCTAAAATCAAAATAAAATTTCTCTGAGGTAGAACCTTACCGAGCTATGGCCTGTTCACCGACTATTAGATGAACAGCAGTTCACCCAAATCCTATAACTTTCATTAGATCAAATGCAGGAAAAAATACGCAACAAAGGAAGAACAGCCAAAAAGCATTTATTTTTTGATAATGTAATCAAAAGCATTTATTTTTTGATAATGTAATCAAAAGCATTTATTTTTTGATAATGTAATCAAAAACACATTCGGACAAGACGAACCGTTACGCAATCCCGATTTCAATAAGACTTTCATTCTACAAGCTCATGTCAGCGCATATGCATAAGTCACACAACACCTACAGAGGAAAAATGAGAAGTTGTGTGTGATTTCTTACGCCAGTAGGATACTGAAGATAATTATATTGTCATCGTACATCATTATACAACTATTGTTACAACAAGTTGTAAAAAGGTTGATGAAGATAGTAATTAATAGCAATTTTGTAAATTTATTTACTTTTTAGGGTCTTGATTCGATGTTTATACAAGTCAAACGACACTTTCAAAAGTAAAATTTCAAAGAGATGACTGACGGTAAGAGAAAAGAACATTGCTATCCTGCTATATTTATTGAACCACAAAGAATCTCCTGTTGGATACAGATCTAAAAAAGCTTAACAAATTATGAGTTATGGCGAAACGGAACCACCACATTCACCCTCAATAAATTCTTTGCGGTGCTTAAAATAAATAAAGTTAGAGGTGGAGCATATATACCAGAACGTGTTGGATGCTCAGAATGAAATGAAATATACGACGTCCCACAAAGAAAGTATTTAGGACATCGGACTGAATAAGTTTTTTTGTAAAATATTATTCATAACTTCAATTACTGTGATATAATGAATATAGGAACAAAGTATTAAAAAACACCAAACTTATAGTAGATCCTAACGGAAGGTAAGTGGAAAAAATAAGCCGTCCCTTTAGAAATAAGTCAGGCTCAATTTTTTTGTACAAGCGTATTGTTAAAGAAGAAACCGGTAAAATCCACATCCCAGTGTGTCAAATATTATGAGAAAGACATGATAGCATAGCAAGCTCATGCCACGAAGCTAGAATGGATCAAAGTCCGCACGGGAACCGTCCAGAGCTTAAGAAAGGCAGTTTCCGACCTCAAAAGGTTTACCGAGGAGACGAGAAAGTTAAATTCATTCCTAAAAGGGGGTTGATCGACTGATGAGTCGAATAGAAGCGAAGACAGCCGAAACCTGCTCAACAGTGAAGATGCTGAGGCATCAAGAGCAATAGTCATCTATAGGATAAAAAGAAGTATCCTGAATCAGATTCAAGCAGATGAAGAGACTAAGAGAGTATTAGAGATTAAGAGAGTTAAAAACTTGGTCCATATGCCGAGAGAACGCTCCTTCGTAGAGTGTGCTTAGGAGCTAATAGACACCAGCGCCCGGGAACATGAGGCCCAAATAGAAGTGGAAGAGCCGGAGTATCCTCAATCAAATTCAAGCAGATAAGGAAACACCCTAGAGCGTGATCGAAGCCAGATTAAAGAAGGCATTTGGAGGAGGACGGTGGCCCCAGAAGATGACATGTTTATTATGACTAGGTAGACGAAGATACCGAGATAGTCTAATGGACAGTATGCTGCAGAACTCCAGGCATGATACAACAGAATCGCAGATAAACTCAGCGAGATGATGGAGACAATCCAGGTACAGGGTCTCATGCAATTTCTATCTAATGAACTAAAGATTCAGTTGGCAAAAGAGCTGAGGAAAAACGTGGGGATGCTGAGAGAACGCTCCTTCGTAGAGTGTGCTCAGGAATTAATAGACACAAGCGCCCGGGAGCAGGAGGTTCGTATGGAATGGAGCCGGGACGGACTTGGTTCGAATATAATCGGCCTAGGAATACTATAAAATTGCAAGGCAATAATAACGAGTTAGTGGGAGAGAGAAGGCAAGAAATCAGGTTAACAAACCAAAGCAGGCAAAACACAGAGGCAACAGTCTGCAAGATAACCGCAAGTGTCGTGGATGTGGAAAAATTGGACACCTGGTGGCGCAGTGCTCGCGCACTAGATGTTTTGAATGTGGAAATGAGGAGCATATCGCCAGGTAATGCTGATACATATACAGAAGAAGAGAATCGAACCATCGAACCCATGGAAGTAAAAGCTCAGAGGGTAAGAAGGAGAGGGGTTCTAAGATAGGGATTCTCTATAGGATCAGCAGAAACTTCTGAAAAATCAGAGACGGAGTTAAAAGAAATACAGAATATATATGAAGAAGCACGCAAGAACCTCCGAGATGTGATGGGGGATATAAAAATTTTAACTACTATTTATTATTATTATTATTGGGGTCCAATAGGGATAAAGAATCTTTTCATTATGAGGGTCCATTCCGGGTGGTTACAATCAGAGAGCATAATGTAGTAACCATTGAAAGTATACAACAATCAATGAAGAATCAAATGTTTCATGTTGGATAGTTTAAGTTCCCTGATATGACAGCTTCGTAGGCACCTGAAGTGCCCCCTCACCAAAGCCTGGACAGATTGTGTCTTCTTCTTTTTGTTTGTAGTTTCAGGGAAACAAACCGAACCGGGCAAAACATAGAGGCAACAGTCGGCAAGGGGACCTCAAGTGTCACGGATGCGGAAAGATTTGCTCGCGCACTAGATGTTTCGAATGCGGAAATGAGAGGGACATATATAGAAAAAGAGAATCGAACCAAGATACCAGAACAATTTTTAGTCTTAAAACAATTTTTTTTTTTTTTTCTCTCTCTGAATAATGGCCAGCAATTCAGACAATAATGATGCTGATGCTGATCCTGATTACTTTCCCCAAGATGATTATTCAAGTGATGAGGGTATTGAAGAGGAGGTTGTTCGATCTATAATAGATTGTGAAAATCAGAGCCAAAGTTTTACTCCAACATTAAAAAAGAACTTCCAAGAACGAAAAGATAAAATTTGTTTCCTGGCTTCTGACATTACTTAAGTCAGTCATCTCATTACCAGGTGAAGAGGTAAAGGGTAAAAATGGTTTTCATGGCAAATCACCAAACCAAAAATTGCGTCTAAAATCCCTGCCAAAAATATAATTCATTTCCAATCGGGTCCTATCGGTGAAGCTCGAAATAGTGTTGATCCATTAGACAATTTTAACTTAATTTTATCAGACATTTGAAAGAGTATTATTCTCCATACAAATGAAGAAATTGGGAGGGAGAGAACACGTTACAAAGCCAAACAAAAAATCAACTCTTTCTGATGTTTGTTTGGATGAGCTTCAAGCTTATTAGAGATTACTTATTTTGTATGCTAGCTTACAGAACAATCACCTTTCTACAGACATAATCTTTGATCCAACGTATTCTGGAGACAGATTTGATTCTTCCATGACAAAAGAGAGATTCAACTTTTTATTGAATTGTCTCAGGTTTGACAGTAAATTTAATAGAGCAGAAAAGCAGCCGGTTAACAAATTTGTTCCAATTCAAGAAATATGATGTAGCTAAATTGAATATTGTAAAAAACATTATAAACTTGGACCATACGTCATTATTGATGAACAGTTAGTCGGCTTGAGGGGTTAAAAGTTAGGCCTAGGATCAAATTTTGGGATCGATCAAGAGGGGTAGATGAATGGTTGTTGTATAATGCTCCATGTCAGTTAAGAAGACAACCACAATCGCCTGACCTTAACCCCATAGAGCACGAAGATACCCCATAGAACCCCAAGATCTTAAAAGGAAACTGAGGCATCACAAAATAAGAACCGTATATTTGGGCCAACTCTCAGAGGCCCTTAAGGAGGGAGGAGTCGTTGAAAACGGTTAATTATTTGTATTGATAATTATTTTATTATAGAATACATATTTGCCGCTTATGCAGACTTTTTTTGTAAAGATGTATTGTTACTTTTTCTATATTATTTTCTGTTGAGTCAAAAACCATTGATATAGCCAACAAAAATTGAACTATTTAAGGTAGAAATTAATGAGTAAAATAGATTGTAAAAAGTAATGGCACAGTTATATTGTTTTGAAAACAAAGACTAAGTACTATGTGTGCAATTGTAAGGAACATAGTCCAATATTTTTAGATTTATTAATAAACAATATGAGATTAGTCTAATAGTGGAGTTCAGTCATTACTGTGTTTATTCTTTTTAAAATGGACAAAATTGTTGAACATTCTTTCTCAATTCACGGTAAATTGATGATTATTATTTTATAATTTGCATTAATTAATTAAGTAATTATAATTTTCATTGGGAAAATTTCAGTTATCGCCAAATTGGTGAATGATTAGAAATGAGTTTTAGTTCAGTAAGGAATGTCATAAAAAAAAATTAAGGAAACTGATTCTGTGCAAAACAAACCAAGATCAGGCCGGCCACAAAAGTGGTTCCAAGAGAAAAACGACATTCGTAGATTAGTTGAAAATAATCTAACAATTTGGGCATGCACCATAGCGAGAGAGCGACGCCATCTCCGGCGCTCAAAGCAGTCCACGGGCGATAAGAAATGCAATTTATGGTTTTAATTATTACCGGCGAGCGCATAGGAAGAAACCTTTTATTAGTGAAGCTAATCCTGGAAAAAGGCATGAATTTGCAAAACTCTATGAAACAAAACCAATAGACTTAAAGATGTGTTGCAAGAGGAATGGGAAAAATTGCACTTGAGGTCACGGAAATTCTTGTTTGTTGGATGCAAAGAAGATTACAAGCTACAATTGATGTGAAAGGAATGATAAGATTTTTTTTTTTTGCTATATCAATGGTTTTTAATGTCAATTCAAAAATCAAATTTATTCATGAATAATAAGTTACATACTTTAGGAATTAAAAGGAAAAACAGCACTTATTTTTGGAATTGTTGCGCCTTTTTCACGATTAACACACAGTAAGCAACTGTTTTCTGCCTGTGTGTTTTATTATCAAAAGACTTTAAACTTTTTAATAGTATACAGTATTTTAATAATAATATTACAATATAATATATAATATACACGGCCGAATGAGAATATAACACCTTTTTTCCGATACATCAGTAACTCAACACTTGTTGAAATAATTTAACAATTTCATTTTTGCAATCATTACTTAATTCTTTCGATTTACAACCTATCTTCGTGGAATTGTCGATCAATACTGGATTAAACGAGGACATTTGTTTACTTAAGAAATAAGGATTAGGGATTATAAATAACAAACATTGCATCATCTTATGGAATGACTGTTACACCCCAAACAGTGAGAAATCGGCTGCATGAAGCCTGCTTCATGCCGGCAAACCACTCATAAATGAAACGAATCGGAAGAAAAGATTAGAATTCGCTTGGATGTATGTGAACAAACCACTTTTATGTGGGAAAAATGTATTATTTTCTGATAAAACTGAATTCAATACATTTGGATAGGCTGGAAAAAGATTCGTTTTGAGGAAAAAAGGTTTCGAAGCCAAAAACCTACAACCTAGAGTAAAGCATGGTGTGGGTACATCATCGTTTGGGGTTGTATGAGCGCCAGTGGGGTAGGCAAACTTGCAATAATCAATGGAGTTATGAATGATGAAAAGTAAGTGGATGTGTTGCGAGGAAATTTAAAAAAAGTGTGCAAAAGTTAGAAATCCAGAACAACTATTTGTTCCAGCAGAATAACGACCCCAAGCACACAAAAAAAACAAAAACGAAAGAATGACTGTAGCTGCACAATGATAGCCAAATGCTAGCGGGTGAACTACTAAGAACATTGATGAGGTTCTGATATGTGCAAAACCGCTTTCAGCCACAATGGAGCTCGAGCTTTATCTCCCTCCCAATGACCAATAAAAACGCGGTAATTAACGTAATCAGCAATGACAAGTGGTGTCTCAAGTATTCTATACTCTCTGGCCTTGTGAATATTCACAGGTAACGCCAAAGTAGATACACGAATCTTGCATACAGGTACAATTTCGACTGAATATCCTTCCCTCTCCTCTCAATGAGGTGAAAAAGTTTGAAAGGCACAACAATATAAGTATAAATGTTTTTACTCTTGAGTAGAAAGGTGTGCTCCCTCTAAAAGTTGTTAAACAAGAGAAAGAAGATCACAGGGATACATACCTTACTGATTATTTGTCTCTGCTAAAATAAGCAAACATAAAAGAGAGGTAAACGTTTGTAAGCCATGTTTTCAACATTTGAATTCAAACCAAGAAGGAATCCTTCCCGTCTTACTGGACTGGAGCTAATTTTAATGGTTTCAAGGATCACTTTATAGTTCGCCAGTTGGGGGAAGACAATAGTCGTATATAAGTTATAACTAACAGTGAAGAAAAATATATATCTTGCAGCAACTATGAGCATACCCAGTCAATATGGGAGGCGTTTGAAGTTAGAACCTAAGGCGAGTACAACGAGCTCAACCTCAAGTCCCTATGAGACATTTTGGAAAACTTCATAAATGTGTAAATAGCAGTGAATTCTATGGAACCTGCCTGGTACTTCACTGCTAACGGGCTGGAATGGGATACCATGTGAAAGTGAACAGGGAGGGATACACCTCGACCTATTAACAGATTATAACCCTTACAAATGGTCGAACGCGGGATGAGGGGAGGCATATGCTAATGCAGCCATTGTTGAGGCCGAAATAGAGTATCCCAATGAGTTGCATGAAGCAGGAGGAGTTAATAACGAATTATTAGCTCCATTATCTAACAGGCTAAAATACGTTGTACACTTCGTCAACTCAAAACAAGTCATGGATCTTTAGTCTCTGATAGGTACGCGTACATCAGACGCTACGATTCAGACAGTCCCGCTGGTTGACTTCTTATATCGGACTCAATACCCAAATGAGACAACTACTAATAACTTTGACAAAGATTTATTCAAATTAATGAACAATGCTGTCTTCGGTAACATCATGAAAGACGTGTGAAAACATATGAAAATAGAACTTGTTACTGACGAACGGACATTACTGAAACTAATTGCCAAGCCAACTTTTAAGGAAAGGACAATATATAGTGAGTCACTAGATGGCATAAATCTGGACTTCAAACAGATAGAGATGAACAAACTTATTGATGTAACGATGGCCATCTTGGATCAGTCTAAAGTACGGATATATACCGAAAGACTTCCATTACAATACTATGTTAAACTGATACGGAAGCTGAAATCACTTTACACTGTCACCGATAGTTTAATTAATGAGATAAAGACCAACGACTTTTACTGAGACTATTCTCAACGAACTAGATACATCTGACTACCCCAGAACCCATCCTTACCTAGTAACAGGAACAAAAAGGTATTGGGAAGTTCAAGCATGAAGCCAGGGGTAAGCCTGTCTCTGAATTCGTGGGCCTCAGAGCCAAAATGTACGCATTACGGATACAGGAGCAAGAGAAAAAGAGAACGAAAGGGATAAAAAGAACAGCTGCAGAAAAGTAAATTGGTTTTTAGGATTATGTGACTGCCCTATCTGAAAGAAAGGACGTTTGTGACTTCATTTGGTATAATTATCTCGAAAGAACAAAAACTGTTTTCTGTCAAACACAATAAAAAAGTATCCCTTTCTCCATACGATGACAAATGCCAAATATCGATGATGTTCCCATGACCATAAGCCAGCCAATAGTGGAGGAAATTTTCATTTCAATTTAGCAATTTCAATCCCCAACTCCGAGGAGAAATACATCTCCTTCAGAATGACAGTGGGCACCTTAAGTGTTAGATTTTTGAACTCCTTCCGTTTGATGGCTTCCAGTCTCGACAAGCTGGCAAAGAATTTACTTAAGCCTAATTTAAAGGAGACGGATAAATTCTTCCACGACGAAAATTTGTACCTCGTGGTCAGAAAAAGAGTGTACTCCTATGATTATATGGATTCATTTGAGAAACTTTGGAAAAAGGATCTGCCCCCGAAGAAGGCATTTTATAGCCAATTAAATTAAATGCCAATATCCTCGAAAAATCACCTCAAATGAATCTTTTTGAGATAATAAAATCTCCAGGAGTATGTATACAAATTGCAACACCAAGCTTTTCCCTATATTTATTTTAATATTAACTCCCACTAAAAATGTTTAAAACAATTATAGAAGAAAAGTCGGGTGCAAATGGCTGCTCTAAGTTTCGCTTGTGCTCTAGTATCCAACCAGAATACATCTTCATCTTAATCATCAGGATATCGTAAGTATATCTTATTTTAAAATAAAACTGCAAACTCTACCTATATAAATTCTTTAATTTGTATTTATTTATTTTTTTTTTTTTTGTTCTAGTAAAGATTTTAAAGCTGTCTTTAAACAACTAAACGAAAACCCGTGTCTTGTGCATAAATTGAGTGATATAGAAATTGGACGTCCTTATATCATCGGAGAGTTGGAGGACGTAAAAACAAAGATAGCAATTGCGTTGGTTGCTACGTTAAAGGATCATCAGAACTCTTTCAGAATATTCCTTCCAACACGTTTTAAAATGTTAACAGAAGACATTGATGCTGTCAACAACAGCAAATAATTTCAAAGAATTATTTCAAGAAATAATTTCTGTAATTTATAAAGAAAAAAATACAATATAAAGGCGATCTAACATTTATTTAAAAAAAATTATATGTATCTTACATTCAGAGAAATAAATTGTTTTCTTTTCTATAGTTATATTTTATTTTTATAATTCACCAATGTAACAAACGTAATGTACCTATAAATTTCATAAAAAGGTTAAAAAAGAAAAACTCTATTTCATGCTTTATGTATAATGATTAAACTTCAAAATATATTGTTTATACTTCAATAAACAATTAAAAGAAATAGGATATTCAGTTCAAAGTCGAAAGAATTTAAAGATAGAGGAGACAAAGCCTACATTTCATTTAGAGATTAAAGTTTAAAGTACATTGTCTAAAGATTATATGAGCAAAATGAGGAGCTGGTACACTCGGCATCTATAACGTAAGTATTTTATTTGATTGATGAAGGTTATGTAACCACAGGGAAGGTTGCAATTTAAAAAGCACATAAAAGAAAAAGTAAATACAAAAATTAAACAATTTTGTACATTTTTAACATTTAGCAATTCTATTAGCTGAGAAGAATGCTGTCACATAACTTATTCTTGTATGTAATGTACTAGTAGTTCAAAGTTAAGTATTTATATTTAAGGTTTAACGCCTTCAAAGTACATACATTATATTTATATTATATAGATTATAACTTCAAGAACCTAACTTGAAAGAAACGACAGAGATCACATTAAAGCTCTAAGTCGAAATGATTAAAAGATAAAAGTAGGTGAGATACGGGGGAGACAAAGCTATTCCGTGAGTAGCCAGTCAGAGGCCTGAATTTGGTCATGTGGCCAGTCACGTGAGCAGGGGATTTAAATTTTCATAATCTTAACCACTCGATCCCGTGACCATAAGCCAACCAATAGTGGAAGAAATTTGCATTTCAATTTAGCTCGACTATCATTAACCACTCACATGATCAGTCACCACTCTCACGATCCGAGGTCCAGCACATTCCAAATGGAATATCCCATATCAAACACCTCGTTTCCTTTCTGTCCTTTTTCACAATCTCAGCGGTTACGACGCTCACTTGACTGTCCTTGATTTGAGTGAAGAAGAAACGCGGAAAAATAGTATAGATGTCATCCCCAACTCCAAGGAGAAATACATCTCCTTCAGAATGACAGTGGGCACCTTAAGCGTTAGATTTATGAACTCCTTCCGTTTGATGGCTTCCAGTCTCGACAAGTTAGCAAAGAATTTACTTAAGCCTAATATTAAGGAGACGGGTAAATTCTTCCACAACGAAACTTTGTACCTCGTGGTCAGAAAAAGAGTGTACCCCTATGATTATATGGACTCGTTTGAGAAATTTCGAGAGAAGGATCTGCCCCCGAAGGAGGTATTTTATAGCCAATTAAATGAAATTCCTATCTCGGACGAGAACTATCAGCATGCTCAAGTGGTATGAGAAGCGTTTAATATCAGAACCCTGGCCAAGCACAGCGAGTTTTACCTCAAGGTAGATGTATGGATGTGCTACTTCGAAAGCGCTTTCGTCTGGAGGTTTCGAATGGGTTCAGAATCCGGAAACTATACATTGATTTAACTTGTTCGGATACATTGTTGAAGCCGACATTGAGTATCCGGAAGGGTCGCACGATTTGCCCGTTACCAATTTACAAAACTCTTAGAAACAGGGAAAAATATGTTGTGTATTTCGTCAATTTGCAGCAGGCCATGGACTTGGGGTTGAAATTAGTTCAACATCAAGCCCTCAGATTCCGACAATCTCATTGGCTTCGTAATTATATCGAACTCAACATCAGACATAGACATCAGGCGACTAACGACTTCTTCAAGCCCATGAACAACATAATTTTTGGAATGTTTGTGAAGGATATCCGGAAACGGTCCAAGAATGAGTTAGTAGAAAGTCAACGACGACTGAATCGACTGCTAACAAAACAAACCTAACTGTTAAAGAACTACGGACCAGACAAACTAAAACTAATGTACGCTGACACTGACAGCTTACTGTACCTAATACAGACAGAGGACTTTTATAATGACATGAACACGACACATTCGATTACCCGCAAGACCATCCAGCAAGCAGAAATCATAATAAAAAGTTATTGGGTAAATGTAAGACGAAGCCAACGGAGTGCCCTTCTCCGAGTTTGTTGGTCTGCATGCAAAGATGTACGAATCGATACCGACGACGAAAAGAAAAAGGTCAGCCATCGAAAAAAAGTTATCTTTTGACGACTACCTTTCTGCGCAGCGAAACGGGGATAGTTCAAGACCACTTTTTGTTCTATAGTCTCCAA
>NW_027108072.1:421715-422994 GCF_000696795.3 Halyomorpha halys | reverse complement strand
CAAGTACAGCAAGCTTTACCTCAAGGTAGATGTCATGCTCCTTTGCGATGTTTTAGAAAATTTCAGAGACGCCTGCCTGGGAAAATATTCGCTAGGACCTGGACTCGCCATCATGAGTGATACTCAGGCTGATATGCTTATGAGTGGCTGTGTGTTATGGGAATAACTGTGTATGCATTGATTCGACTCATGGAACAAATGCATACAACTTTGAAATTACTACAATTTTAGTACTGGATGACATGCGCCAAGGATTCCCTTGTGCATTTTTTTTCTCCAACTGAAACGATCAATATGCACTAGTGGTATTTTTTAATTCAATTATTAATAAAGTAGGGCAAATCAGCACCAAAGTATTAATGACAGATATGGCAGAAGTATTTTACAATTCTTCGAAAAATACAATGGAAAATGTGAAGAGATTATTCTGCACATGGCATGTGCAACGTGCCTGGCAAAAGATACCGAAGGCTGACATAAAAAATGTGGACAAAGAAAAGAAATTTTAAAAAAGCTTTTTATAATGCAAAATGAAGTAGATCTAACAACATTCGAAAGACTAATTCCTACAATGCTGAATGATATGTGTAATGACCAAGAAACCAGAGAATTCGGCCTATATTTCAAAAGTTTACATAAAAAATTGCCAATACTGGGCCTACCGTTATCGAAAAAATGCTGAGATTAATACTAACATGCATATAGAGAGGCTGCATGGTATTTTTAAATATTTATTTCTTAAAGGAAAAATGGCGAAAAAATTAAATGTAACAGGTGATGCTGTGATGCGATTTAAAGACTACCTTTCTGCGCTGCGAAACGGGGATAGTTCAAGACCACTTTTTGTTCTATAGTCTCCAAACATCATAGACTCTTTTCCGTAAAGTAGACAAAAACGTACCTTTTGCCACACGACGGTAAGAGACATCAAATCAACAGGATTCATACGTAGGTCCATGATATTTAGTGCCTAGATGAGGTTTGGCCAACTATCTTCTAAATATGCCACGATCTCACCTTCTAAAACCTCACCCAATACTGACCAATGTAAATAGTGAATATATTGATAGATTATGTTGTAAATAATTTTGTTTAAAAAAGGGTCAAGGTGGCTAATTTTGTTTTCATTAGTAGATATAGGAATTATTTTTTTATTTTAAAGAAAAACGTGCATTAATTCCTGCTTCATTTTTTAAAAAGATACTTTTTTTAATTCTCAGTTAATTATATATTATGAAAAAAGAAAAAGATTAAATAATAGGGTTAAACAAAATTATTG
>NW_027108072.1:417687-418755 GCF_000696795.3 Halyomorpha halys | reverse complement strand
TAATTATATCGAACTCAACATCAGACATAGACATCAGGCGACTAACGACTTCGAAAAAGACTTCTTCAAGCTCATGAACAACGCCATTTTTGGAATGTTTGTGAAGGATATCCAGAAACGGTCCAAGAATGAGTTAGTAGAAATTCAACGACGACTGAATCGACTGCTAACAAAACCTAAATTCAAAGACAGAACCATTCATCCAGAATTGTTAACAGCCACTCACCTAGATTTTGAAAAGATCGAAATGAACAAACCTATTTACGTAGTGATGGTCTTTCTTGATCTGTTCAATGTCCGAATTTTGATTTCACTACAATGCAATGTTAAAGTACTACGGACCAGACAAACTAAAACTAATGTACGCTGACACTGACAGCTAACTGTACCTGATACAGACAGAGGACTTTTATAATGACATGAACACGACACATTCGATTACCCGCAAGACCACCCAGCAAGCAGAAATCATAATAAAAAGTTACTGGGTAAACTTAAAGACGAAGCCAACGGAGTGCCCTTCTCCGAGTTTGTTGGTCTGCGTGCAAAGATGTACTCGCTACGAATCGATACCGACGACGAAAAGAAAAAGGGCAGCCATCGAAAAAAAGTTATCTTTTGACGACTACCTTTCTGCGCTGCGAAACGGGGATAGTTCAAGACCACTTTTTGTTCTATAGTCTCCAAACATCATAGACTATTTTCCGTAAGCAGACAAAAACGTCCCTTTCGCCACATAACGGTAAGAGACATCAAATCAACAGGATTCGTACCTAGGACCATGGTCAATGTAAATAGTGTACATATTGATAGATTGTGTAAATAATTTTGATTAAAAAAGGGTCAAGGTGACTAATTTTGTTTTCATTAGTAGATATAGGAATTATTTTAGTTTTTAAAGAAAAACATGCATTATTTCCTGCTGCATTTTTTAAAAAGATACTTTTTTTTAATTCTTAGTTAATTATATATTATGAAAAAAGAAAAAGATTAAATAATAGGGTTAAACAAAATTATTGATTTATCGTTTCTAACAGTGATCATCGGAGCTCCGAGAAAAGGAGAGCG
>NW_027108072.1:390265-411226 GCF_000696795.3 Halyomorpha halys | reverse complement strand
TAATTATATCGAACTCAACATCAGACATAGACATCAGGCGACTAACGACTTCGAAAAAGACTTCTTCAAGCTCATGAACAACGCCATTTTTGGAAAATTTATGGAGGATGACCGAACACGGAGTAAGATTGAGCTAGTAGTAAGTCAACGATGACTTAATCGACTGCTACCAAAAGCTAACTTCAAAGACAGTACCGTACATCTGGAATTTGAAAAGATCGAAACAAACCTATTTAAGTAGGGATGGCCATTGATCTGTCTAAAAGATAATTTAAAGCAGAAGATGATTTCCTTGCTCGATTGCCATCTGTAAGCCCTACAATGTGGGGCGAAACGTTGGCATATGTTTAATAGTTTTACGACTATTTTAGTTTAGCATTTCCTGTGGCATGCGGACTATTTAAATCTCTAGCTACTCGTGGGAAAGAGCGAGAAAAGATTAAATATTTTAGTGGAGGAAGGAGAGAAGAGGAAGCAGTGGTTTTCGCACAACAATCGTAACAGAGGAGTCACTGCCTCAAACAAAAATGGAAGGTGTAGAAACCTGTAATAGGGGTGAAATTCCCAAGGTAACGGCAGAAGAAGCAAAGGAGGAAAGGGCTCGCCCATCTCCTAAAGCTTCTGAGACCACAGAGGATGATAAGGACGATTGTCCAACCACCAAAATGAGTGACAAGAAACCAAAGAGTACAAAGACTTCCTCAGAACTGCCCTGAAGGCCCTCACAGAACAGGGAACAATATACTTTGGTGTAAGAGAGCATTCTTCAGACTGCTAGGTGGAGCAACGAAGCCTGACACTACCAGAAATGGGGAAAAGGGGGGACCATGCCCCTTGGGTCCCCTATCGGGCGGTCGGACGAGTTGTTGTTGGAGTACCAGACAGGGCCTTTAGGGGTTAGGTCAGAACCCAAACCTCCTCTGACTAGAGTTGCAGAAAGTAGGAGAAGCACCCTGTTAAGTGAGGAAAAGGCCAAAAAGCTCACCCAAAAAGAACCTTCTCAATGAAAAAGGGAATTAATATCATGCTAAAGGCGCATCTGCACTAATAGCAAAGAGATTCACCCAAGATAAGATGGATATAGGGTTGCTTCAGGAACCTTGGAATATAAGAGGTAACATTAAAGGACTTTCAAACTCTCAACAAAGGTAAGTCAGCTCATCTATTTTAGTGTCACAGATAGACCAAGAGCGGCTATTAAGATAAGTAATAACATTAATTATTTTATGATTTCAGAGTGTGTATCACAAGACCTGGTTGCAGTAGCGATAGAGGTACCATTGCAAACAGGAAAGAAAAGGCTTGTTTTCGCCTCGGCTTACTTCTCAGGGGATCAAGAGTAAGTCTCATCAAGAAATATAGAGGCCCTGATAAATTACTGCAAAAGGAATAATTATGAATACAGCATTGGATGTGATGCAAATGGCCACAATACAGTATGGGGCAGCACAGACACAAACAAAAGGGGTGAAGAACTCGGAATAATCAATATCAAATTATATAGATATTATTAATAAAGGAAATAACCTACCTTTATTGACAAGGAATAGGCAAGAGGTTCTTGATTTAACCTTGGCCAAACCTCGCTTTAAAGATAATATTAAAGACTGGCATGAATCCTGAATTTGCTATAATAGGGGTATTCATGATCTTTAGTTTAACATGTTAAATGGAAAAACTCATGTTAAATGGAGAAAAATTGCCGTCTTTTGCTGTGGTAAAACAAAATAACATGTAACATGGCTGAGAGTCTGTTACTTGGTCTGTTAAATGGAGAATGACATCACACAATAGACCAGCTGAGCTCGCCACCATTTTTGTTTGTTGTGTCAGGTTAGTTCTTTCGTGTTTCTGTCAGTTATTATTTGATACCCCTATTATTAAATCACAATGGATAAATTTAATAATTCAACGGGGAAAAAACGGTGAATATATATTTTCCCTACATATTTGAGAATGAGGAGCCTAAGGATCCCCTATTGGCAGAAAAATAACTCCCTATTCTAGAGTCAGAAAATCAGGAGAATATTATAATTGAATGTGATGAGGTGGTTGTTCCTTGTAGTTCTGCTACAGCCATCTCCATAACTCCTTATCCACAGGAAATGCTGTCTCCTTGTGGTTCAAGGGACCCCAACAGAGATTACACTGACAGATTGTTAGCAGGTCTGAAGAGGGGCTTCAAAAGGAAACAACTAACATGATTAGTCATTTAACAGAGGTATGGAGCTTAAACAAAAACGAGCGTATCCTGTAAATAAATCTGACTTAATCGTAATGTTTTGTTTTTAGGTAACACAGTTAAGAACAAAAGTATTAGCAGACCCCCTTGTGTTGGATAGGGAGCAATTTAAATTTGAATTAAAAAAATTAAAACTTCAACTAGAGCTTTCAAAGAAGTCCGATTGACAAAATAATTGAATTTAAAAATATTTATATTTATGTAATAAATTATCTTTATTGGAAATTCTAATCTTCAATTCCTTAAGGCTGTTGAACTTTTCCTTTATTATACCTAAGGTGTGTTCGACTCTCACACGATATTTGTTAAAATGAGCATTCAATTTGTTCTTACGTTCTGTGAGGTTACCACCTGGAGGAGTCTTGAATGGAGTTAAAACATACGGTTTTAGAGCATATGCTGTATGTATCTCTTGCAATCCACTGCATCCCACTAAAATAATTAGATGATTTTTTTTTCAATACTGGAGTAATTAAATATCCTCTGGTTGTGTACACTCCCAGGAAACCCACAAATAAAGTGCCTGACTTGGAGTTTGTAATCACAAACTATTTGTGCCTTCATTGAAGGCTTGATCCCTCAGTGGCTCTGCGTAAACAAACGAACTAGTACTGTGTTTTTATTTTTATTTACCTCTCTCCCTCATCCTTTAAACACAATTCAATTTTTTTTTTTAAATATCAAGATGATCATTTGTAAAAGTTTTAACATATCTATATCCAGAGAAGACAAAATGAACATTTGATGTATCATTTGTGAAAGTATATTTCACAATAAATGCATTAAATACAAAAGCTCAGACTCAGACATTAATAAAAAAAAGGACTTGTGCTAAAAGTGATTAAGCTATAACACATTAAAAGGAAACAAACCTGATACAATGATTAACCTATTAAAGGGGCTTATTGAAGAGGTAAAAGAGATAAAGGCTAAGATCCAAGGCATTAAAGAGCTCAATAAAAGGAATAAAGGACTCTCTTCAGAAGCAATCGAAGTTATCCGAAAATATGGAAAGGCTGCAGAAAATTTAAGCCCTCCTGGAGCAACAGAAAAATAAGGAGGAATTATCATAAGAAAACAATAACCTAAAAACTAGAATATCTGATAGGGTAAACCTAATGAGGTTGAACAAAATCACCTGAAAAATTCTGTGGAAATTTAAGGAATTCCAGAAAAGCAAGAAGAGACCGTAGTGGGAACGATTCTCAGCCTGGGCGTGAGGCTGTGTCAGACGATCTGGACTAGGTGATAAGGCTGAGGTCTTAGCAGTAAGGAACACCAGGCCCTTATTTAATGAGATGATAAGCCAATTATGACATGTAGTACGCTCATGGGTGTTCTTGTCAATAGGAGTATCAGCAGAGAATTGAGATTGCTAATAATGATAATATTAATGATTGGTCCAAAGTCCAAACTTTGAAGATAGGCCTAGATATAGAGAAATGAATGTCCAAACTGCCCGCCCACAAAAATGGGTAGAAAACCGAAATAGGAATTAAAACAGAATGGGAGAAACCTATTCCTCTGAAGATCGATGAGAAACTACCTGATTCTAAGTCTAAACAAGAGAATCCCAAATCTCAGCCACAGCTGATGTGGGCTATTATCAGGCTGGAATATTGATTCAAGAGAAATACGTCACAACTTTAAACATTCAGGGTTTTCGTCACTTGTAGAAGATACTTATAAGGAGGTGGAGTGGCCTTGATTCCTGCTTAGCTCGAACGATGCATTTCTAGTCCTTCCTCCATTGTATGAATAATATATGAATGCCTCACTTAGCCGAAGGCCCACTAGAAGATTACAATCTATACTGATGTATAGCCGATGTGTAGCTGATGCTTTGTTTGGCCAAGATGCTGTTATGGTTGTATTAGGAATTATGGATCAAAAGAAAGTGGATATTATGTGAAGGAGACTCCAAACACTCTTAACTATGGAACAAGAAGGAAAAATATCACAACGGACAGGGTTCCTTATTACTGATCAAGACATAAATTTATCAGTTTGTTCGAACAAATTACAGCAGGTTAATACCGAGTCAGGACAGTTGGAACACACTGATACAATATTACAGCACTTAATAAATAGAGTGTCACGTCTCACGCTCACAGACGAGAAACAATTAAAACAAAAATCAAATAGATTACTTAGAGTTGTATAACGACATGAAGGCCCAATTAGAATAATCAAGATCGAGTAAAATCTCTACAGTTCACACGGGTTCAGAAAGTAAATAAGATAAGATAATCGTAAAAATATGACGAATGCCCGTTAAAGACTGGTGTATAAAATTTTACGGGGATGGACAAGGTCTTAGTTTTACCGCATTTTTTGAGCGAGTCTGAGGATTAAAGGCTTCTCAGAATACATCGACAAAAGAACTGTCTGAGTCGGCGTATGATTTATTTGGTGGACCAGCCTTGATAACAATCAGGGCACTGAAAAGAGAAGTATCCACATGGGAACAACTAGTAGCAGTGCTCAAAGCAGAGTTCGAGCCATGGGATTATGACGATAGGCTATGGTACAAAATAAGGAAATGGACCCAAAGATCGGAGGAGTCAACGCGGGGAGTGTACGCTGCTGTGATGAGCAATTACTTTCACTGCCTGAGTAACCTTCATTTTGAGCAGGAAATGTTGAGAATAATTAGAGAGAATATACTCCTGTACTACCAGGATCACCTTGTGTGACAGGATATAGGATCAGTTAATTAAGAAATGGCTCTATCAGGAATAATGGGAGAGACATCTTTAACTGGTGAACAACGACAACGCCTTGAGAAGCTCATTGATAAATGGAAATTTTTTAAATCTGGAAAACTCGGGTGTATAAGTGATGTGGAACATTCCATTGATACGGGTAATCAAAGGCCCATTAAATTACCCTATATCAGTGACATATTAGACAAGCACTATCAGGCAGGTCAGTCAAACAGAGAAAGTGGCAGTCAGGAAGAACAGGGGGCGAACGAGAAATTCAACATAGCATATGAGAGTAATGGCGAACAGACAAAGCGGCCATTTTGTTTGGACCTTGCCAGATTAACTGAATAAGTTTTTATTTATAATCTTAAACACTTCTTATTTTCCTGTTATCACAAATTGTTGTGATAAATTTTAACAAATAGGTGACTGTGAATTAAGAATTTTAATGTTTATTTGAATGTGAAAACTGACTAAATAGAGAAATTGTTGAATTGACCTGGGCAGAATAGTCTGCATGAAGTTATGTTTTTTTTAAATTATTTAGTTCTAAAATTGTATTAAGATTGTCACTGAGCATGGCCGAATTGGCCGGAACATCGGACTTATAAAGAGCATAAAATGTTTCGAGACTAAAATGGATAAAATTTAAATTTATTTATTTAAACATGAATAAGTTTTGTTTTTGAAATATTGTGTTTGATTCGATCATTACAGATGAATTCACAAATTTAAATTCATGCAATATATTAGTAGCCTGCTGAGATTTAATGTCGGATAGTGAATTTTCATAGTTTTTTTTTTGGACCACCTATTCTAACCATTGCTCGGTGTAACTTGGACTTCATGTGGCTAGGAAATCATCGGAGGGATCTGCATTTCTGATCAGAGATTCAGAGATTGAGTAAAAGGTCAGGTCCTCTGGACTTACATGTTCTCATTATCAAATAAAGTTTAATTTTCCATGATAATAATTTTTTTTTTGTTCGCTACTCTTTTGAACCACAATACAGCCCTGAAAACTCAATACACATTTCCCTAAACCCAACCGTTGAGTGGAAATTTTGATAAACATTGTCCTTACATACTATGATAAGATCAAGGAGTATCAAATGAAGATGGAAGGGATTTTATATCTCAAACGAGGTATTGTGAAAGAAACACTTCTTGGTATGTTTACAGCATGATCGCTATTGGCGTTACTGAGAGAATGTTACCTAGAATCATGGAAGAGATTAAGATAACAGGCATAGTAACTCAGAATTGTGGAACTCCCCATGATGAACCCAATACTATGGTAAGAAATTGCGTCAAATTTCCTTCTGAAATAGATTTTAAGCAAGTAAGTCGGCCTCATGTTTGAAAAATCCAAAAAATGGAAAAAAAATTCCTCATTGAAGTTGGCGTATGTTAGTATCATGTAATAAATAGAAAAGGTACTGCTGATTTAAATGAAACTGAATGCTTAGATATCAAATGAGTCTTTATAAACTACAACAAAGAGAGTTTCACATTTTGGTTCTAAAATTGGCCAACTTTCCTAAAGTAAACAAATCAGTCGGTAGCTGACACAACACTCAAGATAGAAACCCCATAAGAGGTTCTCACCTTCACCACTTTTAATTACCACGAGCACGAGTCGACAAAATAAAACATGTTCTTAAGTAAAATTACTAGTGTTTTTAATGTTATTTGGTTCATTTTATTTATGTTTACTCCTCTAAATCAGTTTGTATCATCCCACATTACATCCCAAGTCGGCAAATACCACTTTGAACACTTATGCTGAGGTGGCACTATCACAACACCACTTTCTACAACTTAACTCAAAAAATAGACTTATCAAAGATTTGAAAGAATCTGAAACCAGGAAAGCAAACAAATTACAAACAGAAATTTAAATGGGTGATAAAAATCCTAGCCTACTTTAAAGAAAAATACAAATCCCCATGGGATCCCAACTCAATAACTTTCACAGAAAAATGTTAATACAAAAATTATCAGTTAATATGCGATAAATATTGGTATAAAGCTCACTTTATTCTCAGATACTTTGGATAATATGGCAATAGTAGCAGACAGATCAGTTGACTACTCTAATTTCCCATCATACATAAATACTGTATATAAAAAATACACCTGTTGTATAACACAATTAATTTGAAGAAAAAGTTCCATCTTAGATAGTCAATTAGCCTAATTTACTACATTACTAACACGTCGATATCTCTTCGAAGAAATCGTTCATACTCTCAGACTTGCTCTTCTTCCCATACTCAACATTATACTTTGAGATGGTACCATTATACTTTTAGGGAGAAAGCGAAAACTCCACAAAGCCTTGCAATTTTGACAGCTCACAAAATTTGGAAAACCACTCGTGAATGTAGCTCATAATAGAAAGCACAAACCCATAGTTGGCAAGTCATTCAAGATAGATGTTTTAGAGAAAAAATTATTTCTGGATTAACTAATATCCAGAAGTTTTGAGATAATCATAAAATCATTAATAAATAATGGTAATATTGATAAATATAAATTAATTAATAAAATATGATTGTTCTTTTGAAATAGCGCAGCTGCACAGTGTCACCTGAATCTCCCCTACTCTGACTTATTATATATCAGTCAAAAACCGTTGAACAATTAAGTTCAACAAATATTGCTATTATATAAATGTGGTTTAATTTCTATAATACAACAAAGACATCTAAAATAGGTAAAAAGAACGAATTCAACAAATTTAGTGTTTTCAAATTTTCACTGATTTACTGGAACAATATAGCCATTAATGTTAATAATTGATAATTATAGTTCAATACAATACAATACCAAGTTCTCAAAAATATAGGTTTTATCCAGAAAAAATTTTCCACAGCAGATAAAGCGTAAAATACACTTCCAGGAAAATTGTTGTATTCGCTCTTTATATAAAACACCAATATTATTAAAACTATTTGTTACAACTAAGTCCTAAATACTTAAAAAAGTAAAACTTATTAACATTAAAAAAAAAAAAATAATCATTCTAATATTGCAACAAGAGCAGGAATGACAAAAATAAAAACTATAGATTCAATCAAGGTTTTTAAATAAATCATCTGTCCTTACTTTAAGTAACAATGAGACTTCTAACCTGCTGTATGTACTTTTAATTCACTATTTGTTATGGTTTTATATTCACAGTGAGGGCATTGATAAGGCTTCTCATCAGTATGATGACGCTTTATATGTACTTTTAATGTACCATTTGTTATGGTTTTATATTCACAATGAGATAAGGCTTCCCAACTGTATGATGAGCCAAAATGCATTTTTAATTCTCTACCTATTATAGTCACAATGAGGACACAGATTATGTTTTTCAACTGTATGTGGGCACTTTAATGTAAATTAAAAATTTTTAAATGACAAACTTGTGCTGATTTATAGGTACAATAAGGAGGACATTGATAAGGCTTCTCAGCTATATTGATATGATGTTTTTTTTAAATTACAATTTCTTATGGTTTTATGTTTACAGTAAGGGCACAGATAAGGCTTTAACTATATGATAAGCCACTATATGTGATTTTAAATAACCATTTCTAACAGTGTTATAGTCACAGTGAAGATATTGATAAGGCTTCTCACCTGTACGATGGTTCATGCTTTTTTTTTTTTTTAGTGAAGAAATCATACTGTACATAGTTACAGTGAAAACATTGGTACTTCTCTGTTGTATGATGAAAATACATTTTCTTAAATCTATCTCTAACTTAGCTTTTAAGCCAGCTCAATCAATATGTTCCGTATAATGAGAGGAATCCACTGCACCTGTAAGCAATGAATGTTAGGATTAAAAATAAATAATTGTATAAACAAAATTAATTATCTGTTATTTAAATTTTTAATATGTTTAAAGTCATATAATAAAACAAACAATCTTCTGTTATTATTAAGCAAAAACATAAAAAACAAATAAATTGATATACAATGAGCCATGCAGAGTAAAAGCAGAGTGAGATAATATAAATTTTTTCTAAAATTATATAAAATATTTTTTTCTCAGCTTCTTGGGTGATTTAACAAGAACTTAGTCAGTTAATCATAATAAGCTCCTTTCGGAATTCCATATTTGCTTTAAAGTGGCTCCTTTCTTTTTTTTTTTCTCTTTGTTCCAAAACAGGTAAAAATCCCAATAAATCCCCTTCCACCGAAACACTGTATTCATAGGTAACACCACCCTTTACCTCAATCTACATTAACAATTTTCCCAATTGTATTTACCAATCGCAACACAACTTAATGTTGATAACCTCTAAATTTAACAATCCTCATGTCTTACTACGATGTTAGATACAACACATAAACATAAGCTACAAGAAGATATATTCAGTATTAACTCATTGGCAGCAAACAATGATATGAAACTCAAGGTTCAAATCACCAAATCATCATCAAATGACCCCCATCGGTTTTAAGCACTGTTTAATTTAGATATTCCCCGGAGTAAAAATTGGGGGATATTACCCAATTAATTATTAATTATTATATTCTGGTAAGCTGGTTTAAATAAAGAAATACTTGGAATTAGCTGGTAATGATGGAGTGGACTGTATTTAAATAACTTGTATTCTCTTTTAAGTTTTCTGAAACAACTGCTTGTAAGGTTTGAACAAAGTGATTACGATGTATGTTAGTTGGTTAGTTGTAAATTTGGTTTTATTACATTAATGGATGAAGATTACGTTTTACTTGTTTGATTATATGGAGCTTGAAGGTTGGTTCTGATGTGAATGTTATTATGGAAGGAGGGTTCTCTCTTCTCATCCTCCTGCCGCCGCCACCGCCTCTCTCGCCTGAGTCTAAGGATTTACTACCTCATCATTATGAGAAGAGACCTTCTTGAAGAGTTCTGTCCTCTTCTTCTCCTGTCCAGGTCACGATGGCTTCATTACTAGCTCCTTTGTTTGGGGGACCAAGATGGCTGCCCAGGCTTCTTACCGCATATCTTAGCCACTAGATGGCATCATGAATTTCTATTCAGCAGTAAGGGGGCGCCTTACTTAAACAAGCACCTTCCTTATTATTATTAATATCACTTGCTCTCTCTTAATAGCTGACTTATTCACTGCTATGGAGCCTATTAGAAACCATGGAGTAACTTTGGATCAACATCTGTCCTGAAATAACTAGATTTCCCAAATTTCCTGATCCATCTCTATACTATACTTGAAAAATTCCAACAATTTCTGAGTTTATACTCTCTAATACCAGTCAGTTTCTAGTTCCCTCCTTCATTGTCCCCCATTGCAATTATATGTGTCTTGTACAAGGTATATCGTTTTATGCAAAAGATATGACTGATAAATTGCCTCATTAAATTTATCTTTGGGTCCCCATGACACAAATTCCAGCCCAGTAACTTTTATATTCCTTCTTTTAAAACGGTTTCCTCCAAGAATTTTTTTTGCATTACTTGATTTTGTAATTTCTTTTCCATCTCTATTCCTAAAACCTCATTTAAACATCTACAATTTCTCCATCTTTCCAACTACACCTTCCACATGCATCTAAGAATATGATAATCGTTAATTATTTTATTTTCATTACTTTTATTCTTTATTTGTTTAAATAAGTATACATAGATATCATATCAATTTTTCAATAATTTAATTCATATTACGTTAATTTATTTTATAACAATGTTACTTTCATAAATTTTCAATATTTAATATCATTATAAGCTAGACATATATCATATTTTTATTATTCTAAGGGGACTAAATATAATAATATAATCTACTTTTTCATTTTATTTCAGCATGAACTGCTGTTATTTGCTCACTACCCTGCTTACATTAAGTTGAATAGAATAACTGTTCCTCACCATTCTCTGGGATAAGCACTTCTTCTTGTTTCATATGGATAAGTCCGCCTACAAAAATATTAAAAAAAGTACTTAAAACACGAAATTAAAAAAAGTAAGTTTTCACTGCACAGTTAAGGAATGTAATAAGAAAATACCAACTCAGTTAATTGATGAAATTATTTAATTTTCATAAAATAATTTAAATAAAACAATTAAAAGTAAAATTGTATTCACCATAATAAATCTGTGGTCCTTCCTCTTGTTTGAAGCCATGCCTGAGATCTGTAACAAAAACCAATAACTATTGAATCATCAACCATCATAATGCATTTTCATTAATTTGTATCTATATGTATATGTATATGTATGTAAGTATATATGTTTCATATTTTAATAATCAAAAATTATTTAAAGTAAATAAAACGTATTTAATATAGTTTTAACTAATACTCATACTCATACCTTAAGTATAGTTTTGAAGATGACCAGGTCAAATAAAAAGATTAAATATTAAATAAATATGAGAAATTTTACTTTATATAATGTTATAGACTCTTTATCTCAGAGCGGATTTCTAGGCAATCAGAACATACATTTAGCTACTAATGATACTTAATTACATTAATATCTCTTATACAAATGTATTTAATTTTAGGTAAAACAAAACTAACCAATTTCACAGAATCTTCTTTTGATGATTTTCTCAACAAACTAACACTGACTGCTGGCAATCTTTCAGCAAACAAAACACTAAAGAAACAAAGCATTGGTCCTTCAACAGTTTTCACTCATCTCATTCACTGGCGGTCCAAAACAAAGAGTCCCTTATTCTCCTTGGGTGACTCTTTGATGTCCTGTTTTTCACGATGTCTCCCTTGAGCTAGATAAAAGATGATAAGGACCTCCTCATCCAGGAAACATCATTCCCCGCTCGTACCTAACTAACGAATCCCTAAAAACCAAGTTTTCTTCCTTCCCCTTCTCACGTTATTAGTTCTCAACATCGATTGTAGTACTACAGTTTTGAGTTTTTTCTTGTGATTTTCTTTATGAACATTACTCTTTAACACTTATTCTTGACTCCCATTTTTCTTAAATTTACTGTAACTACAATTTGATGGGAAGTTAAATAAAGTTTTTAAAATATTTGAATCTGCTCAACATGTTCGCTATTCAACGGACTTTTTGGAGGATACATGCCGCCATCTTCTTTGTTTTGAATAACAATATTTTTGGCTCTATATATGACTGAACAAAATTGGTTAGCTTTCTTTTTGGTTTAACAAAGCAAATGAACAATATTAAAACGATACATAAAATAAAAACATTTTTAAAACCTTTTCTACATAAAAATATACTATTTACTTGAAAAGAGCATATTACTATATATATATAAAAGAGTAAGGTTCAAAGCTTTGTCCACAATAAACTTTTAGAATACAAGACCAATTTACATGCTGTTTTTTCCAAGAAGTTCTGAGTCACCATGGGAAGACTGAAAAAAATTTATTAACTTTTTGTTGGTGCATAGCTCAGAAAGTATATCTTTTTCCACGGTTATTATTTACCAATCGATTCTTCTTTGTCCAAAGAATAAGAAAAAAATATCACTGATTCCATTAAACAATTTTTTTTTTTTTTGATAAAGCAAATCATGTTTGTTTTTAGTGCCATCTGAAACACTTAAATACCATTTTTCAAAGAAATTAAGAATTAGAAATTTTTCCCCTTAATTTATTTTTTTTTTAATTTTATTTGTTAAAACTTTATCATAAAAATTGTTGTGATAAAGTTTTAACTAATAGTGACTGTGATAAATGATTTTAATTTTGGTTTTAATGTGAATATTGACTAATTAGAAAATGTTGTTTTGACCTGGGTAGAATAGCCTGCATGGAGTTGAGTTTTTAAGTCATATAGTTCTAAAATTGTATTAAGTATATTGTCCCTGAGGATGGCCGGATTGGCCGAAACGTCGGACTTATAAGAAAAATAAAATGTGTTGAGACTAAAATGGATAGAAATTAAATTATTTATTTGAAAAATTAACCAGTCTCAATAAAGTGTAAAGATTATAAATTAAAAAAGAAATTCTGTTATGTTCTTTATCGCATGTATGTTGCCAAATCTTAGGTAAAAATAATGTCTTGAACCGGGTATGCTAGTTATTATATTAAAAGGAACAGGTACTTAAGTTAGCGACAAATTGGCCTATTGTCCTTCCAGCCAAACTGGGTTGACAGCAGTTATTGAGATGCTGCCACACTTTTCAAAGAAGTGTCTAAATTTAATCAATGCTGATTAAGGACCTTCAGCATGATGTGTTCAGCCATCTTGGCCTTATTAATAAATGATATAAAAAAAAGTTATTAATTTAACCGATAAATAAAATTTCAATGATCTGGGATAATTAAAATATAAATATTCCAATATTTGTGATGACTAAACCCAAAATTCATTGCAAGGCATAGAATTAAGTGGCACATCATCTGTAAATTAGTCATGGTTCTCCCTACGAAATCATCCACAACAGACTTGGGTTTCAATAAGTTTGTGCAAGATGGGTCCCAAAACAACTCACACAGTTGTATAAACAAACGCGCTTGGACACCTGCTAAAAACATTTGGATTGTTATAGTAACGAAAGAGACAACTTCTCATACAGGATTATTACTGGTGAAACATGGATCCACCATTACGAGCCGGAGTGTAAACAGCTGAACATGGAATGGAAACATCCAAATTCAACGTCCAAGAAAAAGATCAAGACCCAACCGTCCGCAGGAAAACTGATGCTTACGGTTTTTTGGGACTCACAAGGTCCACTACTGGAACATTAAGAGGAAAGGAGCACAACAATAAACAGTGTACATTACAGTGAGATGCTTACTGCCAAGCTAAAGCCTGCAATTAGAAGCAAACGCCAAGGACTGCAGTCAAAAGGGGTGTTGTAGCACGACAATGCCTGTTCGCATACTGCTGCCCCCACTGCTGAAACGCCCTAGAAACTCAATTTTGAAGTACTGGCTCTTCCTCCATATAGTCCCGATCTTGCCCCTTCTGACGATCACTTTTTTGGTCCACTCAAAGAGGCATTAAAGGGCCGTCGATATACCTCGGACGAAGCAATGAAACAAGCAGTGCATTCCTGGCTCGCAGGTCAACCAAGAATCATCAACCAAGAAACAAGGCATCATGAAGCTTGTACAATTATAGACCAAGTGAGTTGAAAAGTATGGGGACTCTGTCAGAAAATGATGTACTTATAAGTTTCCTATTTGATTACAATAAAATTTTTCAACTATATTGCGGATAATAATTGACTTAACCCCGTACAAAATAATACTATTAATCTTTTAATTTGTATTTGGTACAATTTCACTGACTTATACAATTCTTACAGATAATTTTTTACTTTTAAACTCATGTAATATCATTGATAGTTATATTATGAATTATAGTACTAATAATCACTGATAGTAATATTATGAAACAAAATGTATTAGTGTTTGTACTTTATAGTTACTTGTATTTAAGGACTTTTACTATTAGCTTTCATTATGAAAGAGGCTACGGGAAAGGAAGTCTAGTTGACTGAGTGGAGAGAAGATCGAAGAATAGAGGTCGGCGGATAAGCGTTTGCCATTGGACACCATTCCTCTCCTTTACCCACTGGCAAACTTATCTTAGATGTACTATACAAGTTGTAATTAAGACCTTAAGTCAAACCAAACTCTTCTATATCACCAAAATAAAGAGGTCGTGAAGGTTGAGTATGTTGGTACTAGTCTCTCAGATGATAGTTTAAAATGGTATGGGTTCCATTCACAACTGAGTAATATTTGTGGTTCTTGAAAATAAATTTTGATGTTCCTATGTGATTAGTGCAAGGTGGCCACCTGAATTTTTTTTTTAACAGATATTGTAATTTTTATCATTAACAATATAGAAGAACCTAATGAAGTTTTATCAACATTTTGAAATCTGCCATAAAACCTATTTAGTAGTAAATAACAATAATAATACTTAATTATTTATATTGTACTGCCATAAAAAAACTAGATAAAATAATGAATAATATAAAGGACGAGATAAGTACAAACAACAGAAAGAACATAGAATACAAATACTGTCAAAATAAACAAAGAGGAAACATTAAAAAAGTAAGAAAAAAAGAGTTAAGAAATATAAAACAAATGGCAAAAATGTAAAAAATATAAACACAACAGCCTTACCATTACATAGGATTGGAATGCAACATAACTTTAATTTTTAAAACCTAATAACATTAACAAAGAACAAAAACCAACAATAGAAGATAGCTAGAAACCATCAAAATTAACAAATATAACAAGATAAGAGTAAATTATAAAAAAGACACTAAAGAATTAGGAATTCATTGAGTAGAAATAATAAAAATAATAAAAAAGTGGATCCAAAATGGGATAAGGATGATTCATAACAATTGTAGTTAACAGGAAAAAAGGTAAGAAATCCATAACATAAACAAGAAACCTCAAAGGGAAGAAAACAAACACACACTGAACAAAGGTCAGATGAGACACCTATTTATGCAAGAATAGACCTGTCAAGTAATGGGATCAGTTAGTCAGTTGATAATCAATTTGCAACCTAATATAGAAAATATTTTTAAAATAAATAAATGTCTTAACTTTGTAATAAATTAGACTTAAGATAAAAACAACAGATAACTTATAAATTGTACAATGAATAATGGTAGTTAACAGTATACATAAATTATAGAATATATTATATGAACAAATTGTAGATTTTAAAAAATAGCTCAGAAGATAGGATAGAAAGGGCTCGGAAACATTAACATTTGAAGTAATAAAAATAAAGATTACAAAGGAAGATATTTTCTCATTGATTTATCATGTCAAAATTACTACGTCATTTACAAAAACATTAACTCAATACAATAAATACATAATAGACTATGCATTGTAAAGGTGGGTTTCCATCATAGATAACATTACCAATAACACAGTTTATTAATGTTTTCATGCCTACTATTAAATTTTTATTAACGCTTAATTTTGTTTAAATGGATTTCATGAAAAAATAAGTAACATATTTGTAGAAGGAACAGTACTTTAAATAACATATCACTTCTAACCAGTGAAAACCATAGACATAATCAAGTTGATAAATAATAAAATGTTATGTTGAAGATAATAAATGCAAAACTAAAAAAATGGTCATGGTGTATTGAAGATATAAAAAAATAACGTCATCATGTAATTAATAATTTATATCTTCTGTTTGAAATTAAAGACGGTTAAATTTAAAGAAAAGCTTCTTACCAATTTCTTCCATAGCTAATCAACATATAAAAACAATTTGATTAAGAAGTTCACATTAACAGAAACAAGACGATAAGAAGTCAACTCAAAGTAAAACGCACTTTAACGGATCTTTCTCCAAAGAGGTATAAATAATCTGACAGAGGAATGAATTGATATTACATCTCCCCTCTGAAAACTATTTCAAAAATTGGGACAATCATGAAACATTATAGGACGTCTGTACTTCTAATTTTTAAGTTAGAGACTCTGGATTAAACTGGGCAAATGTAGAAGTGTTGGCCGCCCGATAAGTCTTATCTGTTCTAGGAGTACAATTAGTCTAGCAAGGAGCTCTTCTTCATCTGAGACGTGTTTCTTCTCTGAAGTCTGTAATTATTACTACAAGAAACCTAATAAGACCTTGGATCTTCTTTCCTTTCTGTTTGTACTGGTCTTTTCTCAACATAAATACATAATATTCCTATTTAAAGATAATGGTTGTGACACTCCTTGGTTAGGCTTTGCTTAATTTCGAAGACAGCCATTGTTTTAAATTTGTGGTAGTGAAATCCTTCTAAAAAAAATAACTCGGATCGGAGAACCCGACTATATGTGATATAGTTTAGGCCGGGATGAGGTAAATAGTTATAATCAAATCAGTATTCTCTAGGATCACTTCCATCCTCTAAACTTTTCTTTAATATGCTATTGTAAATCCCTACAGCTTTCTCAAACATTTCATTGCTCTTAGAAACTATGGTGTACCGGTGATTTATGTGATACCTTTACGTTTACAGTAGGAGTTGTCTGTAATTGTCTTCGATTATTTGAAACGTATAAAAATATAATCCCACTGATCAAATATACTTGCTTGGCTGATAGTAGCTATTGATATAGCTCGATGCTGGATGTAGCTCCTATGTTGCATATACTGATGATAGCTGAATGTAGCTCAATCCAATAGATGTCGATTACATAGGAACTATTATGTCCCAAATTATACCGATTTCGTACCTTCATACTGCACCTTTATGCGACATGGGATATTCGGCACTACCATTCAAACTGAATTTCTCTCAGTTTCTTCACATGACTAAAAGAGCATTCTGAATCATTGTAGGCTAAAAATAAAGTTGTCAGGTTTTTCCAAAATGTTTGTTTTTAAAATGTACTCTTTTTTGAAGCGAAGTCTATTTATTATAGTTGTTTAGAAACTATCTGGCACAAGTTTATTTCCATAAAAGTAGGATCCAAACTACTAATAATACATTTTTCCGAATTTAAAAAAATCAAGGTGACGATGTATGTGTTTAGTAAAGGCACCAATTTAGTAGGTACAGTGCACTATCATCAGAAGGTCTCAGAAAATAAGCATTCATTTATGGTTAGAATAGCTGTACAGGAGGTAAATTGATGGTAGGATCAGATGATATGGAGAATCAACAAATCACATTCGATTGCCAAGTTTTCAGAATATACACCTTAAATCCTCGCAGGATGGTATATACATCTTGTAGGGAGAAAGAAAAGCAAACTCTCAGGTTATTCGGAAGGACAAAGTCGGCCTTAGTAAGAAGGTATACGCCTAAGTTTTTTAAGAAAGTGAATGGACCCAAGGGAGATTGTTATTTTGAGAAATAATAACATTGTTTAAATGTCAAAATAGTCGTAGAGGTAGAATTAATTTAAAATTTAATATTTCAATAATTTAAATAAAGTTTGTTCAGTTGGTGGGTCAGGAATTAAGATTAGTTGGTTACAATACCTAACCATACTGGTACTGATATTAGGGACAATTCCGGTAGGAGGACGTTTTTGGCAATGGCTACTTAGAGGTCTCCGTTCCGTACTAACTAAAGTCGGCCTGTCCCAGATTAATTAACCCACACAGGAGGGACACGTATTTACAACATTCCAAAGTTGGTACTCGGGGATTCTTGTTCCAACGTACTCAACTACAACGGGCTTTGTGCCAACTTCAACCTTACTACTTGTTTTGAAATGAAATGGTTTAAGCTTATACATAAGATGAATACAAACTCGTTTACGTCCGAGATAACTAGTAATCAGCAAAATGTTTTAGTCTCGGAATAATCATTTTCCCTACAAAGATGGGTTAGCTTAAACACAAGATTAGATATTAATTCAGCAATGCTTAAATGATTGACTTTTATCCTTCATAAACAACAATAAGAAACAACAGGAAATATCTCCTATTAAGCATTACATAATGCATTTGCGGAAGAATATATAAATTTTAAGACTAAAGATTTATAGTGCTAGAATTGTTATCTGAAAACCATTGAAGTTTATACGTTTTATCGATAGCAATAGTTCGATAGCGTATGCTAATAGAGTTGTATTGTTTGATAAGTAAGTATCCAATATTGTGCTTATTATTCAATGGTTTCCATAAAAGAGTGATAAGGAAGTTCCCTTATGTTTTAGTAATGGTATAAGAATTAGTCTATACAGACATTTTTCGACCATCAAAGTATTTTTATGTAACGGAGTTGAGCTTTAGGGCTCCACTAAACTTTCGAATTCCTCTCGTATCCAATCCTTACAATCCAAAATCCTTAATGCTCTCTACTTTGACACAAATAAAATCATCAACAAAGACCTTAATGTTCCATTTGTAACCGATCTAGCCCGAACCAGATATCAATCCTTCCATTATAAACTCCCTAACCATCAAAACCCTCTAGTTTTTAACCTTGCTTCTTCTTATATTCCTGAAAATCCTCCGAGGCGCCTGAAAATAAGATGGCCTCGAGACCTTTTAGTGTAAAAATATGATTAGAGTGCTACCACTGAGTAGTTTCTCTACATTCCAGTATCACTCCATTTTTATACTACGTCAAATTTACTTAATGCGTTCTTTTATAAGTACAGTCTTAAATTGCAATAAATAAATAGAAAAGAAAACTGATTAATTTGATTGATTCAATGTTTAAAAGAGTTTCTGGCTGAAAAATTGTATTTATTGAGGCCCAGAAATGAATTTTAAAAACTGTGGACAGGTACTTACACAAATGATAACGCAGTTACGGGCAGGCTACAGGAGTCAAACTGATGATAAAGATTTATTTAAGATTTATAACGATTTATTCTAAATTCAGTGAAAACGAGAACCATTGCAGTAAAAATTAACTATATCCAATTTTTTTTTAAAATCACAAACAAGTTAGATAAATGTCACTCAGGTGTTAAAGGTTACGATACGACGCAACTCTACAGAAATATTTTGTCGTATAAAACATGATATATCTGTCTTGAAATCTCAAAGTCTTTGTTTCTCCCTAGTTTTATGAGATAATTATTGTTATTTTTGAATTCAGAGGAATATGTCTGGGAATGAAATAAATCTATCTGAGGTATTCCGGGTACTTGAACCTCTACATACGGGATAAGTTGTCCTTTTTCCACCCTTTATATATTTGGCAATAGTTAAAAGATACATTTCTATGTATATAAATAATTAATATAAAATATTCTCAAAGTTATATTAATTAAGAAACGATTATTCATAAGTTTTGGAAGGGGATTGTAATTATTCATCTCCCTTTTTTTTCTACCTTGTCGTTTCTGGTATATGTGGTTTTTGGTAGTAGTAAGTTGTTATGTAGGAGAGTAGTGAGCTCTCATTGGAGTTATGGCGTCTGTCTTAGTTGTCTCGTTACTGTAACTTTTATGGCTTTGTCACCTGTAGTTAACCCCTCCGCCGCCCCCGTATGTCAGAAATTTTAAGGAATGGGGTCATAAAAGATAAAACAAAGGACAGTCTTCCCAAACTGTGGTAATGGAAGTTTATCAAAACAATAAAAAAAAAAAAAATTAAAATATCAAATTTACTGTACATCCGAGCATTTAATTTGTATCGTAGTTTCTTCTTACTCAACATATTTAGCCGCTTAAAGTGTAAGGATAATTGTGTTGAATTTTTTTTTTAGTTTGGCAAGAGTGCCGCAAAATATTTTTAGCACAAGTGTGCCAAGAATTTTTTTTTTGCTGAACAAGGGTGCATAAAACTGATTATCACCAAATGGCTGGCGGTTATAAAACGTACTAACACATTAAATTTCTAATACTAATTGGAATTTGTAATAAATACAAGTTAAAAGCTAATGTAATCATTTTCAAGGACAATTTTCAATAATTACCCTTCCAAAAATTAAAACAGATATGACAATTATATATTGATAAAAATAATTATAGTGAATTCAAGATTTTATTTTAATTTACTCGTTTTTTGAAAAAGTGCCGGTGGAGTTTTTATTACGTATAATATTCTCACATACATATCATCATAACTATGTCGCAATCTGGCGAATAGCTCTTATCAACAAGAATATATAATGCAGAGAGGGCAGATGGAAGACGTATTCCTCATTGGGACAGTGTTGTGAGCGTTTTGAAGGTGTGCAAAGGTCTGTATAATTAATGGATTTGTAAGGTGTATAAGCAGTTTGGGACGAGTGGCGTAGCCATAGGGGAGTTCCTGAAGGTTTGGAACCCTCTCTACTTTCGAAATTACAAAATAATATACCTACTCAAGCACTTTGTAGATGTTTTTTATCTTATCTTCTGATTTGATTTACAAAAATACGACTTGTTCATTCAAAAATTTCAAGTTTATTATAATTAATCAGGTTAAGTATTAAGTCATCACAAAAATGATTATGGCCACGTACCTAGTCCAGCTTTTATGATATGGTTACTGCTTCGTTTTTATTTGTCGTAGTGCGCTGTTATAAACGGTGCAACGTAAAGAGAAATTTTCAATCGAATTTTTAGTTCCTGAAACTATCGCGTACAAACAAATCATTCAACTTTATATATTAGTAT
>NW_027108072.1:330273-389547 GCF_000696795.3 Halyomorpha halys | reverse complement strand
TATGTATGAGATCATTTATCAATATTACCTATTGCCCACAACTGTGTGGCAGATTGTAATATCTATCAATAAATAAATCTATCAATAAAAAAAAAAAAAAAAGTATAGATTACACCAGGAAAATTTATCCTAAATTATTTTTTTCAGGACTTGGTACCGAGAACGGTATTTTTTCACTGATGTATGTTATATCTCCCTTTGTGATCTTCACAACTATTCCTTTTTCATCTCCGTTAATACATTTAAAATTCCATGATTAATTAACACTTAATAAATTGTTTCAGATACTTCTATTCATTAAAGCTTTAGAAGAAAAGTGTAATGAAGTTCATATTTATACTACTTGCGATACTCGCAGTAACTTCATCGGTAAGTTGGACATTTAAACACGATTGCTTCAAGCCTTGCTAATTAGAATAAAAAACGATGCGTTCAATGTTAGACGATTTAGTTACCTTCTGAAGTTCAGCCCAGGTTGAAACAGGTTTCAGTAATTAATTAATCAGTAATTTGTTTTCAATAAAGAAGTGAAAAGTTCTTTTAAATAATTTATTTCGTAGGATAGCAGCTAGCTGTATTAAGTTGGCAAAGGAATACACAACACTCTTCAAGTCTTCATGAATTCTTAAAGATACTCTAAAATCAATGTTTTAGTCCGGATTTTTAAAATAATATTACACTTATCTGGAATTTTAAACGAAACCAGGGAAAATAGTTTTAATAATTGAGCTCTGATTAAAGTATGTTCGTTAAGGAATGTAGGGTGCATTACTAACACTTCTCTAAATGAAGATATGTACTCCCCTCCCTAATATAAATTTTACTTTATGGAATACGAATGTCTGTTGCAGCTGGATACTTTGTGTATATCTGCAAAGAATTTCACTGCTACAAGTAAAAAGATTTAAATTTTCTAACAAGCAGTGCATAGATAATTAATATTTGTAGTCCTCTATCTGGTTACCGTCTTCTTCTGTCCTTTTCCATCCGGTTTCGTAAAAGACACTCCTCTTCTACAGTGGTCAGAGCTAGCTGAACTCCAAAAATCTTTAAGGGATTAAGGGAAATATTTCTCTGTGAACTCCGGTTTCGAATTCAGCAATATAGCCCTTTGTGATTAGTATTAGATAATGTGCTCAACAGACTTTGAAATGCTACCACTAACACTTAAGCCAATGGTTCTGTCGGGGTTGTCTGGTCTTGGGCGATTTCTCCAGCCTGATATCCACTTTACAGAAGGCCCTCGAAAGGCGTATTCAATAATAAGATAGGAACGGCCGTGCCAGAGGATGAGCCCTGGACACTGACTAGGTAGAGGAAGTATAGGGGAGCGAGTCTGAGGTAGAGTTACAGTTCTAGTTGCCGAGATGAAGCGGACAGCCTAGAACTGTCATGATAGGAGCCAGCTTACTAGTTGCCGAGATGAAGCGGACGGACCAGTAAAGCTAATAAGGCTAGGTGCAGCTCTAGTTGCCGAGATGAAGTGGACGGACTAGAGCCGGGGAGAGACGGGAAATTACACTGGTTGCCGAGATGAAACGAACGGACCAGTGTAACCGTTAAGGAATAGGTTACAATCTTAGTTGCCGAGATGAAGCGGACGGACCAGTGTAACCGTTAAGGAATAGGTTACAATCTTAGTTGCCGAGATGAAGCGGACCGACTAAGATTGCTGGAGAGAAGATTGGCTATCGTCTTAGGTGTGCTTACATAGAAACAACTTTTGCGAGTATAGATTGACAATGAACTTCAATAACTCAAGCAGTGTATACGCCACCAGTGCCATGACTAGACCCAGGTAAGGATGTGGATCTAAGATCGATATGGGGGATTTAGAGTCCCTTATTTATAGGCCTAGTCCATGCGGCTGTGACCGAGAAGCGGTCGGTACATGTCTGCTTGAGATAGGTTCGTGCATTGCATTGTTATTATTTATTATTCATTGTACAGATATTGCTAAGTATTATGTACAGAAATTATTAATCTATAAAAATGACAATTTGTTTTTACAAAATAATGCAATATGTAAATTTGGTAGCTTCAGTGAGGCTCGAGGTGCTGTGCTCTTGTGAGTTGTGATCGCACCGCTTGCTTCCTCTCGCTACAGTTCCTTAACTTTTTTTGGCACCAGAATTCTTTTGATAAATGTAGAAAAATGGCGGAGGCCTGTTGGTAGAAGTAGATGTATGTATTTGTAAGATAATGGAACCCCCATATTATTATTTGATACAAAAAAAAAAAAAAAATGCTAAATCCTGATTTTTTTCAGCTAAGAAAGAGTAGGACACTCACACAAACTTAAAGAAAATCAGAGATAGTAAGGTTAAAAACTTTGTTGAGTTGACCGTGACATGACCCAGCAATAAATTATTTCTAGAAACTGCAGTGTTCTGCGGTAATCCGGCTGTGAACCACAGACTTGGGGGGAAGTGAATGAGAAGAGGACTGATAAAAAAATTCATCGACCTCAAAAACAAAAAGAAAAAAAAAGCTAGAAAGGATTCCGAGACTGATATTACTAATGCTCCCGAGGAAAGTATAACAAATCCTCTTCCTCATAAAGTAAAAGATTTAAGAGAACCTCCACATTTGTATCAAAACTATTTAAGAAAACTTTAATTTATAAAAACTCCAAATCCTATCAACGTGAAAGTGAGATATTTGGCTGATGTAATTTATTCATTAACAGAATAATTATATCACCTTATAAAAGAAAAATGTGAACATTAATTTTGTTCAGAAGGTAGTAGAAGAAGCACTAGTCCCTGTGTAGGACTTATACCCAGAATAGAAATTAGGTAAGCTTCACCTGGATAAGAGTTTCTCAAAATGATGAAAGATCATCGATTTTCATAAATATGATAGAGGACAGGGATAAGCTAGACCCTGTGGTTTGCGGCGTACATTTCTTCTCTCTGTGATGCACCATTCCCGAGAAAATTTATTGTGATTTGTTTAGCACCAGTTTTCACATGACCACTCACCCACAACAATTCGGCTCTACGATCGCAAGAGAACCTCTGATGCCCCAAAGCTCAACTCCACATGTCCAGATTAGCCTTCTTACAGTCATGTAGATCAGTCTTTTGTAATGTGCTGGAAGTTTAGACCGTTTTATCTAGTAAGTGCTGTAATAGTCGAAATCGACGTGCAGTTTCCTGTCTTTTCAGTCTTGTGTGAGGATTCCAGGTTAGTCGTTTGTTCAAATATAGTCCAAGGTAGAGGATCTGTTCGACAGGGGTAAGAGTAACATCATTAAATGAAACTGTAGGGCAGTCGAAGGTTTACGACGAAGGGTAAAGGTGATTTGATAGGATTTGTTGGAATTTATCTTAATCCTCCAATTACTTGGATGCCATTCTTCGAGGGCTGTGGTATGGAATTGGTGAGTTTGGGATACAATTAATGGGTATATTAACTGAGAGAACACATGTGTCATCGGCATACGTGGTGAGGATAGTGTTAGGATTGGTTGGAATGTCAGCTGTATAGACGGTGTAGAGGATGGGACCAAGGATACTACCTTGAGGAAATTTTAAAACTTAAAACAAGAATATTTTATAGGAAGGGCTAGGCTAGAACATAAAACCGAAACAAATGCCCTATAACTTAGGGCTTTGGAATTTCCATCTTGTTAATAATAGTTTTTGTGAAACTTTTTAGAAGCTGTAGGTACTATCCGGCGAAAGTAAACGTCATTGAATTTGTTCCTTCAACCTTTTCCGTAAACGAAGGTAAATCGATTATAATCAACAATTTCTTTTTAGTCCAATGTAATATTTTTAAAATTTTGTCAGAAGACGTAAAAACGGATCTTCTTATATTTTACAAAAAATAATAATAATAATAATAATAATGAATAAAAGGAATATGGTATTTTTGTGTTTTTTTCTTTCTTTTAATGCGAATTTAATTTAATAATTAAATTTAAATAAAATTAAAAAAACATTTATCATTACTACTTTTCTGTATATGAAAATAACCTAACGCAGAAAGAACTTCTACAGAAGCTTATTTAATTAAAATAAAAGCATAAATGGTAAAATATTTCATATGTTTTGAAATCGATGTAAATGGAAACTAATATTCAGAAAACAAAAGTCCTATGAAGAGATTCTCATTTCACATTCAAGTGGACCTACTTCAATTTTTTTTTTAAAAATAAAATATAATTTTTGAGTTTTTCAAAAACAACTTTATCTTTTCTAAATAGTTTTATTTATTAAGAGATTGTTGACCATAGATGACATATACGAGGAGAACATGGTTAGGGGGTGCGGTCAAAATATAAAACAAATAAGTTGAGGTAACTTATTTGTGTTATATTTTGACTGCAAACCCCAACCATGTTCTCCTCATATAAGTTTTATTTATTTTCTTGCTTTTTCTTGGAGACTTTACTTAAGTAGAAGACTAATAATCTAAAAACAGATTAAGGAAAGTACTATATCACTATGAGATCAAATATGAATAAAAGGCGATGTCCGTTAATTAATGAACTCTCAATAGTTAAGGATAATAAGGTAATAATAATAACTACCTGATAACTAGGGATAGGATTTTTATGTGCTAAAAAATCCGAAATATGTACATAAATATGTGCTAATAAATTGTCAAATATTTTAAAAACTATGTATTTATAAATTTTGTTTAATGTTTATAAATACATTTATAAAATTGTTTGTTAAATTCAACAATATAAATTACTAATTAATTAGTAATTTTATAACTTAAAAAAAGTTACATAAATTTGTATTTATTACATATTATATGAATATAATTTTAAAGAAATTATGTTAAAATATGTACAAAAAAATGTACTTAGAGAAAACATAGCTGTTCAATAACAAGACATTAATTTGTAATTGTAATTAATAATAAATTATAAATGGAAATAAAGAATAATCCTTATTAAAAAGAAAAAAAAAAAAACTTTAGAAAAATATTTAAAACGTTGGAAGAAATCAATTATTCAGCAGGGTCGGTTAGAAAATTATTGAAGATTAAATGCATTTTTAAATTTAAAAAAAAAATCTTCGTTGGTTTGACCGCAGAATGGACTTGTACCGGCTAAAAGAAAAAATGTTTCTTGCGTTCTCTTGAATTTTACGTAGTTGCTGCTAAAAATGTATTTACAATTGAACAAATAATTTAAGGAAATATGTGATTCAGGACAAAATACCTAAATATATGTTAAAAATAACAAATATTTCAGAAAATATGTGATTTACAACAAAATATGTAAAAAAAGGCCAAATATTTAAAAATATGTGAAATAAAAATGGCTTCTTTTGGTCAGAAATGTCTTGAAAAACCTTTAGTTAGTAAGTAATCGCAGATATCATGGTCAGGTAAAAATATGTGAAAACATAAAAATCCTATCCCTACTGATAACTCACTCATTCAAAATCACCAAAAGCATTCATGTATTTCTCCCCAGGGTCTTCGTATGTTTTAAGTGAATTATTAATATTTCTACTAATAATGAAACTAATCATTAATATTTTTACTAATAATTAATAATCAAAGAAAATAAAAAGGTTAGTGTGTCTGGTTTTTATCATTGAGTGTCCGTATAATATGTTATACGTACACTAACATACATAATCTTGTGTTAGAGATAGACTTCAAGACTATAAACTTCTTTTGCTATAAAACAATTGTTTTATTAATTAATGACAAGTTCAAATTAAATAATACATTATATCTTTAACTATAAAACAAAATCAGTTTTTATAATCTTTAGTTCACTGAAACACTCTTACAATAAATGACATATAACAGTCTCAGAGGTTATTTTATTTAAAACCATGTGTTAACCGCACTTAATTGTTATTTAGAGGTGGGGGGAGGTTAGAGCCTGAAGGTAAGCATCTTTACATTTCCCCTCCCGCAGAAGATTAACTCACAGGATTAACGTTGAGAATCCCCTGCATAAGGTAGCAGTTTGTTGCTATGGTAAAAATTTGTGGCAGAACCTTTTCTTCCTGAGTTGACTTGGTAGATTGTTTTTGAAATTTGCTTGATTATTCTAAAAGGTCCTTTACGTATTTCGTCGAGCTTATTGCGATTTAACTTGTTGCCTGTTTCGGTGTACACTAGATCATTTTTAGCGAATGTATAATTTTTTTTGTTTCTATCAATTCTTTCTTTATTTATTTTGTGGTATTTTTTAGAATTCTCGAATGTTTCTTTTCGATTTTCATTTAAGTTTCTGTTGGATCGTAACTCGTTTGGTGAAAAGAATGATTCAATACCATACAGTAGATATAGAGGTGAAAATTTAGTTATGCCAGGGTCGGTTCTGTTGCTCATTTATTTTACAGCGAATTCTATTGACTAATGTCTGATTTAGATGTTTGTTTAATTCATTAGAGAATGGACAGTTTAAGCCGTAAATATCAATTTAATCTTATTAACTGTTAAAAACTTTTTAAACTCATATGAATTAATTCCGGTATACTGATCAGATAGAATAATTTTAAGTCTATGTTGTTTTACAATAGGTTCTAATATTTTAATAAAATCTATAGCTTTTTGATTTGAAGATGGGGAAACAAAAGCGTATCTGGTGAAATGATCTACGAGTATATGTAAAAATCGTTTTGGGGAACGGTTTCCTGCAAAGCCAGCAATTGTGTCAATCGACATTATCTCAAATGGTTCTTTTGCTGATCCTAATTGGGACAAAAGCCCAATTTCTCTTGTCCTCCGCGTTTTATTTTTCTTACAAATATCACACTGATTGCAGAACTCTCGTGTAAGTGCGTCCATTCTTCTGAAATAATATAGAGGTCAGATCTTAGCTGCTATGTGTCCCACGCCAATGTGACAAGTTTTTATAGTCTTTAGTTCACTGAAACAGTCCTACAATTATAAATGACATATAACAGTCTCAGAGGTTATTTTATTTAAAACCATGTGTTAACCTCACTTAATTGTTATTTATAGGTAGGGGGTAGGTTAGAGCCTGAAGGTAAGCATCTTTACAAAATACATCAGGTGCGACTAAAATTTTAATGTTTTCAGGATGAGAGATATGAACTGCAGGAAAGACTAGAAATCGCAGTCGCTAATGATAATCCCGTAGATATTATGGATCTGGTCAATGCAGGTGCAAATATCAATGGATCAACAAGATATGGAGAAAGCTTCGTACATTTGGCTGTGAGGCATGGCTGTACATCCGCCATTGCCGTGATGGGTTTAAAGAAGGCCAATCTTGACGCTATCAACGACTACGGTGCTACTCCAATGGAAGAAGCCGTAAGAAGTGATAATGCCGCCTGTATCAAGGAACTGTTATCGGTTGGTGCTAAAATGGATAAGCGTCTCTTCAGAGGAGACACCTACCTTCACATTGCGGCCTCTGAACATCGAAATGGAGCACTTCAGGCGTTACTTGATGCTGGGCATGAAATTGACGCACAGAATTATCTGGGTGAGACCCCTCTAATGTTAGCTCTCAAAGCGGGCAATGACAAGGGGATGGAGATCTTGCTGCAAAGAGGAGCTGATGCCAAGATGGTAAACAAAGAAAGCTCTTTACAGTCGGCCGTAATGTCAGGAGATGTGGATTTGTTTGAATCATTTATCGAAACAGGAATGGTAACAGACCATCTTTACGAAAATGGTGATACATTGATCCATTCGTTAGTCCGTTCGAATAATGCTACTGAATTGCTCAAAGTTCTAAATCAAAAAAAAGGGAAAGTAGGAGTCTTACAATTAGACAAAAAGAATACAGATGGCTTCGCGCCTTTACATTTTGCAAGTGACCCGTCTGTTGTAAGAACACTGCTCGATATGGGTGCGAATGTAAATGTTACAACAGAAGACGGTAAAACAGCACTCCACATTGCTTCGGCCAATGGAGCTGTGGAGGTGGTGAAAGTTCTGACTGAACATAATGTAGGGATTGATATACTGGACAACCTAGGAAACACTGCTTTGATTTATGCTATACAAAATTCCAAGTCACACGTCACTAAGTATTTATTGTTCTGCGCTGCAGATCCGAGAATCAAGAACGAAAATGGATGGACCGCCCTTCACTACGCCGCAGAAGGAGATTCTTGTAAAATAAACGTTCTTATCTGTGTTCAAGATGTTACAGTATTGTTAGACGCTGGAGCCAGAGTAAATGAACAGGATATTAATGGGTTTACTCCAGCATTTGTTGCAGCAATAAACAACAAATTAATTATACTTCAGAATCTGATAAAGCATGGTGCTGACCTGGCGATGAAGGGGACGATGGGCGCCGGAATAATACATGAAGCAGCCAACAGAGGGCTCCTTGAAATTGTAACCTACCTTCTCGACACAGGAGTGGACGTTGATTCTAAAGATTCAGAAAATGGATGGACTGCTTTGCATTATGCGGTTGAGAGGGGGCGCAAAAAAATGGCTACACTACTGTTAGATCGTAAAGCAGACTCCACTATAGTAGGAGAAGATGGTCGAACGGCGCTACAGCTAGCTTTTGAGCATCGTCATTTGGAAATAGCAAAGCTTCTTATTGAAGGAGCGTAAAATATAATATATTGATTTTAAAAAATGTATATGCATTACATCCTACTATAAAGTTATCTATTTTGTTAAAGGTGTAGCAGATAGGCAGCCAAAAGCCTGGGATTATTAATTATCTCTTTATTGTCAACCTGCTACTCAACTCATGTAAATTATTAAAAATTGAAGTTCAAGCTGTAAAATTAAGATATATTTTCATTTATCAATTACATTATACTAATAAAAACCTTGGTGTCACCTTTGACCAACACCTCTGCTGGAATAACCACATTTCTCAAATCACACGCAAATCCATAACTGTACTCAAACAATTCCTAAGACTCCGTAACTCCATTCCTCAGAATAGCCGTCAGCTCCTGGTATCCTCTCTCGTCTTCCCCCACTTCGAATACGAATCCTTGGTGTATGGAGGGCTATCTGCAGGACCAGAGTTGAGACTGAAGAGACTCATGAATTGCTTTGTAAGATTTATCTTTGGGTTCCTAAGGCGCTCCCAAGTCTCCCGCTGGTATACCGAGTTAAAGTGGCTCTATCCAACCTCCCGAAGGCAATACCTCCTTGGTGTTTTTCAAATCAAAAAAAAGCTACCTATATCCTAGATCTCCTCACTCTTCGCTCATCCATCCACTCATTAAACACCAGATCGCAACCGATTGATTTATATATGCCCTCCAACAGAACCGCCTTCTTTAGCAAATCCTTTGTCATACGTGCAACCTCCTACTAGAATTCTCTTCCCATTTCCATTCGCCAGTCCTCATCCATTTTTTCCTTTAAACAAAACCTATTTCTCCACTTATTGTATAACCAAACCTTCACATCATTGTAATCAAATAAATAGGCATATATTGACTAACATTATAAACAGTAGTAAAGCCAACATACCAATACAAAATGTAATTTCATTTTACTATCTGAAAATTTGTAAATGTTTGCTAGATAAAAATCATGTATTTATTCTTAGGGGACATAAGTCCCAGAATAAAATTATTTTTTCATCCATTCATTATTACATTGTATGGATCTGTGAAATTTCAAGTGAAATAGAAAAAAAATTGAACAGTGAAATAAAATGTTTTCATAGTTTATTCATATTTTTATATTTTGTCGAATATTATTGCTTATGTTATTAATAAAACCTTAATCCATGTTTCACTATCAATTCATATTTAATAATTATGTTAAATATTTCTTAACAGTTAAATATACATCATCAGGATGATCACTTGAGAGATTAAATATAATTCATGTACGTGTTATTTTCGAAATTCAGAAATGAACAATATAGAACATTGTGACGTTTTATGATGAAACAGTTTTAACAAATACGAATTACTTGATAATCAAATATTAGTAACTTGATTAACATTAATCGTTCCCAAATAATAATAATTAGAAACATATTTATATATAGTTGACCGCATAACTTAAAATATGAAGAATAATGTCAGGGTTGCGGTAAAAAAAGAACAAATAGTTTTTAACTATTTAGTGTCCAACGTTTCGCCCCACTTTTCAGGTCTTCATCAGTGGCTAATAAGATACAAAAACAACTAAGAAGATTACAACAATAAGATACAAAAAGGTAAATTAAGATAGGATAAATATTATGTAAAAAATAAGTATTAAGAAAATTATATATAAATAAAAGGAAGGAAGACATAAAATAGTATTAATACAAAATAAACTTGAATAAACAATATTAAGAATAAAAAATTACGTAACAATGGTAACAATGAGAAATTTAAAAAATACATAAAATATACGGTTAAAAAAGTACAGGAGACGCATATAAAACGAAAAAGTGGATGTGGGAATACAAAATTTAAACACATTTACAGACGTAATATGAAGAAAGTTGAGATTAAATAAAGGCCATGAAAGAATAAATACAAATAAAATTAATAATGATGATATTAAATGAGCAAAGAACAAATCAGGACCACCTACCTGTTCAAAGCGAAAGGTTAAACAGACATTGACAATAAATTGGAAGCGTGGAGGAGTGGAGGGAAGGTGGTCTTTTAAGGTTATGTTTCTATTTCAAATATGTCTCATATACAGATAGTATTCATAAAAATATTATGAAAAATAATACAAGAAAGATATAGAAATATGATAATAATAATTTTCTAATTTTTCTTAGGAATATATAAGTATAAATAGAATGATACATATCGTCACTAATAATATATACTGAAGAAAATACAGTTAGGATAGTAAATACAATATAGGATACAATACCAATGATTGTAAAAGAAGTAAATAAATAATAAGTAAAAGTAAATAAATAATATTACATAAAAATGTGTGAAAATAAAATACAAAATAATTAGACAATGATAACACCTGTTGTTTTTTATATATCGTAAAAATAATAATTTATCTACACTGATAATAGTAATAGTAAAATAACATTAGTTACATGAAAAAATTTAAGTGAAATAAGGTAATTTAAAAATCTGAATTGAAAGTTTACAAAATAAAATAAAAATATATATAACTACTAGGTAAAATGTAAAAAGAAGTGCATACAAAGATTAAGAATAAGTAATAAAGTATAGAAATAAGTAAAAAATGCGTGATAGAATGTTAACAATATAAGTAATGATAATAATAAGTGAAATAAGTTAATAGAAACATGTGTATCCATTTTAATCTCAAAACATTTTTATTCTATTTATAAGTCCGACGTTTCGGCCAATTCGGCCATCCTCAGGGACAATCTTAATACACTTTAAGAACTAAATCATTTAAAAAACAACTTCATGCAAGCTATTCTGCCCAGGTCAATCCAACAAATTACTCTGATTAGTCAATTTTCACATTAAAATCAAAATTATTTATCACAGTCACCTTCTTTGTGATAAATTTATCACAAGCTTGCATGAAGTTGTTTTTTAAATGATTTAGTTCTTAAAGTGTATTTAGATTGTCCCTGAGGATGGCCGAATTGGCCGAAACGTTGGACTTATAAATAGAATAAAAATGTTTTGGGACTAAAATGGATAAAATTTTATTTATTTAAACAATATTAACCAGTCTCAAGAAAGTGTTAAGATTATAAATAATTTTAAAGTAAACAGTATAGACAATTAGAAAAAATATTAAAATTAGACAAAAATTAAATGATAATATACATAATAGAGGTTAAGAAATTATATATTAAAAAAAAAAAATTATAATTGTACACGGATAGAATACACAGAGGAAATAAAGTTAAAATAATGGATACAATAAATATAATATGATGATGAAAATACAATATACAAAATAAATAGGAGTACAGAGGTGTATAAATTATATTATAGAAACATTAATAATAAAGTAATTAATGTCAGTATACTTATGTTGGAAGTAACATATGATTTTAACTTAAAATAAAATATATAAAAGTACCCTATTTTGTTTTAATATGTTAAGTTTATTAAATCAAAGAAATAAGAGAAACAATTTTATTTTTGAAGTGACTGTTTTTGATTCAATCATTGTTTTATATTTAAAGGCCCAGTTTTATAATTCAACTGTAATCCAATATTTTCTTTTCCCCACCTCCTTAATTAAATTTAATTCCGTCCAGCCTTACTTTCAAATTTATGAGTACTAATACGAAGTTCATTAACTGAAAAGAACGCTTGTGATGTTATTAATCGACTTTGAAGAATAGATGATTGGATTTATTGTGTTAGGTTTAATGTATTTCAAATTATATCAATTTAACTATATCTTAAACAGCAGTATAGTTTGTATATTTCATCAGAATTTATTATAGCAAATTGAGCTCACGATAGTCTCAATAGAGCTTAATGTCATTTCAAGATACTGCTGATATTAGCCGTTAATAATATCGCTATGCTTTGGTATTTTTTCAATGCCAAGTAAACGAAGATAGCGCTAAAGGTGAGTCATTGACGTGAATAATCTCTTCATAATGCAAACCAAAATGGTTACTTACAGGTAATTTAGAAATAGTTGAATCAATAAAAGATAAGAGAAGCGATAAACCTACTTTTCTATTTTGCTACATAATTTAATAATAATTATAACTGGCATAGAGAACACAAATGTTTCGTGATGTTGACAACAATGGCATAGCAAGAAGTAGCGCGACCCGGGGGAAATATTGAATGGGACCATGGGTGTACCCAACGGGACGCAGAGGGGTACCCTGTCCCCCTCTAGAAGGGGAAAAAAATATTAATTTAATATATATTTTTTTTAAATTAGATAATTTTAATAACTAATAAAGCACTGGCATTATTAACTATAATATATATCAATTATACTCAATTATATAACGGTTATTATACACAATTTTCTTTAAATTTTGGTTTTATTCACCTTTTCCTTACTACGGCTTACCCCCCTCCTAGATTTGATCTTGGGTACGCCCTTGAATGGGGTCCCTTCGTTTAATTGTAAGGGAAGGTAACAACCAATTTAATTCATTTTTTAGCCTCTCATATGTCTCGTCAGAGCAATTAATTTTTAATAGTTAAAAAAAAAAAGTTGACATAGAATAATTTAATTGTTATCACACTTTAAAATCACTATCACACTTCCGGGAGAACCGTCAGAGTGGAGTAAATGTTTCTTCTTATAAACCCTGTTTAAAAAAAATGTTGAAAAAAATTATTTCAGTCCAGAATAAATAATATTAAGTACTTTTATCATTTTCTGACAACGTAGTCTAGCTTAAAACTATATAAGGTGTTTATAGTTAAACATTATTGCCTATTGAGTTTAGGCTAGCATGAAGATTGCATTCTGAATTGATTATTCAAATGCAGAAAAGAGAGCAAGAAGTATTGTGAACTAAAGTTTTTGTCAATTAAGCATAGCTAAGCTCGTCTAGAGTTATTAAGAAAACTTCTTTTTAAGGAGTTATAAAATTATGCTGTCAAAGCTAAGTAATTAAAAGAAATTGTGTTGTATTTTATGTAAAAACAATCAACTCTGAAACTGTTGTGGTAAGTTTCTTTACCATATTTCTTTAGTTCATATGTTAACATTAGAGAAGCAAATAAAGCACATAAGAGGAAGTGGTCCGGGTACGAAGTTGGCTGACGAAATTTTAAAAATTAAAATTTATATTTTATATATCTTTCGTTTGTCGCATCATACATAAGAGCGTATCTAACCAGATTTTTTATGGCCGCACTGGGTATTCTATTCATTATCATGAAATTAATAACGTAATTCTGTATTCGTGTTTCGCTCCAAAATATTTTAAAATATTCACGTTTTATTACGCATTAGTAATGCTACATAAGATGAGCAATACCATAATAAATAATATGGCGATTAAAAGTTCTTCCGAGATAATAGTTTTATAAAATATTGCTATAACGATGGTATAATGTTTATCTCCAACTTTAGATGTTAAAAGGGTTCGAACGTGTTTTTTCAACATTTCCTTACTTACACGTACTTCTTTAGTTTTAAGTATTTGAAATTTTATTGGGTCCAAATTAAACTATGTCTGATTTAACATAGTTATAGTTTTGATTCCAGAAGAACAAAATAGTTAACTATTAAAAATTAAAATCATAAAAAAAATTAAAATCCCGGAAGTGTGATAGTGGATTGATCTACCTCTTTGGTAATAATAGAGTTCATGTGTAGATGACCGCTCGTTTGAAGCCATCTTGAAGGAAGTTCTTCTGCCTGGTGTTTCCTGGTTTAAATACTACCTCAGTCTATGCTATAGTTTATTTACCTGTTCAACCAGTGGAAGACAATGTAATTCTAAATTTTTTTTTTGTTTAGTTATCTTTTATACTAAGTCGGTTTCCTTTGAGTATTATTTAGTTTGTTAGAGCCGTTTTCTAGGGATGTTTTTGCCTTACATATGAGTCTGGCCATAGCCCTCAGATATGTTTTTGAAACTTACAATTTTATTGTTTATTTGTACCTGTTTATGAGCGTAAATCCTTACAGGGATCTTGCAAAATTATTTATTATACTGCTTCTAGTTTAATTTCTAGTATATTTATGCCTAATCTCTCTTGATCTGATTTAATGTTAGTGGCATTTAATTTATGATTTCTGTCATGGTTTGAAATTTCATTTATATAAACTTAAAAATATAATATTAATAAATAAATAATATAATATAATATTAATAATAAAAATTTAAGGCTCAATGGGTTCCAGGTCACGTGGGTTTGTATGGGAATGAACAAAATAGCAAAACAGTGTTTGGGAAGAGTGGAAAATGCGAAACTGCCTTTGCAGGAAATTTGTAGATGGGTGAAAAAAGACTTCATTATGAAATAGCAGGATAGGTATTCCTGGGAGTCAAGTTCTAAAGGTAAAGATCATTTCACTATTCAACCTAACTTCTTTCTACTCCCATGGTTCTTTAACACTTGTATTAAGTTAAACAGAAAAAAAAATTGTCATACAAGATTAAGAATTAACCATGGTCGTACAAGTCACGGTTCGACACTAATTAAAGTTGAAAAAAATGATAAATGTTCGACATGCAACTCCATCGAGGACCCATTCCATATTATTCTAAAATGCAGCAGATATAATAAATACCGGATTAAATATCCCCCCTTTCAAAACAATAACGTTTTCCTCCATCTATCTAGATCTAGGTAGGAATATCATTCAGTCGTTGTGCTAATTTATGGAAGAATATAAAATAGATTATTAAAAATAAATAATAATTATATCCTTATATCCATTCTATTATAACATGACAACAGGGGCAGTACAGAACTCCAATGGGAGTCTTGGACTGACAAAAGAATGAAAGAAACTTAAAAATAAAATGTTTAATGGCAAGACTTATAAGACACATAAAGAAATTAAATGCTACTGTAAATTTCTGAAATGAATAGAAATTTTTTTAAATATGACTAAAAGTTAATTGTATGATTTAGGTCTGTCAATTTATATTTTTGACAGATTTCTAGTATTTCACTTTAGATTTAAACACTTTATCCATCAGGGTTGAGAAGCCGGTTTGACACTGGTTCACAAGTGCCACTCAAATGTGGTAGGTTTGTACTCGCATAATTATGAGAGATAGTTGACCGTGGATGATGAATGAGGAGAAGATGGATAAGATAAAAAAGATATATTGCTTCTCTGGAAGTATAAGGACACTATTGTAAATTTTGTGAAATTGACTTTATTTGTTTGACGGGCTCAAAAATACAATTGCTAGATATTAGTAAGTCAATATAATTATATTTAAAATTTTTTTACTGGAGGAATGTTGTGAGTACAATTACTTCTGCCAATTTACATACATTTAGTAAATGAATTTTTGAGCCTGCCAGAAATTTTACAGTTGTATCACTATACTAGTAGAGCAACGATTTTATAGTAATATACACAATAGAACATTTTGTACTAATGTGTTTCTTCTGGAATGTTAATTGAAGAGGTGATGGAATTTGTTCTGAATTATATTTAATGAATTCAGTTGTAATACTTTATGAACAATTGTTTTCATTGGCCAAAGGATTTATAAAAAAAAAAATATAATTTCTTAGATAAATAACAATAGAAATAGATACTAAACAATTTGAAAAGATCATAGGAGAAATGTATAGAAGTGCTAACCAATTGTGTAAGTGTTGGTGTATAGTGACAGAAATAGTGGATGTTTTAAGTAATCTAGTAGACTAATTGAATATGTTTATGAAAAATAAAAATTCACTCCTAGTATGTTTTAAAATATTTATGTTAATCCTTATCTAGTTGAATCACTGAAAATATTGAGGAAGTAATCGGAGACTACGAATGTGGTTTTAGGCGAAACTATTGATCAAAATTTTTCAGTATAGTAAATAAGCTTTATATAGGATTATAAAAGCCTTATAGTTCTAATGATTTCCTAAAGCTGTATAATATTTTGACTGAAAAGGAGTTAGTTACAGACAAAAGAACTTAGTTAATCTAGTACAGATGTATATAATTAACATGTTTAATAAAATTCGAATTGGTAATTATTATGAAAAATTTGAGATCACACTTTAAAACAAATTGATTCTCTTTTGACTGTCTTATTTAATTTAGCATTGGAATATGTAATGTATGTAAATAGGTTACCCTTTAGAGATTATAACAGTGCTCTACCTTTACTCAGTTGTTATTATTTAGCCTTAATAGCGTGCATCAATGTATTTAATGTTTGTGCTCAAGTTACATCTATTAGTTTGTTTTTAATATATAATAAAAGGTTCTTCTTAATGAATCTAGTTTGTGCTTATTACAGTCACGACAGTTGGCGACGAGGATAGAAACTGCAAGAAGCTAGTGAAATAAAAACATTGAACCTACTCCGGAAATATCTAGCCGCTTTCCAGTTATTTTGTTCTGTCACATTTTTAAACTCAACAGGTATTTTGCACTTTTTTAATACTCAGTTCAAGATATCAATCATTACTCATGATTTAAGATATTACTCGTTAGTGCTGTTTTCAAACAATGTTTTGCCTAAAACAGTTTTTACAATTAAAAACAATTTTATTTGAAGTGCTTATTGACATTTAAATGTTATTTGAATACATAATAAGCTGTTAAATGTTTAGATTGTCCGTGAGGATGGCCGATTTGGCCAAAACTTTGGATTATTGATATAATAAAGAATGTTGAGACTTGATAAGGATTCCATTTAATTTATTTAATAAATTAATTATTTTATTTATAAATTATCTTTTAAATTTCACTTTTTTCTTTCTCCCCATTTACTTATCCCAATTTTAGTGCACCAAGCACTGCATTGTTATTACTTTGGGGATTGGTTTAATTATCTTTCTCTATGTTTTTTATTGATTTTAATTTGTTACATTACTAATTACTATTGTTTTAAAAATATATATTATTTATTATGTCCCCGTAATGCTGTCAAATTCCTCCTGTATCAGTTTTAAAATTAACTACGTCTTTTATATTTTTGGTCATATAAATAGATTCTAAATATTTTCTAATTCTTAAACCCTCTGCTTTGTTTAAAATTTTAACTTCTTTAAAATTAAACTCATGCTTATTTTCTATGCTGTGTTTTGCTCATGATGTTACATTAATTTTTTATGGTTTTTATTATTTGTTTTATGTTGATGTATTCTATGAGGATAAGGCAAATATTATCCGCAATATAGTTATAAAATTTTATTGTAATCAAATAGGAAAATTACATGTACATCATCTTTCGACACAGTCCCCTTTCAACGCACTTGGTCCATTGTTGTACAAGCTTCATGATGCCCTCATAAAAGAAGGTTTTCGGTTGAGCTAGGAATGCACTGCTTCTTTCATTGCTTCGTCTGAGGTAAATCGACGGCCCCTTAATGCCTCTTGGAGTGGACCAAGCAATATCATGAAGTTTGTACAACGATAGCCCAAGTGCATTGAAAAGCAAGGGGACTATGTCGAAAAATTATGTACTTGTAAGTTTCCTATTTGATTACAGTAGGATATAAAAATTTTCTATACAATGGGAATAAAATTTTCTAACTATATTGTGGATAATAATTGACTTACCCTTGTATTTCTTATGTTTTGCGAAATCTCACCTGTGTAGCATTTGTTATTACATTGTTTGTAATTTATTTTATATATAATATTTTGCTTATTTTCTTTTTGTATTTTATCTTTCATATTTGACAGAAAATTATCTAATTTGTTATTATTATGTTATATAATCTAAATTTTAAATTTGGATGGTCATAATTCATAAATGCACTTTTAATTTTATTTGTCATCCCGGGTTTTAATTTTAATTTTCGAAAATACCCCACTTAACTGTTGATTTTAAATATTTTTATTTATAGAACTTGATATTGGGCAGAGGAGCCTGAAATTTTGTTCAGATATAAAGAATAAAGAAGTGTATAAAGAGTATTAATAAATTCTTGAAAAAAAAACATAATTAGTATTGACATAATTTTATTGAAACTGCCTACATGTTTAAGGAGAGTGAACATGAATTATAATTATGTAGTGTTTATGGGCAATTTAATTTTCCTAGTTGGTACTTCATTAACAATGTTTTCTGTAATATGCAACTAATATTATTTTGTAGTATTTTTTTTTTTTTAATATTGTATATTCCAAAATGTTTGTATTACTTCGAAATATTTAATTACGTAATATTTCAATTTGTCAAATTTCTAAATGTTCTTCGTAATAGTCCTATCTTTTAATAAATATTTATAATCTATTGTGTGGAGAAGTTGTTCAAGGGTGTGGTCATTAAAGAGAACTCAAATTACGCTGAGCAACAAAGAAAATGTTTCTTGCTCAAAAATAGCTGATATTAATGTAGTTTTGCTTGGTGAACAAAAAAACCATTAACATCATGAAGAAATTTATTTACCTCTTGGTTCTGAGATTCAATTATATAGTGACTACTTAAGTAATAATTTTTAGTTGGCGGTAAATTCAGGACTGAAAAGTTGGCAGCATTGTATTATGTTGTTATTCTGTGACTCATACTTCTTAGAGATGGCGTCCATTTTTGATATTCTAAGCAAGCAGTGTAGTTGTAAATTTGTTCTCCTTCGTTCTATATTTTGCTGAAACAAAATGCCTGGGAAAGTGTCTAAGCAGGGAGTAATATTTGTTTATTTGTGATAATAAAAGATTATCAGTTCTGATACAGATCCTGAACCAACTGGTGAGAATTACTTACTACCATTCTTTTGGTATAGAGGATGAACTGTGGATACCTCATGTCTATTGTAATTTGATTTCAGTGATTCTGTTTGGTGGAGCTATGAGGGATGTACATGGAGATATATTTCTCCAAGACATTTCTTCCATGGAGCAGAGACATCAGGACCTTTGGAATGAATCAATCAATAGAATCCATAATGCTGAATTCCATACAGAGATGTACCGTAGTCAACATACATGAGGAAGGCCAAAAGGAAACGCTCATGAAGTCGCCTTTCTATCTACTGTTCTTTGAAGGTAGAATTCCACATTTATTCACGAACACATTATTAGTTGTGATTCTTTACATGAAATTATGGTGCCAGATTTATCATTTTCCTAAGAAAATTGTGAATAGGCCATATGTATGCCTATTACATACCTTATTAATTAAATTTTACAAGGCGAAAAAAAATTGAAGTCAAATTGTACTTAAAAAATTAAAATTTTTCAATTATAATATCTTGTTTGAAAGGGCACAGTATCCATTTTTTATAATTTTTACCTAATTTTTACAAACTTGTTTTGAAAATTTTTTTAATTAGATTTATCACTTGCTATGAGAATGGCCCTTGTCCAGAGATTGTCAAAAAATATCTATTGTTGAAACTAATAGCGAAAGTTGCCATGGATACGACCCTTATTCATTAATGAACCATTAATAAATAAATATTGTATCCATGATATTCTTAGCTCTTAGTTTCAACTATAGCTAATTTTTACTGAACTTTGGTCCTTATACAGAATCTCTTAATTATAAAGTATATATTATTTTTTTTTAACAGGTTTTGTTCGAGCAAAACAACAACAAACTTATTTTGATCAACACATATTTGCTTCTTTGTCTACTATCGACTATATATGCAAGTAAAGTACTCAGTAATTTAAGTGTATCACTATTTTTCATGTTTCAAGAAACAATTGTTTACCAACTTAGTATTTATACTAGATTGAGTTATTGACCTACATAAAACTATGTTTTATGTTTTTTTAAGTTTCTACGTTCTCCAATATTTTATGCTATCTTCTTATAATTAAATAAAATATGTTCATTAATATTCAACTTTTGCATCACATTAAACTGATGGATGGGCAGTTTTTTATTTTAAGTATTTTTGCATTACATTTTTAATGGCACTTACGCCATAAAAGAAATACTTCAATATCTTCTAATATGTATTAATATACCTTTAGCGATTTCACTCTTTTTAAATTACTTATTAAAAGATAGGTTATCGACTATGAAAAAGTAGCCTTCCACTAGAAAAAAAAAAGGTTGAGGCAGGGAAACTATGCTTTAGAGAGCTGATAAAGAATCTAGTTATTTTATTTGTTAAAAAAAAAATTATTTATTTTATTTGGCTTAAAATCATTTAAAATTTCACTTTGCGGTCAGCAAAAAAAGAAACTAGTCAGAAACTCTGCTGGAGTATTCCTGATGAAGGCCTGAAATTCATGTCGGAATATCCACCCAAATAAATTTTTTTTTTATTTGTGTTTATTTGCTGTAAACAGTCTAGGAAAATTGATAACTCAAAACTTCATTTTCATTTTCAGAAAAGTATCACTTTTCACACTGAGTTTGAGTAATATATTGTAATAAATTTAACAGTTTTAAGTTGAAGTAGATATTTTAAAATTTATAATAAAGAAAAGTATATTGTAGGAAGATAATCTTTAAATACTTAATTTCTCTTAGTAATTTATATTTTGGAGGAATTTTGTCTTAATATTGAAAATATTTTAAAGTTTCTCTTACACACTCCAGTTGTCATCTTCATTTCAATCTAACAGCCCTGGCGAAGCCCTGCATAGTGGGGCCAAATGTTTAGTTAACAATAAATAATTTTCTCTTACTATTTTGATACCTTTATTGACCGCTACATGGACTATCTTCCTACAATCTACTTCATATAATCAACTCTCTACTTCCAATTAGAAATGTATATATTTTTATTTCACTCTGATAGTGTTTTGGATTCTTGTTCAATGATTGCAGTATTTATATTGCAGGGAATCGAATGCATCAATTCATATTCATGAAATATCACGACTAAAAAAAAAAAAAAAAAACTTGCTTTCTCTGATAAATTTATATTTTGGAGGGATTTTGTCTTATTGAAGATATTTTAAAATTTCTCTTGCACACATAAATATATATATATATATATATATATATCATGCTTCCTCCAATGTTTTTTAATGATCTAATGAGTTTTGACTTGCATTTTTAATGTATGAAATGTATTGCGTTAAAACAATTTGAGCCACATTTTATACTTCAAGTTTTATTCAATAACATATCTGCGCATATCTCCAGTATGGCATATCAATTTCTTTGTAATATCGACTGCTCAGTTTATCAAATGAATGAGTAGTTGAATAGAAAGCTTTCATTAAATAGATGGATACTTATAATTCATATTAGAAAAGAATGGGCTCTGTTCATTTAATCATATGAATGAATAGTTCATGATTCATTTGAATGAATAGTTGTATAGAAAGCTTTCATTAAATAGGTGCCATACATTTCCGATACGAATACAAAGCTTCTCTATTTTCATTCATGAGAAAGCAGTAAAATTCTGATTATAAAGGTAAACAATTAACTGAAATGGAATTTGATTGTTTTCCCACCGCACAATTCATGTTTATTTTTAACATTTTAAAAAAATAAATTTTTCAAATACTTTAATCTACAAATTTTTTGTTTGAAATAATCCCACGAATTTGTGTGATGAAGCCTTTACTTTAACCTTTTGCACTCAGCACCATTTCGGACTTAACCTAGCAGCAACTCGATGCCACTTTTTTGTGAAAACATACACCCTAGAATCATGATATAAAATATTACAATTTTAAAACCAAATAAGGCATTTTAATGAAATTTGGTTCATATGTATTTGTGGGCCTTGAAGAACACATATTTACAAAAAAAATTAATAAATAATTTATTTCTTATAATTGTCGGTACTCCGTTTTTATAAAATCAAATAATGATTATAAAATGAAAAAAAGGATAATGAAATGGTTTGAAAATTACTATTAGTAAATTACGAAATCACAACACTGCCTCATTGCTGCAGAGATCTTTACTATTTGACATTTCAATGCGATTTGAATTCTTGTAAATTTCTTTTCTCAGTTTTCGGATTTCTTTATTACCTTATCAAGTTTCCCTTTATCATTGAACCATACTTGTGTACCTTTGTTCCACTGATTCTACATATTCCTCAACGGATTAGAGAAGTACTTGCAGATAAATAATAACTTTGACACAAAAAAAAAAAAACTTAATGTAGTAGTATTTTGTTATTTCACACTAAAAAAATGTAATTTATGGTTTTAATTAGTTATTAAATCAGTTCTTTTTTTCCAAAAATGGATGATTTATTGTTAAATAGTGAAGATAAAAAATGTAATGATAATTTTGTTGACAGAAAATTTGTAAAACGTACAGAATCAATCAGGAACAATTTCAGTACTTTGAAACTTTTTTTTTATTTATTTTTATCTCCCTTCCCTGTCCTTTCTTGTATACAGGGTGTGGAAGCTGTGGGGTAGTGCTGGGTTTGTTTATGCTACCACTCCCAAAAATCTACAATTTATTTCTTTTTTTTATAATCTTTTACAATAATATAATAGTGTTGGGGGGTTCCATTTAATTATTTTTTGGAAAATTTTTTAAATTTATTGTAGTGCAGCCCAGCCCTTCCTTGAGCGACTTACTGATTGTGCTGCAACTTGTCCTCTCCATCCATCTGGTAGGTCCTCCTGATCTGCTTTCGTCTGGGTTCACTAGCCTGGTCTTAGTCTGAAGCATTTCCTCTTTTTCAATGATAGGTGGTCAAGCCCTTCCCATTATGAAATGGTTGGGGCCCATGGCCTCCTTCTACCCATAAATGAACTCTGTGAAGAAGGCATAATTTAATTCTTCCATCAAATGGGGGAAGTCCGACTCGGCAAGAACGAAAATCCCAGTCTTTCTCGACAGCCTGGCTTTGTGTCCTTCCATGGCGGAACAATCAACTATTACGTGTTCTGCTATTTCAGAAACTCCGCACGTGGGAGACACTGAGGATCAATGTTCTTTCCAAAGCTCTACAGCTTTCCCCAGAACCTTCTGTGCCCAATTAGGATCTGTGAAACACAATAGTCTGAGTGAACCCACTTAGCCTTCAATCAAGAAAGGGTGGTGGGGAGAAAGAATAAATGCACTTTGAAACTACATTTGAAATTAATGAACGATTCTATGTGTCATCTGCCAAGTTAGAAGTATTATTAGAAATCAGATCACAATTAGTAGACCCTACTGCTATGAAAGGTTCCCTGTCTATGAAACAGAAACTTTGTTACTGGGAGCTAATATCACACTGTTGGTGATATGCACAGCATAAGTAAAGCAACAGTTTGTAGGTTGTACAACAAATTGATATTGTAAATGCCAGCAAATGCTTTTTATTTCAAAGAGTTGTGTCTTGGCCGGATAGCATTGTTGCAGACATCAATTCATTTTATAATATGGCTTGATTTCCCCATTTTTATGGATTAGCAGATGGGTCGTTAATTGCAATTGATGCTCCAGCTACAAATGAAACAGCATTTGTCAATAGCCAGGTAGTACTCGTAATTTATTTTTTCTGACAGAAGTGCACCATGGCCACAGAGGGCCTATTGTACGCTGTCCCTCCTCTGTTCAAAGCTGGCCGGATGCCTTTGCAAATCTGGATATTGTATACAGGTCAACCATCTCACAAAGTTTATGATCTAAGATATGATCCTTCCGAAAGGTAAGGAATCGTATTCTGTCTAATTCATCACATCTGCAAACGATGTGGTACGCAGTCTCATCCTTTCTGCAGAACCTGTAGGTTGGTGACTCTATCAGTCTCATTTTATAGAGATGCTTATTCAACTGTCAGTGTCCTGTATATAGTCCTGTCACCCATCTTAAAGTGCTTCAGTCTATATTAAGAAGTGTTACCTCTTTTTGGGCAAGAGCCCTGGTCATGTTAAGAACATCTTAACTGCTCTAGTCTTCTGGTGTTCCTCCAAAAACACCCAGGCTTGCCCTCAGTTATCGTTTTGATGTGCATCTTCACATGACTGAGACTAATCCTGCTATGGGGTCGGGTGTAAAGGGAACAGACTCAGGTCCTTTCATAGCAAGGCAGTCTGCTTTCTCATTACTTTTAATGCCTTTGTGACCAGGCACCTATTCAACCTGCACTTTGTTGGTTATGGAGAGAGTGAATCTTCACTCTTCCACCAAGTTGGAACAGGCTACATAACTACCCAGCGCATGGATGGCTGCCTTGGTACACATTATTAATTGTATGTTCGTTTGCAGCCCTACAGCCATCTTTTATTACTTGAGTGGCCTAGAAGCGTTCATAAATCACGACTAATGCAAAATATTGTGTTATATTGGACTGTGGAAACGGTGAACATATTCCTTAATGTAGTTCTTTAGGAGACACCTGTTGAGGTCATGGCACCTTTACCTTTACCTGAGAATCCTGTAGATAGAAGATATAAGCCCGATTGAAAGCTATGCAGCAAATCATCTAAAGAGGGTTGAGTATTTTAAAGGAAAAATTACCATTCTTAAATTACCTAAGACTTGTCCGTTTATCCATTACCTAAATCCATCATTCTGGTGATGTAGCCTACTTACCTCAGTCTTCCTAACTTAAAACTTACCTTGGTAATATAATTAAATTAAACTGTAGACCAGAAACGGGCTGGTGGATTACCGGGGTTTGACTTCTACTAAATTAACCTAATCTTGGAATGCTCAAAACTTAAAAGTTAGCTAAATCATGTGAAAGATAGCTTTACTCTTCTGCTCAATGATATTATTTTAATGGTGGGAGATGACAAAGGAGAAGGTTATTTTCCCTTTTCTACTTTTATAAATAAATTTATTTTTCAAGGATTCTCATACAAAAGAAATATTTTGAGAAAAAACAATATTTTTTTATTATAAAAAACTTTATTGTAGTTCTTTGTTTTTTTAAGAGGTTTCATTTTTATCAATCAAACCGATTTATTTATATATCAAACTTTTTTTGGACTACATTAAACCCACATTTTTTTTATACAAAACTATAAAATAATAATTTATATGTAAACCAAAAGAAATTTGTTTTTGTTTACCGTTATGTATTCTTCTTTATACTTTCTCCATGTTTGAATTGGGATTTTTCAGATTCAGCCCCTTTCCATATTTATGTAATGTTTAGGCCATTTTGAAACATTTTTCTCTTCACTCCTGATACATTATTAAAATCTATTTTTATATATTTACTGCTGCAAGTATCAGTTACATTTTTTTTTATTATTATTATTATTATTATTACCATATTTACCTGTATCTACATAATCAACCATGAGACTTTTCCACTTTTGAGTGCACTGTATTGAATTGATTTTTGTTTGCAATATGTAGTGCAGTTTCTTATTTATTCAATTTATATAGGAGTTCGGCATAAGCTACATTAAAATTTATTATGCCAGTTTTGTAATTTATTGCATTGTTTTGATATTTGGTGATTGTTATGGCTTCTAAAAGTTTTATTTTAAAGATATTCTCTTCTTTATTTAGAATTTTAACATCCTATGGTCAAAATTATGTCCTTTTTTGTCACGGTGTTGTAATAATGCAGTTTGTTAGATTATACTTGAGATTATTTTTATTCCTGCTATTAGTATGTTGATCAATTCTATCTTATATACATTGTACACTTTTCCTATAATTTATTTCAGGTGAATGTAAACGGTTAATTTTATAATGTACTCCCACGTTTTTAATTTTTTTATTTTGTCCTTCATGTTCCTGTATAAGTTACCGATTTTTTTTTTGTTTGTATCCAATTTTCTATTCTGGTTCATTGTAGTTTTTAAAGGTTCTATTTAAGCTTTGTGATGATTTGTTAACATATTTGCTCTTTTTATGTTTTGCAACATTAATGCTTGGTGTTCTACTATTTTGATTTCCCATTTCTTCCTTTTTTTAGAAGTTGTTATTTATTATTATTATGGAATTCCATGTTTTTCTTATAATATCGGGTGAAAATTATCTAAAAAATATTTTATATATTTTTGTTATATTGATTCCTAATTCATCTGTTATTTTTATGGCTTTATAAAATTTTTAATATTATTTTTCTCAAACAGTAATAAAGATTGGTAAAATAGTTTAATATAATGTCGCTACCTTTTCGGTTTTTATTCATTCAGTAATGAGGTTTCTATCTACTCTGCTTGCTGTCATGTCCAAATATCTTATTGGATTATTGTTATCTACTCCTTTTATGAACTTTATCATTTTATTGTCATTATTTAGACAATTTCTTTTCTTTTTTCTTCTTCCAATATTGGTGAGATTTTTCAGTGTTTTCCTGTATGTTTCTCTATCTAGACAGACGGTATCGGTATCAGAAATTTTAAGGTTCTTTAATTCTTCTGTTATTTGTCTTGTGTATCCTCCCATGCTTTTGTAGCTAAAAATTTTGTTAAAGATCTATTTGTTCATTCTTTCCTCCTTCATCTTTTTCATGTGCCCATAGAATATCAGCCTTCTGATTCTTATCTTGGTTTCCAGGTCTTTGATTTTTCTATATATCTCTTTGTTATTTCTTAGCCTGTAACCTTCTTGTGTTTTCCTGGCCCCATAGATTTTCCTTAAGATCCTTCTTTCTATTTTTAGCAGCTTTTCCAAGTTTGGTAGGCATGCATTCTCCACTCCATATAAAATTACAGGTCTTATAACAACGTTGTAATACTTTAACTTTGCATTGGAGGAGAGGTTCTTTTTATTGTAAATTTTGCCTGTTTGAAAGCTTATATTTTCTAATTTTGTGATTTTCTTTCGAATGCTCTCTTTCTCAGAACTGTTGTGACATTCTATTTTCCCCGAATACTTAAATTTTCTGGTCGCTTTTATTTTTCTATATTTGTTTTATTATATTTTACGAATATATTATTATGGTGTTTTTTCTTGTATTTAATTGTTTGACCATATTTTTTGTGATGGGATTATTTTCACTATCTTTCGATAGCTGGTAATCCTTCCAGTTACAAATAATCCTATTGTGTTTTTTCTGAAACTTCTTGTGGTTATTGCTATAATCAAGTAAAAAAAAAACAGGGGAATTATAACAGATAAATGAAGGGAGTTGTAGATATGAAAATAGAGTTTAATTTAAAGAGTTGTAGGTATGAAAATAGATTTTAATTTAAGTAGTTGTAGATATGAAAATAAATTTTAATTATGTGACTGGGGTAAAGAGAAAAATGAAAATAGGCAATGTAAAGGGTTGAAATGTTACAGAAATGTGGAATACATATATAACCTCATAAGGGTTATTTTCATTGATTTATATATGGGCCATTCTCCCATTTCATAAGTCCATTTTTCTGATTTTACTGCGAAAATATTGTGTCTTTCAATGATTTTTTTTTTCAAAAAGTGCTCATTGGTAAGATGCTAATGGTGTTTACAAAAGAAACCATAAGACCATGAATGACACCACTAAGTACAAATGTGGGAGATAGAAAATACTCAAAATACGACAAATGCTAAATGTAATTTTACTTTTTTGTGCATAAATAGTTTTTAAAAAGTATAATTCAGAACTCTTTTGTTTTTAATTCAGAAAACAAAATTAGAAATTTGTTTACCTTTTTATTTTCAAATTTTTATAATAAGTTGTTATAGTTTGACTTTTTCAATGCTTTCATTTCAAATTTTGAAAATTTATTAATCATAATATCATCTTACTCTAATATTAGTAATACAAAAAAACACGAAGTTTGAATAACAAAAATGAGCTTGAATGAGATAAAATTTTAAAAATAAAAGAAAAATATGGCAGGTAATCAATTAATCTGAGAATATAATAACATTCAAAAAATATGTTGTAAGATTATACTCTTATCCATAGCAGAAGAAAGTCATATCGATTGTAGGGTTGTATTCCGATGAGTGAGGATGAGAGCATCACCAGCTTTTAAAGTTGGATAATTAAAAAATATTTTCAAACATTCAAATAAATTGAATTAAAAAAAAAAATAATAGTCATTTTAATCTCTGAATTTTTTTTAAAAGTGGTAAACCTGAAAACCTATTTTACTTAAATATTTAAATAAGGTTCAGATTCTACTCACCACAAATATCTCCTTTGTTCCTATTTCCTTCACTTAAATTCTCACTGTTGGAAGTGTGAGGGTTAGGTTTTTGGGAATTACATTGAAGTGGATCATTCCATGTGAGTCTCTTATCAACACCATTCATAGATTATCAAACTCCTTTATAAACACACAAATTAGTTGCATACATAATAACTTGAATAAACTCATGTTTTAGGAAGATAGGAGGTGAAATGATACTCACTGAACACTCTCATAAAAATACACTCACAAAGGAACTAGATCTAGAAGCTCTGTGAAATAGGTTATCCTTGTTTTGGCGGAAATCTTCTACAGTGTTGATAATGAATGATGAAAAATATGTGAAATGGTCGCGTCTATGAGATATATAGATTGTGGATCAACTTTTTTCTATACAACCAATAGCACAATCTATCCTAAAAAAGAAGTAATTAAGATCGTCCAGCAGGTATCAGAAAAAAAATTAAGTTTGTTCCATCAAAGTCAGCAACTTGAGTTGTGGGACAGGTGAGGGAGTAGATATTGACACTTTAAGTATAAATTTAGGCCTATAAAAAAATTGATACTAATATAAAAATCCTTGAATAACAAGTGGAGGTTATCTATTGGCCAGTAAATGCAATTGAACTATTGGCAATTTCACACTAACACTAAAATCTCTTTGGGACTTAAATTTGTATGTTTTGGTTAAATGGCCCATATATACACACACATAGCATTGTCAATACATGTTTGATACTAATGAGTAGGCTACCCATCTTGAGAACACAATGCCAAACGTGGGAATGGATGGAGGTTTTCTTGTTCTTGGAGATTGGCATTTATAGATAAGATGTAAAAATGATATTAAAAAATATACAATGAGATACGGGGATATAGAGGGATATGTATTATGACAAATGTGGTTGGAAGGGTGATACAAAGAGCCTTACATATTTGTTTGAAAAATATAGGATAGCAAACTAAGCTAAAAATATTATTCACGAAAGAGATATATGTGTTTTATTAGAATCTGCTGAAAACTTATGCATTTCAGCTGACAAAAAACAATGAATGTTGTTTATAATTTAGAATAAAGGGCCATTGGGGGGAGGGGGATTGTTTATTTGAAAAAGTTTAATGTACAAAATTCATAAGACTTTGTTTTATAATCTATACCAAAAATTAGCCCAGTTTTAATAAATTGAATATATGTAAATACATAATGACAGAAGTGCACCTACCAAGTGTAAGTGTAGAGTTCATAGAAAAAAAAGACCAATATCTCTTTGGTTTTTGATTATATGAAGTAATAATAAAACTACATAAAGCACAAATATATTTGAGACCTTGTAAATTGAATACAATGTCAAAGTTTTAAAAATTCCTAACAAAAATAATCCATACAATGTTAAGTATTCAATATAAATAAAAATAAAATGAAAAATTAATGAATTTTTAATGTTAAATTAATAAGATCCCTACTCTATTCACCAATGTACCAATAAAAATTTCTATTAAAATGTTAGTTGAGAACTGGAGGGACATAAGAACCAATATAAAAAATACAAATATATATATTGATATCATTAAATTATGAATAGTGTTTTTTTTTTTCTAAATTTTCATGTTAACAAGTTTCACCAAATGACAGGAGTACAAGTGAGTTGAATACTATCTACAAATATTACTGCTATGAGTGAATTATTATAAAAAATAATGAGAGAAAAATAAATAAACTTAAAATTAATATAAGGAAGATGCTCCAAGTGCGGTCAAGGAAAAACTTAAATAGTGATTAAACTATTTGAGCCAACGTTTTGCCCCGTGTTGCAGGGCTAAAAAAGATACAAACACTTGAATGATGTAAACATAAAGGTACAAATAAATTAAAAGATATGTACAGTGAAACATAAAAAATAAATAAGAATAATAAAAGATTCTAGATAATTAATGAAAACAGAAATAATTATTTTTTTCTAAATAAATGGAATTTGGTCCGGGTGCATTTAAATTAAACTCAAATAGTAATATTATGTACTATTTTTATTTGAGCCAACATTTCGCCCCACGTGCTGGGCTGGTTTGATGGGAGTTAAAACAAAGCGACTCTGACTTTGACTTCCATCAAAAAAGCCCTGCAACGCGGGGCGAAACGTTGGCTCAAATAAAAATAGTACATAATATTACTATTTGAGTTTAATTTGACCGCACACGGACCAAATTCCATTTATTTAGAAATAAATAATTATTTCTGTTTTCATTAATTATCTAGAATCTTTTATTATTCTTATTTATTTTTTATGTTTCACTGTACATATTTTGTATTTTATTTGTTCCTTTATGTTTACATCATTCAAGTGTTTGTATCATTTTTAGCTCCGAAGAAGCCCTGCAATGTGGGGTGAAACATTGGCTCAATATAAATTGTTTAATTGCTATTGACTTTTTATTTGACCGCACCAGGACCATCTTCATCAGGACATATTCCTTTTATTATGATTGACACACGGCCAATCAAGAATCTTCCAAATTTAAATTAAGTTTAAAATATGTAGATATTTTGTGAATAGTGGATAAAGATATAATATATCAATTTAGTGCCAGTCTAAATAATCACAATAAATAGATAAAATTCACAGAAGAAGTAGATACAAATAACTCAATAGAAATCTGATTACGGAATGGATAAACAACGAAAAGGCTATTAATATTATATTAAACTATTTTTCCAATGTTCGTCGTCATTTGAGAAGAATACTATTAAAAATTTTATATAGCTATAAAATAATTTTTGGATAATTTTCATCCGATAATACTACAAGAAAAACATGTTATTCCATAATAATAAATATCAACTTAGATAGGGAAGAAATGGGAAATCGCAACAGTAGAACACCAAGCATTAATGATGCAAAACGTAAAAAGTATAACAATAAATTATCACTTAGCTTTATTACAAAACCTTTTAGAACTATGATGTAAGAAAATAGAAATTCGGTTATAAACCTAAAAATAAAATTGGTATCTTATACAGTCACAAAGAATTAAAAATGTGGGAGTACTTTATAAAATTAACTGTCTACATTCATCTGGAATATATTATAGGGAAAGTGGACACTGCATAAAAGATAGAATTTGTCAATATACTAATGATAGTAGGAATAAAAATAATCTCAATTATAATCAAATAAACTGCATTAGTATAACACCATGACGAAAAAGGATGTAATTTTGACCATAAGACGTTAAAATTCTAAATTAAGAAGAGAATATCTTTAAAATAAAACTTTTAGAAGCCATAACAATCACCAAATATCAAAACAATGCAATAAATTACAAAACTGGCATAATAAATTTTAATGTAGCTTATGCCGAACTACTATATAAATTGAACAAATAAGAAACCGCCCCCATATTGCAAACAAAAATAAATCCACTAGAGTGGAGCTAAGTATGTGAAAGGGTTTTTAGTGACTTTTTTAAATGTTACACACACATATATATATGTAATAGGTATGTACAATATATATTGCACTGGACGGCATCCAATATTTTGTTTTTCAAATGATAACTTTTCGTTTAAAATGTCTTTCCAATTAGTAATTGCATTAATTATCAATTTTGTGTTTACTGACATTCCTCCACTTGAAAGTTTTGTGTCGAGCTTTGAATTCGGTTAGTTCCGATGCCCTTTCTCTTTTTAAAGGTCCACTGATCTGTACGTTAACAGTCCTTCTTTAAAAAATAACACTCATACACCAGCTGATTAATTTGAATATCACCTGTCATATTAAAAAAAATATATTTATTTTAAACAGCTTTTAAAAATCATCTCTCCATAAAGTAGTAATTTTGTTTTTTAAAGTATATACCACCAATATTATACTATACTTTCATGGCGCATTCATATTTCAATCCTTAATATTCAAAAACCTTCATATGTCATTTACCTCTTTGCTCTATGTTTATCCTTTCACCTGTTAAACACAAGATCCCAACGTTCCGATGTTTATATCCCTACCTATAGAACTGCCTTATATCCCTCCCTATAGAATCTTCCAAAGTTTACTTTTCGGAGAAGCATTCCATATTCACTATAAAGTAATACTATCACTTGTGTGTGTGCGTGCATGCGTGCACAATTAGGATTTAGGACTCATTTTTTAAACCACTTCTAAAATAGGAAAGACTATTTTGTTTTACTGACAAATTTTTTCAAACCTGGTCTTATTGAATCTCAACAGCATAAATGGAAACACTATTAAAAATAACAAGCATCATTGACATTGTTTTTGTTTTTTGAGATGGTTCTGCTGTTTTATTTATATTTATAATTATATATTGTATACTTAAGTTTTTTTTAAATTGTTTCCCAGGATCACAACTAGTCTTACTAATGTAGTATCACTATTATGGGATATCTTATTGCTCATATCTGAGAAAATAAATTTTGGTTTCTAATGTGCTGAATTAGGCAAAATGAAAAAATAATTTTATTCTTTGTTGTTGTCACCAAAAATATTGATTAGTAATGAAATTAAACTGGAGATACAAATCAGAAATAGGGTCATTCATCTATATGAATTTCTGTATAGAATTAATAGTACACAAAATTGCTATTAAAATTAAAGTACACAAAATCGGCAAAATGGATTCAGATTTTCTTATATTAGCATGTGAACCTTTCATGTAAATCATTGAACAAGTTCTGAAACAATTTATTTTGCTGTATTATATGTTTATAAACAACAGTTGTTATATTCATGTTCAACTGTATGAGTCTTATAGAATTAAATCTAATGATTCTATTTTGTGGTCATATTTAATGATTAGTTAAATTTATTTTATTTTATAATTAAAATATATCATTAGTTTAGAAAATAAAATAGAATATTGAAGGCTAGTATATTATTTAACACTTTTTGGCATTTGGAGACCTTGAATAGACTTAGTTAGAGTCAATAGGTATTTTAACAGGTTAAATGTTTTTTTATATATTAGTTCGTAAAACTAATCTTGCAAGCACTTCTCCAGTGATGGGAAAAAATTAGCTATAGTTGAAACTACTAGCTAAAATTGCCATGGATACAACCCTTATTCATGAATGAACCATTGATAAATAAATATAGTATTCATGGCAATTTTAGCTAGTAGTTTCAACTACGGCTAATTTTTGCCCAACTCTGCACATCACCAATAAATAAAATGTCTAAAATAGGGAATGAACTATAAACAATAAAAGCCAATTGGATTTTAGAGAGGTTAACCGCACTGAGAAATTTAATCATATAAGTTTAAATAATATCCAAGCTACAACCCATTTTTTTTTTTTTTTTTACAAGTTAGTTGGTTTTGAAGTAATTGTTTGATATATTGTTTTTATTTTAGTATGTATTACCAATATGTTTTTAAGTTATTATATTTTTCCTAATTTTTTAGATTTAATTGTCTGTATTTTTATATGTGATATTGTATATTTATTATTTACATCATCATTTTTATTGTATATTTTGCCTGTTGGTGGGCTATTTGTTTATCAATTATAATAAAAATTATTCATGTAATCTCAACATCTTTATTATCTTAAAACTACGTTTCGATTATTCTTTATGATAACTTATTTATAATACCACAGCTAGCAATGTCATCAAAAGATTGCAGGCTATACTACCTGTGTCAAAATATATCTTAGCCTATTAAATTATTTTTATCCAATATTTTGCTTATCTTAATTTCATTAAATTTACTCTATCTATTACAGTATTACCAATCACTTTATCCTTCATTTTCATCATTTAAGAGTGAGTTTAAAAATGAAATATTGTAATTGCAATTATGTAAACTAAAAACCTAATATGTCTGTACTTAAAGTAAATGTATATAGTGAATTAAAAGAAAAAGTTTTTTTAATCTAGTAATTTGCTATTTGTTTTCAAATATTGTACAATAAAATACTTCCTTTAAATAAAAATGTATAGATTTGTTTATATTATGTATGCTTAGTTAGTTCATTCTTCCCTAGTATTCCATATAAAATATCGTTTATTTCATTCCAAAAGTTTTTTACACACAGATATCAAATAAAACTACTAGAAAATCTGTATAGAGGGAGAAGAGGGAAAGAAATACTTTATTCATTCATGCTGCTCAAATGCATCGGGTTGCTACATTACTCAGCATACTGATCAATCCATGACTGGACAAATATAAGTTACCTATTTTAAGATATAATGTAATAGATAGATAACATTTTTTTTTTCTTCCACAGTTTTCTTTTACAATTAATACCAGTCTACAAACTAACTACAAGTTTTCGATTTATTCCTTTTTTTTTCTTTCCCTTCTATTTCACAACCCCTATTTCATTTGATCAACAAATTCCCCTATATAACAAATATTAAAATAATAACTAAAACAACAAATAAGATATGCGATGCATGCATACCATCCCACTTCTGGATAAACTCCCATACTCATTAATTTCCATGCATGTGGTGGTGTATGATTCCCAGGGAGTCAAGTATTATATTTTCTGTCAACCTAGCCATGTCCTGAACATTGACCCCGAGCTCCTCCATGAAGCTCCTAGTTGTGCTGGGAATCGTTCCACTGGCTCCGAACCAGAGGCTTCTCACGTTGAAGTCTCATTCTCCAAAGCCCTCACGGAACTTCTCCTTGAGGAAAGGGATACATTTATTGTAGATTTGCTTCTTTTCCCTATCTACCTTATTTGCCTGGTCAAGGTCGTTATTTTCATATCTCATGGTGGGATCCAGAATGATTGCCATCTTCCCCTCAAATAGATAGATGTGCCAGTATTAAACTACACAATCTTTCTTGAACAATGGCATAAGTTTTGTTATTTTATTGTTTTCAAGAGGTTTTTCAAATAATTTTCTTGAATGGTGATACATTTCTACAAGTTAAAAGGAGCTTTTTTCGTAAACTGTAACATATTTGGACCTGAACTTTATGATTTTGGAGTTAAAATCAACAGATGTAACTTGTCATGTACGGCAGGAAGGCGAAACAGGTAAATGAGATTAGTGGTTCTGTGCTCAGATCATTGGAAAACAAAGCAAAGACAACAAATTTATTTCATTTCTTAAATTGATAATAATTGTGCTGGCCAGAAAAAATTTAGTTAATGATGAGCGATGAGCATAGATCAGTATGCTATATATAAATTTCGTCCACATTAATTCATAGTGATATAAAAACTTATATTTAGGGAAAAAATTAATTGAGTAAAGCCTAGTCCTACTATTGCTAAAACAATTATGAGCCTGAGACGTGCCTACTCAAAAAATCATTCTTTAGCATAATAATAATTCAACATTTTTATTAAATAACAATTATATCCCGAAGCTCAATACTCATTCTATAATGACATGAAAATGTTAATCTTTTTCATTTTTGTTTTTACACATTTTTATATTTATTTACTGTAATTTCTGGGTTCTTTTTCGACTTTTCTTTAAATATTGTATAAATTACGATGAAAATATAACTTGGTTAATTTGAAGATGATCTTTCTTTTGCACACATGAAAAATTGATAAATTCCTGGCATAATGTTTTTATTTAGTACATTTAATCCTAAGAGATATAAATATCGAATTTCGGAAAATTAGAAGAATAGAATAAATTTAGTCATTAATATTTGAAAAAATTATACCTAAAATGTTTATATGCTTCTGTAAAATTATAAGAGATGTGCCACTCGCTGTTCAAGAAAAGTAGCGATATGTCAATTGTACATACCTGTCTTACATATTTTATATTTTATGTTCTGAATGTATATAACAGGAAAACTCTATTAAAGGTATGTATGGTTCATTAGCTGAAAATGTGTAAATCCATTTTCAACCTCTAACTTGAGCGCCAGTCATTGGAAAAAAATAAGAACTATTTTATTACTTATGTTCTATTATGGAGGCTATGTTTTACTTCCAAAATATATTTATAATTAGTAAATAAAAAATTAAAAATCTTAATGCTTTAAGTAAATAAGAAGTTTAGAGTTGTATGTACATAGTCGTTTCAGTCTAGTAAGGAAATTCTAGGGAGCGCAGTAGCAACTCTAAGGACCTGAGTACGAATCCAGCTGGGCAGAAAATTTGCACTGTTGCCAAACTCCTGTGGGTTCTGGAGCCCTCTTGGGGTCCACCCAGCCTCTTTAGTTGAGTACCCTTAATTGGGTAAATATCTGGAGGCCGAGAGTGTTCTGACCAAATCACCTCCTTGCACAACCGTTGGTCAAGTAACAATACTTTATAAAGTTTTGAACCCCTGACCCTTCATGGGTTGTAGCGGTACAGATTTAAATTTTAAATTTTTTAAGGAAATTCCAAGTAAGACCTTATCTTCCCAAGAGACTTATTGGAATCCCCATACTAGACTGAAACTCGTAGATTCTGATTACTGTATCACCTTCTTGACAAACGCTTTGAAACTTCCCATTTTCCAAAAAAAAAACTCTTCTATACTATGATAATTGGACCTATTTGGACATATGAAATTGAGCTTTGGGGCACCACCAAATCATCAAACTCCTCTTGTATCTAATCCTTATAGCCCCTTATTACGTCATAAATAAGCTGATCCATAAAGACCTCAACATCCCATTCATTACTGTACATTTGGACTGAAATAGGAATACCTGCTTTCATTCCAAAATCCTTATCCACCCAAACCCATTAGTTCTCAATCTCTCATCCTTAACAATCCCTGATAATCCTCCAAGAGTTCTGAAAAGAAGATGGCCACAGGATCTTCTAGTTTAAAGCAATGATTGAAGTACCACCAATGGGTGGTTCCTTCCCAAGGTTTTCAAGTGTATATGAAACATACAACATATTTACTTATTGTTTTTTCTTTATACAGTTGTAAATTTCAATAAATAAATAAAAATCTTAATGCTAATTCCTACCTGACTAAACATTCTGGTGTACAGAAGGAAAGGTGTTGAAGGCTTCTTGTAAAAGTTAGATTATGTCAATATATGTATCACGAGACTCCAGTATATCTTATATAATAATATAGTTACTTCATCATTACCAGTTGAAATTTTCTAAACTTTTTAATAAAATTTATTAAAGCAAATATTTTTATTTATAATTGAAAGTTACTTAATTAATGATGATAAATTAAATTGTTTTATAGTGTATGATTGTTGATTGACCAAGAGAAATTAATAAATGGAATATGGTCCGGGTACAGTCAAAAAGCAACTCAAATAGAGCAAAAACTATTTATTAGAAGCCGACATTCCGTCTCACTTCGCAGGATTTCATCAGTGATAAAAACAACTAAAAATATGTAAAGATAATATTATATGAAATAAAAAATAAACTAAGATAGGGCTAAGGAGCTTTTCAGTATTACTATCATTTTATTTATTTTTCTCTTCGTCTTTTTCTCAAATTAACTTTTTTTCTCCCGTAGAAGTCAGATATTTATTTTATTAAATTTTTAAAAGTCATTGTTTTTGTTATGAACTTGGTTTCTTTTTATTTTCTCTCTTAAGAATTATTATTTTTACCTATTTATTTTATTTTTCATTTATATACATATTATAATACATCATTATTATTCACAATTGTTCAATATTTATAGCAGGGGTGGCCAACTTTTCTGTACAAATTTACTTTTTATCTTACAAGTGTGTTGCAATCGACTTGTTATGAGATTAGTCTAGCTAAGGGGTGTGAAATTCATACTACATTTATACACTGTGTTTCAGTATCAGGTGCATTCCAGTGAGGTATGGGTGCATAAGTAATGTGTGTGTTCAAAACTATTTTTTAAATCACTCGAATTCATCGTTTTCGAAATAGAGTCTCATGAAAAAAATAAATTTCCAGAGCCAACTTTTGATAGCAGCATTCCATCATGCGTTACCTGCAAAATTAGATTTTCCAACACTTTTTCAAGATAAATTTTTATTAACTTAAATTGCAATTTAATTTTTTTATCAACTGCAATGTATAAGTTGTTGTAATGTTTGTTCGTAAATTTGAAAAAGTTGTTATAAAGCTGCACAGTATGGCTGATAATTTGATTTCAATATTTCGCTTTCACATGTTTTTTTGGGGGGGGAGGAGGCAGGAAAATGTGTCATGAAAGAATAATATGACTTACATTTTGCTTATCTATCAATAGCTCGCTGAGTACACATCGGACTGAAATACAGATATACGGCTTATCTACCTACGTAATAAACAACAATAATTATTTAAAGGGCCAATAAACTCATGTCCAAGGGAATTAAAAGAACATGGATAATTAATAACTTTTGGTCCATATGAAATATGTCTGAAACTATTGCCAGAAAGTCATGTCTTCAACAATCACTTCAAAGTCTATTGTACAAGGAATTCCACTCTAGTTATTGCGAGCAATCGACGATCAACCCAAATTGGCCTCGTGATCAACTAGTTGGCCACCCCTGATTTATAGTGTTGTAAATGTTTAGGGGGTGTCTTTTACACGAGTCTATACCCTCCCACATCCTATGTCTGAAGAATGGCATCCTTTAAGAAAAGGAAAAATTACAATAATTTCAAAATAAGGTCCTAACAAAGTAAATTAAAGATTTTTTTCCCTTTAATTTACTTTGTTTTTATATATATTTTTTAGCCCCATCCTTAGTATACTTTTTATTTCATGTCATCCTATTGTTTTTGTCTTTTTTAATCCTGATGAAGCCCTGCAAAGTGGGGCGGAAATATTGGCTCCTCATAAATAGTTTTATCTATTTTTGAGGGCAACAATAAACATCAGCAGATATTTAAAACCAATTCAATTGAAATAAAATTAAGAATAATGGGATTAAAATTTAGGATAAAAAATGGAAGTATTAGGAAAAAATAAACATTATTACATAAAAGTATAACTTTATTAAAATAAACCCATTTATGGTGTTAACCTCTTTGGGTCTCTAGGGAACATAGATGTTTTCCTAATGTTATCCAAACCTAGGTAAAGCATCACCACCCTCTCTAAACCAATACCGCCTCCTGCATGAGGTGGGCATCCATACAGAAAAGATTCAATGTATGATTTAATTTTTTCAACATCTGAAAATTATCAAATTTAGAAATATTAAAGAAATTATTATAGTTAAACTGACATCATATTGATCGTTTAAATAATATACCTATTCCATGGTGCTTGGCACGTTCAGTAAGCAATTCCGGGTCATGTATCCTCTGAGCTCCAGATAATATTTCTTCTCCTCTCATAAACATGTCATATGAATTGGAATATTTCTAAAAATTAAAAAAGTTATATTTTATGAAAAAAAAAAAAAAAAGTAAATGACTTACTATTAAATTATTAAGTAAGATATTCAAACTTACAGGATTGTGAGGGTCAGGCATTGTGTAGAATGGACGTATAGCCAGTGGATATTTGTCAAGAATATAAAAATCGGTGTCGTACTAAACAAAATAATAAAATTATATAAATTTTAAGACAATTCATATCTTTAATTATTAGAATTAGATCAACATTCTATAAAATACTTTTTTTTAATACTAATTACAATAAATTTGGATGATTGGTCCAGTTAAAACAGAAGTGGCTTAAGTACTTTTTGAGAAGTTTTTTTTTTTTTACTTTTTGAGAAGTAGAATGTAATAGAAACAACACTATTTAAAAAAAAAAATCGACCTACATAAAAATAATTCTTTTTATATACTTCTAACATAAAATGAATATCCAATATTTCTTATATTTAGCAAGTTGGAGACTGTGGCGAGGATAGAGGCTAAAAGAATGGTTGGGGGTCAGGGCTTGTTAATCTTGAACCATATTAATATTAAAGAAAAATCAGTTAATCATAAAGGTGATAAAGATTAATATGATATGATTTAAGATTAACACGTCCTGAACCTCAACCAAATCATTCTCAACTTTTTTTTTTAATATAAAGTAAGGTAATAAATATTTCATGGTTTTTACTCATATTTAATTATTTTATTTCCTAGATTGAAATTTTTAATGTTAGTTATTTTTTTAATATATTCTTTAAACATTTTATTTATATAATACAATTTGTTTCATCCTCTCTATTCTATTCTACCTATTAATAATTACCTTACTAATATCTTATAAGTTAATGATCTTTTCTGATTTGTCCGTTAACACCTCATAGTGTTAATTCAAACATCTCGGGCATCTTTATTATTATTTTACTGCTATTACCTCTTTTCACATTCCTTTACATATCCGTTTAACTACTCCTCTCACTTTTCCATTGCATAATGCACACCTATACCTCATTTACTTCACCATCTATCTTTGGATTTTACCATTTTTGTTGCTATCTCTTCTAATTATTATTTCACTATTTATTACTCTAGTTGTACATTAGCAATTCTATCACTCATTACTGTAATTAATTATTATTTTATTCATTTAATACTTATTCCTTTAGTTTTATACTTGTATCTTGTCCCCATTTAGCTCTGATGAAGTCTTGTATTAACCTATAAATGCAGGTAATTACCTACCTAATACAAACCTCCAGAAAATATACTTAAGAAAATGGAATTTATTAAAAAGGATATTACAAAACTAAAATGAGAGAATAAAAAACATAAAACATATAATTAATTATATTAACTAAATATTAATAAATTAAAACAAACTATATTAACTCAATATTAATGAATTCTATAAATTGATAACGTTCATACCTTAGCTCTAATGAGGCGACCCAAAAGTTTTTCCTGTGGAGTTGACAAATCATCTTCATCCCCGATTTCTTCCCCAGCCTCTCTTAACATTGAGACTCCAACATGGTACTCAAGGCAGAGGGGAGGGTCTAGAAACTTAAATGGCTCGAACCCATATTGCTGCTTGACAGCTTCGAGTTCACTAGTCCTAAAAACAAGTTATCTTAGAATTTTCATGTAATCAAGAAACAAGATGAACTATTCTTCAATTATAAACCAAACAAACCTATCTCTAAGAGCTTTAAAAATTTCAACAAAAACCTTTCCAATCGTATTCATGACTTCATGATAATGATACTTAAAAGCCATCTCTAGATCGAGACCAACAAATTCAGTCAAGTGTCGGTGAGTGTTACTATCTTCAGCACGAAACACTAAAAAAGAAAAAAAAAATATTGAAAGTTTATCCATACAAAAAAAAAAAAAACTTTTTACTTCTTAATTAGTCTTACAAAGATATTTAAAATTTATAAATCCAAATAAGAGGCATGAATATAAAAAAATGACGGTTTTATTAAATTTCTATTACAAAATGTAAATGCTTCCTTTAAACCTTTCAATGTTTACAAATCAACAGTTTTCTCATGTTAAGGATTAAGTAAGCTTACATTTAACCCTTTTAGTACCAGGCGAAAAACAGAAGCCTATGCAAAGATAACCAGCCGATTTTTCATGATTTTACAAGGGTTTGGAAAATAGGATCATAAAAACCAATATTTACATAATTCAAAAAGCAATATATTAAAGACGAAATATAGATTAAAACCATGACATTAATTTTTCTATGTTCATTGAAAATTATATAAATAACAAAGCTATAAATGATCATAAAGAAAACAAAAATTGAGTTCTCTCTTACAAAACGTATTTGCATATACGAAAAGTCATCTTTTCCTCATAACTTAATAGACTATTTATTACAAAGTATATTGTAATATCCTCTTTTTGAGTAAATAGTTATTTTTAATATATAATTGGTTTTTAATATATTTTTATTTTATGTATCATTTCAATATTATTCATTTACATTGTTAAACCAAAAAAGCAAGCCAACCAATTTCATCAGTTAAATATGCAGTCACAAAAGATATCATTAAAAAAGCCAAGATGGTGGCGCTGTTCTGAAGTCGGTAGAATCGCTGCCATGTTGAGCAGATTCAAATAATTTATCTTCCTATCATGACTTTAATTACAGTAGATTTAAGAAAAAATAGAAGTCAAAAATAAATATTAAAGAAAAATATTCATTAAGGAAATCCTAAGAAAAAGCTCAAAACATCTAGACAGAGCTCTTAGTTTAGGGATCACTGTTTGTTTGGACGGCGGGGGTACTGGATGTGTCCGGGCAATGAGGACGCCTCCAGAAAGAGGTGAAGAGATCAACCTTTGTCCACTTTCAGTGGTAGACATCTAGAAAAAGAAGTCATCAAGGATCATCCAAGAAAAATAAGATCACTCTTTGCTTGGATCCCCCAGAGTTTGGATGTTTGCTGAAAAGAGTAGAGGACAAATAATTTATTTACAGTCAGTGTTTGTTTGTGAGATAGAAGACAAAGAAAACCATCAGTCATCATAGAAGAAGAGTATAAATTGGTTAGTTTAGCTCAACATATAATTAAGTATATTTATAAAAGTGTTATTAAAGTTAAGTGTTCTGATTCCCTAGAAAACCCGCCCTAAGATTAAAAGTCTATAATATTATATATAATAAAATAAAAATTCTCATATCTATTTAATATTTAACCTTTTCATTTAATCTTGTAAAAGCTATATTTTAGATCTGAGAATAAGTAAAAACTATTAAAATTCTTTTTATTTACTTTAAATAAATCTTGAATATTACAATATACTTTGCATTATCAATATATTTTGTAAAAAAATAAATAATAGTGCATGAAAAACAAAAGAATAACTGCAGGGTCCTGGTAAGTGGCAGACGGATTATCTCTTCCGAAACAAGTGTGTTATAGATAACATAACATTGCTGAAACAAAATTATGTTATCATAAATAAGTCGCATCGCATTTTATTTTTTGTTTAATTCTCTCGTAATGAAATTAGACCACTTATAAATTAATTTTGAGATAGAGTTCTCTCGCAATGCGAATAGTAAAGCACTACAAGGTGCGGGCCGATATATTGGGCAGTTTTTGCTAGTGTAGCAAAGGCCAATGTATTGGCCTCTGGCACTAAAAGGGTTAAACATTTGCCTCATGCAATAAAGCCCTAGTTGCGTAGTCATCAGTTGCAGTCAAACAAGAAAGACGATGGTATTTTACAAAATACTTGTAATATTAAAACAATAATGGGGAGGGGAATCACAGCGACTGAAGCAGCACGTGAAATTATTTTAACTGAGGATGGTGTCCTTGACTACACTGGGGCATTAGTTTGAAAAACTCAATATGTCCTCAGAACAGAAGAAAGCTCAGAATGACAATGAGTAGATATAGTGAAATCCAGCTAAAATTATTTGTGTACTAGCTGGTAATAGAGAGAATGAAGAGTCATTATCTTTAGTCCATTAAAAATTTTTAAAAAATCAGCAGACAGGTACACCATAAACTTTTGCAACTACAATCAGTGAAGAGAGAAGAAACTAACCATCAAACAATCCAGATCTCGCTTCATCAGATCATCACTAAATTTTGTTCCATGGCCCACTTTCTTCAAGATAAAAATGTAATAACTTTGCAGAGGTTGAAATTGGGTCCAAGAGTTTTTCTATAGCCATTCCAATGAGACTAGCATGGAATCGAACACCAGAGTGAAAGATGGTTGACACCATTTGATCACAATGGGCTAAATTTTAAATACTAATTTTATTTTATATAGAAGAAACAAAAATATACACTTTTTGTAGAAAAGCAATCATTTTTTGTGACTAACCCCTGTTTGTCTTTTTGAAGGCAAGCTTAAAAGAAAAAAAAACAAATGGACTCAGATATAAACATTTATTTGGGAAAAGTTAACAATAAATGTAAAATTGAAATAAAATTAAGAATAGAAATTAAAATAAAAGTGTCTTTCAAGATAAAAGTCAAATGAATAAACTGAATAATAGAAAGGAATAAACAAATTTACAAAATTAATAACTATATAAAACAAAATACTGTCTGCTACTCCGATAGGTCAGAGCAGATATCTCTTGATACCAGCAGGACTGTTGTTGCAAATTTGTAGACATAGCTTTCACAAGTTGGTTGGCCCACGTCTATATTGGTTCAAATTAAGGTAACCAATTGTCCAACCTTAATTAAATTGAATACTATAATGGCACTTATCTGACGCAGTGGCTGTTTACCATTAATCACAAGTAAAATTAAATGTTTAAACACCCTATAATTCACTCAGACAGGGTCTGATAACAGAATCATACAAACCACTCAACAACTACTGGCCAGCTGATTTGAACCGTAAATTGTTGACCCATCGCAAGGCAAATAATCTTCACTAACCATTATTCCTCCATTTAAATATTGCAATACACATACAAGACTGAAAAGACAGGAAACTGCTTGTCGATTCCGACTATTACAACATTTACTAGACAAATGGTCTAAACTTCCAATCCATTACAAAAGACTGATCTACATAACTATTATCAGGGGCCGCCCATAGCTCAGTGGTTAAGACACAGTCTTACCAGTTTGATGTTTATTGGCGGTGCCGGTTCGAATCCGGCCTGGGACGTCGACTTTTTTCATTGCGTGGCGGTCCCACAAAATGAAGAACTTTGACCCCCAACCATGGTTAGGCAGTATAGGACTCCAATGGGAGTCTTGGCCGAAAAAAAAAAAAAAAAAAAAAAAAAAAAAAAACTATTATCAGGCCTATTTGGACATACAGAGTTGAGCTATGGGGCTCCACTAAACCATCTAATTCCTCTTGAATCCAATCCTTACAGTCCAAAATCCTTAATGCTCCTTACTTTGTCACAAATCAAATCATCCATCAGGACCACAATGTCCCCTATGTTGCCGATTTGGTTCCATAATAAACTTCCCAACCACCCAAACCAACTCGTTTCTAACCTGGCTTCTCCTTCACTACCTAATAATCCTCCTAGGCATCTGAAAAGAAGATGGTCTCGAGACCTCCTTTAGAAATGTTTTTGGAGTTCTATCAATGGGTAGATTCTCCACATGTTTTTATCATGTCACAATATCACTTACAGCAAATTTACTTGATGTGTGTATATGTATACAGTTGTAAATATCAATAAATAAATTATTAAAAAAAAAAAAAAATATTGCAATACAAAGTATAAATACATCTCTTTTTATTGAAATAAAAACAAACTTCTAACAAAAATAAAATGTAATGAATTTAAATACTATTACTATTTACAAATTAGAATAACTTGGCATGAACAACCCAATTATTATTCTTTAGCAAATATTTCAAAATTATATTACCTGCACCAACAGTAAAAACTTTTTCGAAATCACCAGCAATAGCCATCTGCTTATACAGCTGCGGACTCTGTGCTAAATAAGCATTTCCTTTAAAATAGGAAACCGTAAAAACATTGGCACCACCCTCACTAGCAGCATTTATTATCTTAGGGGTGTGTATTTCAATAAATCCCTGTACAATTTCAAAATACGAATCACTAAAAATTAAAACTGATAAGAGAAGAAACAAAAATGTCATTTTACTTATCTAATAACTTCAACATTATGATTTAACTATTTAATCAAAAATAAATTAATTACTTGTTTAGAAAGGACATCTCTGAAGAGGTGACAAACATAAGATTCTAATCTGAATATTGCCTGATTCGCTGGGGTCCTCAGGTCTAATATTCTATTATCCAATCGAGTATCTTGGTTGACACGGATGTTTAATCCTTCCTAAATAATTTAGAATGTAACCAATTTAAAAAGAAAATGTTTATTAAATATTAAATTATCAATATCATTGCAGAACTTACATCATCATCTGTAACTGGTCGAGAAGCGTCTTCAACAAGTAATGGCAACTGTGGCTTAGCACGACTCACTTCCCAAATCTGAATTATGTTCAATTCCACATCTTTTTGGGAACAACTATCAATCCTCTGGGGTGCTAAAGAAACTATTGCACAGATATCTAATAGGGACTCCTTTGAGATACTAGAAATTTCAAAATATGTAAATTATTTATCATAAAAATAAGTACGAATGTTGTATAGAATGAATTTAGGCTTACTTTGATGCAAATTTCACCATTGCCTTGCTCGTTTTCTCAGACACAGCTAAAATTCCTTGAACTGTAAACTCCTGTTGGCGTAAAACTACAAAACACTGTTTACCTAAAAATTAATTCACCTATTAGTTCAAAATGAATTTAAAGAGCAGACAAAATATCAGAATAATTTAGTTCATATTCATTGATAAAAAAATCAACCACAAATTGTAAGAATACAGCAATAGTACAATGTCTAAATAATCCGAAAGTACAAAATCAATAAAACCGATCTTTATAATATAAATAATAATACACCTCCCTTAGCTCTATCCTGTCGAAATCCAAAGCCACAAGATTTAGGCCAAAGTTACAAAATCCTCTCAACATTTTGGTCAATCTTCTCAAATGATTACTTTTTAACATCTTACAAGCAAAAGCCTAGGAATGAGGGAGCACAGATTTCCATAAAACGTTTTTTGGTAGTACTAGGTAGAAAAATATTGGACGTGTCTGAGGGTTTTTGCCAATGCACCTGAGCCAGAAAATTGTTTATATCATGTTGGCAATTAACAAGTTAAAAGATTAAAGGAAGAAAATTTATAGTAATGAGTAAAAATATAAAGAAACTAATAACAAAAAAAAAGAAGACTGTCATTGTTTCGATATCTTTCAGCTCAAAGTCCTGATGAGACTACAAAGTGGGGCGAAACGTTGGCAAATAAATAGTTGTCACTATTTTTTGTTTCTTTTTGCCCTCCCCATAAAAGGGCATTATTCTTTGAACTAAATTTAACTAGTACGTAGAGAAGTACTGAAATATGAAGGCTCGCAATTTTAGAAGAGTGTGCTAAGGGATGATGTAATACCCAAAATATAAAAGTTAACCCATTAAAAAATTCTATAATTATGGATTGCACATTCATATTTTCTCTATTCAATGGATAATTGATGTATACACTTGAGACCAATAGGATGGCAGAGCTGTTGTTCATCAATAAATTATTTTAAAAGTTTATACAATGACCAACAAACCTTTGAAATTCAAATTACAAACCATATTAAATGATTTGAACATTAGTAATAAATTTTTATTATATAGGAAAAAGGCTTGAATACATCTTTGTGCTAGATCACCTCATTAAATATGTATTTATTTTTTTAAAAATTGAATCAAAATTTACCTTTGGCCCTGGAGGTGTGTAATCTAGCCCGAACCCACACTGTTGAATTGACAATTTCTTTTTGTAAAGACTTAACATGAGTAAAAACACGCTTTCTACGCTCAGATGTTGCATCATCTTCACTCTGAATAAGATTAAACTTTCCATAACAGCCAGCAGATACGTCTTCTTCTGTCTCAGCACTCTCCTGATGATAAAATCAAAAACCAATAAAAAAATGACAAATACCAAGTAGACACACAAATAATAAACATTGAGAATCTGACAGTGGTCTGTTTTTTTTCTTCTTTCCTAGCAGCCTTCAATGCATCCTTTGCTAGTTTCTTTTGCTGTTTTTTTGATATAGAGGCATTTCTATAAATAAAAATATTTAATAATTATCATAAAAGTTGTACTTTTTCATCGACCAATACTTGATGTTAAATATTTATGATACTATGACAAAATAATTATTTACAACTTACTCTTGATTTTCATTTTTGCTAACTTCTTCACTATCAGCAACCATAATGTAATATTGAGGAATTATATATGAAAGTTTCCTTACAATCTTATCTCCACCTACTTCATACAATCGTTATGGTTTGATATTGAGAAGGTTACACAGCACATTCGCCTTTAATAAAATTTAGCAGCACAGGAATAGTCTTCACTATCGATCTTTAATAACAAATCAGTATTTTAAGAGATGGTGTCTCGTTATTTAAGGAAGGAAATAAGGTAATCAAATAATCTAATTCTGGCAGGTGTAATGATTTACTTGGGGTATAAATCATATTTATTTACCTATAATTTTTTTTAATACTTATTCTGCGTCATTATTTCAAAATATCTTTTTGTATTTAATATTTGTAAATTTTCTCAACTAGACGATATCTAGTATCCTTGAAAATAGATAACTAGTAACAGTGAGGTAACAATTTCATAGTTATTATTTCCAACAACCATTCAATACTCTTGTATAGATAAAAAAAATCATTTTTTTTTTTATTCATTAATAAAAAAGATTATGTATTCCGTTGAATTTTCAAAAATTTTAAAATGAGAATAAAAATAGATTCACTTTAGTACAAGTTCATCCACTCTAAGTCAAAAATAACTTCCTGATATATTGACTTATATTTAACAGTCTTAGTCTCTCTCTTCATAATTTTCTTCGAAATAGATTATAAAATTTTAACAGATATTAATTTCTAAAAAAAAAATTTATTCCAAATAGAAAAATAATATTATAAGCTTTTGTTATATATATTTATAATCGAGGTGATGAAGGAGATAAGTGCAAAAAATGAAATTTTAAAGAAGAAAATATTTAGGAAAGACATTAATTAATAAATACAGTACTCCTTTTCTCTCTTGGTAAATTAGAACTTTATTTTTTAAGCTGTTGGTCTTGGGAAAAAAAACATTAGGGGTATTCATGATGTTGTGTTACATGTAAAATTTGAGCAGTCCTATTTAAAGTCCATATTAAATGCATAAGAGCTTCTAGCAGATTTTTTGGCCAACCTGTTTTATAACCTTTCCTTCCAAAACTTCGCAATATTGTTTACTGTTAAGTTTTGATTAAAGTCATTTGTTACAACATGCCTAAAATGAGTGAAATGTGGAAGTTGTGTAAAAGTTTGGCTTCTGGGTGTCTTGATGATATAACTTGTGAAGAAGAGAATCAAGATAAGCTAATCGACGGCTGTCATTACATTATTATTATTGTCATCCTTTATTAGATTTTAAAACATCTAAAATAATATTAATACACAATCAAAACACAAACCACGAGCAAGTAACCTAGCACAACAAACAAAGCTGTAACGAGCTCAGCTGGTCCGTTGCACATCATTCTCAATTTAGCAGACCTATTAACAGACTCTCAACCATGTTATATGTTATATCGTTTTATAATGGAAATATTTCTCCATTTAACATGAGTCTTTCTATTTAACACGCATTATCATGTTAAACTAAAGATCATGAATACCCCTATTGTTACTTTTGATAAATAATTACAATGAAGGGGGCAAGTTGTCAGGAAGATGAAGGCAACAATTTGGGCCTTACGACAAACTCTAGGGATGTGGCAGAGTAGTAAAAGCTAATCACGGGATGTCTGATGTTTCAGCTCAGATAACAATGCCAAACATTCCTATTTACATCAATGTAAACATGAGCTCTGAGGGCGTTGCCAATTCTCCCATTTTGGCTTCACTTTTACTTAGAGTGAGAGAAGGGTCTCTTGACTATATTAGAGAGATACTGACATTTACCTCCTCTTCAACATCTAACCATATTATTAAATTTATGTTTTTATGAAAATTAAATATTATTAAGCTCGGGCTCAATTTGCATGTATTTATCATCACTTGATAAACTAGTAATGTGGTCTATTTCACTTTTTATTTTTAAACCGCCTCTTAATCGCCTTTGTCAAAATGTTCTTTGGACATGTACAGGGTTTCTAAAAACAAAAGACAATAAAATAAAAGGCCGTAGTTCCCTGCTTTCAGAAATGAATTTATAATTATTTTAAATGCAGCAAGTAAAATACTAACTTATCCGAAAGTTTGTTACTGGTAAATTCCTCATTACCACGGAAGGAAATTTCATGAAACCTAAGTGATAACTGTGGACGAGAAACACTGTCTAAGCTTAGCAAAACCGGTTTTTGCCGACTACCACTGTACTGTCCCGATTTTAATACTTAGGGTAGTATTCGGGTGAGTATTGATTAAATGAGTGCGATTCATATTACTACTCTACAATCGTTCTTTAGACATGTTAATTTTCTGTTATTGTAATTTCACGATTTTTCTTCCTGTTGAAAACATATAAAGTGAGCTGTTGCTTGAAATATCCGACTTTCTGTCTATGATAAGCAAGCTCCTTAACTTCAAATTCTCATTACCACGAAACAATCAGAACTCAGCCGCCGACCTTGGATGGAATACCGAGTGTCGGACGGATATGGCTAACATCTACTCAAACCTCAACGTATTAGAATCAGAACCAGTATTGATACATCAATATTCTTTAATTAAGAGTTGTTTGAAATTAGAAATAAATGTCCTAGAACAATATCGAATTCCTCTAAAAATATTATCGATACCATGATCTGCTATTCTTATAGCAGTACTTGTCAGAACTAGCGGTATTTACTAAGACTTCGAGCGCTAACTACAAGAACTGTATTGCCAACGCGTTACCTATCACAAATCAAGAGAACTCCTCAAGCTTTCAGCGCATTCCGCCAGAGAGCTTCTTATGATCTTCAGGTACATCGTTCAGCCTGACACTGCTTCCTAGCCACCAATTCATAAACCATGATCCAAGAAAAATAGTCTCATGTTAATTTCTTTTATATATTTGTAGTGTTAGTATTGTTATAAATATGCAATATTATATTTTTAAATGAATAAAGACTATATAAGAGGTTTTCTGATTCATTTTAAACTAGTCTCTTACAGGTTGTGCCTCTGCTGCCAACCTTTGCATTCCCCCTAGTTGCTCTACTGAAGAAATTCCCTTCATGGGTCACCAAAGGAAATATAGCCCCTCCCTATTCTAAGTGAGTACCTCCGCAAACATGTGCCATCACTGCAAAACCACCTTCAGCGGACCTTGTAACCACTCTTCAAATGCCATCCAACAATATAAGATCATTAAGATGTCTCAATATATATTAATCTAGACCAAGTCAATTGTATATATATGTATTTGTTGTAAATATAGATTTAGGAGGTAAGAAAAAAACAAAAAAAAAAACAACACAGGAAATAGCCAGTTCACAAACTATTACTTAATCAGATAACTCTACCATTATTTTGGTACTAAAACAGTGTTGTTATTTCTTAAAATCTATGGGTCCCTCCTTTATTGATATCTATGAGATTAACCAAGGGTGAATACCTCTCAGCAAGCTCTGTTCCGCAAGGATCTAAGAATTCGTTTTCACTTCACTGCATGTGAATATCTTGTAGAGCCTGGTTACCATCCTGCAAGGATTTATGGCAAATATCCATATAATTTCCTTGCTCCACTCCACTGTAATCGAATATCGTTTAGAGTGTGGAAACCATTCTGCCAGGAATCGAGACTAATATCCTTGAAACTAGTGGATCATAAGTGGTCAACTGAATCTCCACCATACATAGTTCTTCTGTCCAGCAACTGAATACCCATTGTCTGAGGCCATCTACTTGCATCAAAACTACTAAATTGGTATCTGGACTGAACGCATATCTCTACACTTTTGTAAGAAAAATGATCCTCGAATTTGAACAACGAGCAGCAACACAGCTTTTCAAATTAAAAAAAAAAACTGTTTGAGCTCTATTTTTTGTTACATAGTTCCTTATGATCCCAGGAAACAAAATGAAAAATTGGAGAACTTCTGAAGATGGTTCAAAGCTTAAGAAGCTGGAGCTTTTTTGAGAATAGCCTCATAAAGAGCCTAATATCATAAAGAGGTTCATTTTATTATGATCTTAAAAATGTAAAAACTTTTATTTTTTAAGAAATTAAAAAAAAATATGATCTCCACATTATTTCCAGGAGATCACCTTCAGGCCAGAATTATAAATTAATTCTATCAATTAATAGAATCTATAAATTAATACGTACTCAGGGTTATATCAACTCTTATATAAGTTGTGTGTGCTGCTGATTAAATGAGAATAAAACAGAAATTATAGTAATATTTCTCTGAGACAAAACAAAATTATTGAAATGATACGTTTATTAAGGCTATCTCAAAAACAACTTCGACTTACATATCAAAAATGCTAAAAATATCGTTTCAAGTTCAATTATTTTTAAAAATAATATCATATATTTACACAACTACGAAAACTAATTATGATCACAGATTCAGTCAATTAGGATAATACAGCGAACTTTGCTGCATTTTTTTACTGAGAACTTCCTTCATCCTTTTCGTCATAATTGGTAACTGTTCGACATGTTTGTCAACACACTTCACAGCACAAGTTTCAAATTCATCACTATATTTTTTAACCTGAAAAAAAAAAAAAAAACATTTTTAAGAAAAATCACAAGAGAAAATTATCATTTACAAATAGTTTGTTAAAGCAAACAAAAATAAAATAACAATTATTGGTTTGGTTTACCTCATCTTGTGTTGGGGATGAACCCATCTTGTCTTTGACAGCATCGTTACATTCTAAAATACATCGCTGAAGTCGATTCTAAAAAAGAGAAAAAAAATTAATTTTTAATATTTTTTCTATTCAATCATAATTAATAATAAACTGGTACAATTTACTATTGAGGTTCAGAACATCATCAAAATATAAATTAAAAAATTAGGAAAACATAATTTTTTTCTTACATCTAATTAGATCATATCTGCTAAAATAATGTATTTTAGCCCACATTTTTAAGTCGATAATTCACAAAACAAGACAATCTCGACATACACACATCAAATGATTTGCAAAGAATCGAGGTTTGACCAGTTTAGCCCAAATTAAACTATTTGAATCCACTGAAAAACAAATTAGAAGAAACCAAAAAACACGTTGTTATTGTAATAGATTTGTAGAAAAAATATAGTCAATAAGATTAAAATTAATTAGTATCAAATTTTAATAATGAAAACATGATGAATTGCTGTATAATGAGTAGACAAGTAAAAAGACATTGAATCTTAGATTTTATTAAAAAAAATAATAATTTTTTTAATATATATTTTCAATAATATATAAACATTAAATATATTCAAATACCATACAAGTCTAACCCAATAAGGTAAAAATCACTAATATCAGAGGTTTTGGTGTTCTTATTAATGCCAAATGAAAATAATTATCAACGGATATTTAATAGAAATTTCATAAAATTTCAAGATGAAGGTCAGAATCCTATAGTTTTACAACATAAGTCTTTTAATACTAGTAGATATGATAATACTAATGACGCATAGTTTTACTAACACCATAATAGAAAAATGGGCTGAAGGAGGACTATCTTCAATTTCTATAGATAACTGCGTGAAGTTAAACAAACTTTTCTGGATAAAAATGAGAACATTATTTTAGAAGTATAAAAATTAGAAGCATACGATTTTTGAAATCTTAAAAATAAATTTTAAGTTTTCAAAATCCTACTTTTAATTATAAAGCACTCTGTAGTAAACATTTAGCACCTTCTTGTATTCTTTAAAGGCATAGTTATTGCTAAAATCCCATTTTGGAAGTGAAGATTCAGAACAAACACAACCTCACCTTCATAAATTTCTCACTTAACCAATTTCAACTCTAGCCCGATGAAATATCCCTCATTTACAGCATTCAACAAATTAAGTTTACCCCTCTTTTATCTTTTGTACTTTATCAAACTATTAATGATACAAATATCGTACTACGTGGGAGTATACAATATTGTGTCTGGTAGATAAAAAAGGGACTAAATCGCTTCAATTATGGACTAAGATAAATAGCTATTATATTTAAGTGAGGATATACCCATTTCAATATTTGAGTGACACTTGTAAGCTAATATTGTTAAGCTTTGTTCCAATGATAAATCCTGAACTAGGTAGCATCTTATACAGGATTAATGTACATGAATGATACCTAGTTCATTATCAAATTCTCAGTCCTTGTTAAGACCTGGGAAATGTTTAAGTTGTCAAAGACCATTCTCAACTCAGTGTTTGTAATGATTAAAGCAAAGGTTGGACAGTTTGACTACAGGAATAGTTGGAATGTGGAAGCTGTACTGTACGTACATCTCTTAGTTTTCTGATAGTCAGACCATTCTTAGGAACTGATCTGTTATTCAACATATTAGGCTGCATTTAGTATTCAATGTACCCTTTGATTTAGTTATAGTACAAGAGAAGTAGAACTTTAAGAAGACTGTTGTTAGAATACAGTATCTGATCATCATAATCAGATAATTCTAATAATTCTAATAGCTAGTTATTTAATCTAAATAAAATTGATACCTGGCAACTAGTGAATTCCGTTTGTACAAAATTTTGCGCATCATTCAGCGACACCTGACAATTTTCAATACACCTGTGTACAGATTCCATGGAAGAAGAAGAGTCCTCACAACACCTAGCAGCACAGCGATACATTGTTGCCTAAAAATTTATTGACATAACTTATTGTAATTTGAAGAAAAAAAAATGTTCATTTAATCTGTTGTTGAATACAAAATAAAGCAGACTTTGTACATTTCAACTAAAACCAAAAATAGGTCAACTAAATAATATACATAAAAATAATTAAATGTACACCTGCATTTTTCTAAGGTAACCGGAATCAAGTTCTGAGACAATACTTTTAGTTGCATCTTCGACACGTTTTTGTTGTTCGATTTCCATCTCCAAGTTGATTTATGTTATTAACCGCTACGATAGCACGAGTATTTTTCGAAAAGGTAACGTTCGGGTTTTAGTGTAAAAGTTGGATAATAAGAAAATTTATATTTCAGACCAAAGAGGTCATCTGCTCAGCACTAGCCCTGACTTACAAATTCTTCACTTTTGGACGTGATTACGCACTTGTTTAAAATGGTAGGTGTGATGAACTAAAATTCATAGTGATTTTAGTTAACACTGAGGGTAATCATCGCTTTTCCAAATTTGATTGTTTCATGTTCTGCTTGATAGTTTTATCAATCTGTCTCTAAATAAATAAACAACTGATGCTTTTAAAGTTTAACCTATACTACATGAATCGGAAGTTACAACGTCTTTGCCCAGTATTAATTAGTGGAACTGGCCGATCCTTCTCCATAATGCGCGGTTGTACGTTACACAACCAACGCTTTTAAATTCAAACAACCGGCTCGAAATATAAACATTACAAGTTTTTTCACTTTCTAGAAAAATTATGGATTGCAATTAAGCAGTCTTACTACTGGGCAACTCATATTGAATTAAATTAAATTCTATTAAATATTTTCCAAACAGTTGCCAGTTATATTTTTTAAGACATGTGGTCTCAGATTATAGTAATTTATCAACCTTTAAACCGAAGAACAATCAAGGAAATATTGGCAAACTTCACTAGATAGAACTAGATGATTAAATACTATAACATTTTTTGCCAAGGCAAAAGTCCATAAATAAAGTTTCATTGCTTCCTGATTCTAAGATATAATTGATTGTTATCTGCTTGGGAGTGTTTCTTTCTGTCCCTGGTGTTCTTGTTATATTGAATTTTTAACTTTAATGCATTAATGATGTGTGTGACTACGACACTGGATCAATCTCAATCCTTTTCCCAGTGCTTAACTTGAGATCAAGGGCTCTTAAACTTTCGGAGAACTTGCATGAAATAGAGAACGTATTGACGTCAAGCCCAATAAACAAACGTTCCCATTCGAAGTAGTAATTAGACAAATGGAAATTCTTACTTTTGCATTCTCACCAACAAAAGAAGGAAAGATTTTTATACATGCTGGTGAAAAACCGTATTTATCTCCTCAGAATCGAAAATATTCACTCTCATGTATGTTCTAGACATCAAGGAACGAATTTGATTTCGAGTTTGTCTGTCGGGCTGTAGTCAAATTTGTGTTTGGGCATAATCAATCGAACACAATTAATGATTTGATCAATTTTGATTAAATATTCAGGGATCGTTTGAGTTAGTACCTCGTTGGTCTCATATTGGTCTTGATTAAGCCAATTACTTTCTATGATACATTCTTAAATCTATTTTCCTTGGCACGCCTATATTTCTAAAACGGTTCGTTCAAAAATGGGTCTAGAAACAATTTCATCAGATTTAGTACAACAACCGGGAAGAAAAAAAGGCAGTTATCTCACCCCAATTTTTTATTACTTTAATGAAAACTAGGTATAATTACTAGTTAAAATTTATGAGTCTGCCAAGTATAGGTAGGGGGAACAAAAAATGGCGGCTGTTTTAAAACCTTAAAAAAACATTAATTTTTCATTCGGAGCTCTATATCTTAAAAACTACTAACAACACTAGAAAATTTAAGAAAACATTATTTAAAGAAGAGTAAATTTGCTAAAATATAAGCACTAAAAGAACTATTTACATCCAATAGTTCTCGAGATATAGCTTCTTAAAAAACAAAATTTATTAAAAATCTACAGAAAGATTAGTAGTTAGTTAATTTATTTTGAGAAATCTATATCTCAGGAACTATGTGACGTACAGATGTCTATTAGCACTCAAATTAAAGCTAGTTTAATGGACTATAAAGAAGTTTAAACCTTTATCTTCGTAGGAATAGTAGTTTTATATTTGCTAAAATAAATTGATTCATAGTTGTTCAGACAATAAGTTTGATTTATGAAAAACTTCATTTCAAAAACCATTGGACGTACAGATGTCTGCCAGCGCTCAAATTAAAGCTAGTTAAATTTACTACAAAATAGTCAATTATGTTTATCTTTGTAGGAGTAGTAGTTTTTATATTTGACGAGTTATGATTTCACAAAATGTTAATTTCTAGTTGTTCGTATAAAATGTTGGATTTTTGATAATTATGGAAAAATATATCCATAAGACGCACATATGTCTTCCAACACTCAAAATAAAGGAAATTTAACTTACTATAAAGTAGCTTATGACACTTATCTTCGTAGGGATAGTTGTTTTTATGATATTCACATATGAATATAAATTTGGCAAGTGAAAATTTGTCCGAACAACTATAAATCAATTTATTTTAGCGAATTTCATGTAAACTATTACTCCTACGAAGATAAATATCATAAACTACTTTATAGCTCATTCAACTAGCTTTAATTTGAGTGCTAATAGACATCTGTACGTCAAATGGTTTTGGAGATATAGATTTTTCAAAATAAATTCACTATCTACAGATCTTTCTGTACATCCCATACATTTTTATAAAAAGTTTCTTTTTAAAAAGTTATATCTCGAAAATTATTTAACGTAAATAACTCTATTAGGGCTCATATTTTAGCAAATTTACTATTCTTTAAATGACGTTCTCTGTGTTGTTCCTACTTTTAAGATATAGAGCTCCGAATGAAAAATTAGTTTTTTTTATCGCTTTGAAACAGCTGCCATTTTTTATTCCCCCTAACTATACTTAGCAGACTCATCAATTTTGACTATTAATTATACATAGCTTTCATTAAAGTAATAAAAAATTGGAGTGAGGTAACTACCTTTTTTCTCCTCTTGGGCTCTTGTACTAATTCTGTCAACTACTGTCGCTTACGCAGTCGCCATTTTGGATACATAGGCATTTTAACATCGGCTCGTCTCTTAAATTTTATTTACATACGATAAATCAATAACTTGAAATATTGTTATTCCGTACCTATTACAAATATAGAGGGAGAGGTAATTTCCACCAAAGTTATTTTTCTGAAAATAAAATAAAAGAAGTAGTGAACAAAGATATATACTGGCTAAAGTACTTGGCAGACTGCTAAGGTTAAAAGTAATTTTTTTGTTACCATCGTTCTAGTTATTTTTTTACATACGGAGAAATTATCTAAAGGTAACCAACTTATTCTAACCATGGTGAGGGGGGGGGGGAGTCTAGTTGTCATCTCGTGGAACCGCCACAGAGACGAAAAATCCACCCCCACGTCGTATTCGTCGAAATGTTGACTCATATTAAATAGTTTTCTGACTGGACCTATTACTTCTGGACCATCTTCCTTTTATTATCACACACGGTCAATCATCCATCTTTCAGTAAAATTATTTTTGTGTGTTTATACATAGACATATATAGGTTCTTATTTCTTTTATTTTTTTAAAAACAATTTATCAGAAGAAATTTATTTAATTTTATTCAGAAAGTAATATGTTTATTTCACTTTTTAAATAAATAAAATAGTTTTTCACTAAGGATTTTTGATTTCGAAAATAGAAGTATATCATTAGTTTTGTGACAGATTAAATTTTATTTTTAACTGGCATTTTTTTCTTTTCATCTTCAAATTTAATTATATTTAGTGGTATTATTAACTTTTTGTAAGAAAATCATTTAATTTTTAATACAAAATTTGTACTGAAAATCGTCAACGCTTTGAAGTGGGTCAGTCTTGGCCTTCCTCTGTTGTCACAACTAGAATAAGAGAAAAGTGAGTTCCAGATGATCCAGTGTGATTTCTTAATATTAATCCTGGGAGTACCCAGAGGGGGGCAGCTGCCACCCTCCCCCCCCCTCCAACCTCCAGAAGTGAAAAGATTATTAATTTAATAAAAATAATTTTTTAAACAAATAATTTTAATTACTAAAAAAGCACTTTTATATGTCATTTTCTGTAAATTTTAGTTTCATTCTCCTTTTCCGTGCTGAAATTTCACATCATGGCTTGCCACACCCCTATTTTTGGCCATTGATGTTATTATATTAATTTTTAAAAATGTAATAAAGAGTTATCTCAAAAATTAAATTTAGAAAAATCATTTGCTTATTACTGCAGATTCCCGAAGACCTGTTTAATAAATATAAAAATAAAAAATAATTATTCAGTTGGGCCCATGAATAAATAAAATATTCTGGTTAGATTAGAATGGCAAATTTTAAATAATCGTTCATCGCTTTTCTAGTTGCAATGCATGAGAGCTTGAACTACCCCTAACAAGAAACAATCCTTTGTTTTTTCTTCTAATTTCTGCTATTATACTATACTCATTTCTAGATTTAATTTTTTTCATTAATTTTATTAGATGAACAAAATTATTTATTTTGACAATCACCATCACTAAATATATTTAATTAAAATTTCTGACACGTTAGGAGAAATTAGAACGAAAATTGTGACCTTTTCGCTCATTTTTGCCCATAACTCCGAGCTATGCGTTTTATACATATATA
>NW_027108072.1:321752-330223 GCF_000696795.3 Halyomorpha halys | reverse complement strand
TCTAGATTTAATTTTTATTTATTAAGATAACTGAATATTTATTGTTGGAAAAAATAATTATTACAATTTATTTTCATAATTTTTTTTACTAAAATGTTTTCAGTTTAACAATATAATTTTAAAATAATACAATATAATTTCTTAAAATAAAATATTGAATTATGTCATATATCTCAAGTAACATTGAATTAAGCAACCTGTTATGACTTCTCTTTAATTTGTTTCATTGGATGAACAAAATTATTGATTTTGACAATCACCATCACTAAATATATTTAATTTGCATTGTGAAACTTATCCCCCAATTGAATGTCCTTCACGGTAAAACAGAATTCAATACTACAGATTAGGAGCTGGCGACGAATTCATTTAACAAAAAGCCTTACATCTAAAAACCGTTTTAAATTATAGATAATGCTCATTTGAACAAAAAACTCAGGTAGCTTGAAAGCTGTTAATATTTATATAATATATAAAATTTTATTTTTTGATCGCAAAATTTGATACATAATTTAAAAAAAAAAAATAAGGGACGAAATTAATAAGATATATAGTATGTATCTCTTAAAGGAGAAATCACTTGAAAGATGGCGCACCTGGTTGCGTTTTCTAAACTAATGCCTTCAAAGTCATCAGATAGGTTCAATCAAATGTTACTTGTAGAAAAATCTAAGTGACGGAGTTTTCTGTGATTTTATAAGATTTTTGTTTTAATACTGAAACCTAAGTTTTAAAAAATTCCTGACGCTTTAGGAGAAATTTTAACAAAAATTGTGACCTTTTCAGTCATTTTTGCCCATAACTCCGAGCTGTGCGTTTTATAAAAAAAAAAAAATCTTTTAGGAAGTTAAATTTTATTCATAGTTTGAATGTAGACAAACATATGAGGAGATTCGAGTTTAATATTCACGTTATTTGTGCACAGACAGAATAATTTTCTAATTTTATATCATTTAGGACATTGGCTTGTACAATAAACGTACTTTCTAACGTGAATGGGATTTTGCCCATCGTTTTTTTCACGTGATACCATACTCATAGAGGTAAATGTGTTACTATAATGCCTAATTTATCCTCGTGAGAGTAGTAATTTTTATATTTGACAAAATAAATTCACAAAATGTTAATTTTTAGTTGTTCGGATAAATGTTTGATGCATGAAAGAATATATCTCAGGAATCATAAGACGTACATATGTCTGCCAGTACTCAAAATAAAGGTAATTGTGAAAATTATAAAGTAGTTTATTTAAAAACAAATTTGATCCTTTTTTCTCAACTTTATTCTTTTCAAAACCTTCCAACGTTTCGACCCTCAGGTCATTTTTGTTTGTAGGTATCCTTGAAAATGACCTGGGGGTCGAAACGTTGGTAGGTTTTGAAAAGAATAAAGTTGAGAAAAAAGGATCAAATTTGTTTTTAAATAAACTAAACCACTCTCAAACAAGAATATGTTAATAAAAATTAATCTATTATAAAGCAGTTTATGTCACGTATCTTAGTAAGGGTGATAGTTCTTATGATATTCGCATATGAATATAACTTTTGCACATAAACAATTGTCCGAACTACTATAAATCAATTTATTTTAACAAATGTCATAAAACTACTACTCCTACAAAGGTAAACGTAATAAACTATAATTATACTTATAATAATTATTCATAATTTCCATTAAAGTAATCAGACATTGGGGTGAAATAACAGCCTTTTTTCTCCTCTTTGGCTCTTATACTAATACTTCTACAAACACATACATACATAACCTAAACCGGAAGAACCTCGGTAACGTTTAGCTAATTTTCTTTTTCAGTCAGTGGCTCCCCGTGAAAAAAAGTAATGTGGATTTTTTGGTAAATCGGCCTTTTCACGCTTGTAGTCATGCGTAACAAACCACCGAAGATATTTTCTGTTTTTTTTTTTACTTATAACTTCTTGGAACACATTGGTTAAAAAAAAAACTAACGATCATGAATGAGTCATGAAGGATCAACGGAATTGTACTTAATAGTATCAATAATTCTAATCTAGAATAAATAGCTCAAAATTTAGCTGAAAATATTTTTGTTTTGTTTTGAAAATGTTGAAAAACAGGGCTCTGTTTCATAATGAAGGCTAATAGTATTAGTTCATAGTACAAGTGTAGAAACTAGTGTGGTAATAATACTAATTCTTATTTTTTTCATTATAGAGATGACTATTAGTGATATTACAGGAATTAAAAAATACTAAAGTTCAAGTTACTATTTTACAAATCAGTGTAATTGAATTAAGATAAATCTACAAGACTAATAGTATTAGTTTGTACTTTATTATGAAACAGGGGTAAAAACTTTATAATAAATGGAATATGGTCCGAGCGCGGTCAAATTAAACTCAAATAGTAATATTATATACTATTTTTATTTGAGCCAACGTTTCGCCCCACGTTGCAGGGCTTCCTCAGGGCTGATGGAAGTCAAAGTGCCTAGAACGTGGGGCGAAACGTTGGCTCAAATAAAAATAGTATATAATATTACTATTTGAGTTTAATTTGACCGCGCCCGGACCATATTACATTTATTGATACACACGGTCAATCAGCAATCTTCCAGTAAAAACTTTATCATTCCATTTGTGTCCATTGACCTAAAATGCCAGATTTTTCAAAATGGCTGCCGTATATTTTTCACTGGATCTACCTATTTTCTACTTGGGGCAAAACAAAGATTTGTACAAATAGTACAAGAGCTGGGAAGGGAAAAAGGCAGTTATCTCACCCCAATTTTTGGTTATTTTAAAGAAAACTATGTATAATTACTAGTCAAAACTGATGAGTCTGCCAAGTATAGGTAGGGGGAATAAAAAATGGCGGTTGTTTCAAAACCTTAAGAAAACTTTAATTTTTCATTCAGAGCTCTATTATATCTTTAAAATAACTAACAAAACTAGAAAACCTAAGAGAACATAATTTAAAGTAGAGTAAATTTTCTGGAATATCAGCCCTAATAGAGTTATTTACGTTCAATAGTTCTCGAAATATAGGTTTTAAAAAGCTTCATTTCTTAAAAATGCACAGAAAGGTCAGTAGTTAGTGAATTCATTTTGAAATATCGATATCTCAAAAACCTTTCTACGTACAAATGTCAATTAACACTTTTATTAAAGCTAGTTTAATGTACTATAAAGTAGTTTCTAATCTTTATCGAAGTATACTTAAAAACAGAACCTACCTAGTAGGTTCTGTTTTTAAGTTGTAAATGTAAGTGAAGGAAGGAAGGAAAGTGTTTTGTAAAAAAGTTTTAAATCTAAGATATAATTTTTTTAGAAAAAGTTATATATGACAAGGGCAATTAGCCCGCAATTTTAAGATTTAAAAAAGAAATGACATCAATATTGAAGGTGGTATCCTTGAGAGTGGCCTGAGGGCCGAAACGTTGGAGAAATTTTAAAGAATAAAAGTTGAGAGGAAAAAAGGATCAAAATTGTTTTAAATTAAGAATAAAATTATAGAAGTGCTTTTTTTTTAGTAATTAAAATTATTTGCTTTAAAAAAATATATATTAAATTGATAATTGTTTTCGCTTCTAGGGGAGGGCAGCCGCTCCCACCTGCCTCCGTCTGGGTACGCCCACATATAGAACATAAGATTATTGGATGAATAAATAAAAGTTCTTCAAAATCAATACCTTACAGAAATTAAGATGGGATAAGTAAAAATAGCTAACAGTTAGAGAAAAAAAAGATAAAACCAGCAACCAAGATTAGACTTCATAAAAAGATAAACTAAATGACTAGATAAGATTAAAATATGATAGAGGGCCGAAATAACTCTATCAATAACATCATTTCCATCAAAATTGTTTTAAATTAAGAATAAACTAAACCACTCTCAAACAAGCATATATAAAATAATTAATAAGTAATTTTCTTTAAATTTTAGTTTCATTCACCTTTTCCGCGCTAAAACGTCACAACCTCAACGATCATGGCTTCTCCCACTTTTTTTTTGATCCTGGGTATGCCCTTGGTTCTATTTTTTATTTTTTTAATGATGCTATCTTTTTCAAACTTCCATAGGCTAGGTTGAACAACATAATTTCTTACTATTACACTTCAATTGTTTCAGATGCTTCTTATTTTAGTTGCTAGGAAAAAAACCTTGAACGGCGAACAAAATGTTTTTTTAATTCGATTTTGGTTTATTATGTTCAGTAATGAACCTTAGTAATAGATGAAGCAAATAAAATTAACAACCTCAAATTTGAAGGTTTTACATTTTAAAATACTTGTGATCCGAAATTTGAACAAATCAACCTGGCAGTAAATCGTTCGTGGATTTTATCCGAAAATATCGCACCACTTTTTTTCTACCATTAAAAAAAATTAATTGATTTTTTAAATTTTTGATTGCATTTTGTTTCTTACCTTTTTAGTGATCTATTTTTTTTAAAAAGGCCGTCATAGAAATTACTAGTTTATACCGTACATCAATTTTAAAATATATTGATTCCAGGGTTGTGAGGTTAAGTCCAGAGTTGTTAGGATATAATGGAAAATCCATAATATCTTAATTTACTAACAGTCTTAATTCCTCAAAAATCATCAAACTGTATGGATTAAAAATCATGACTTTTTAAAAAGCCAACTGACTTCATAACTAGAACAGTACATTTTTCAGTAACACTGAAATTTATATAAATTTAGCTACAACTTATTTTAAAATGTAGATGTGGGTTGTTGCTAGGTGACTCCTTAGCTACAGTTTAACAACCCTTAGCAACGGTTTCTCTTACTTAATTATTATAATGCAAATATAAAATACATATGTATGTTTCTTTTCAAATCACTTTTATTGTTTAGGTATTTCTTTCCGGAAATATTACAAAAAATAATGATAATAATATTAAAGCGTCAAAGATACGGCGCATTGAACTTGGTTTTGGTTTATTATATTGACTAATGGTGGGAGCGGGTGGTTCAGTGGTAAGGCATTATGCTACTAACTCAAAGGATCCAGGTTCAAATCCGGCTGTGGCAAATAATTTCATCTTAAGAAGTATAGGTTTTAGATAGAAGAATTGGTGTCATTACTTGTAAAAAAGAAAACAATGACCATGAAAACTGATTCCAGTAAAAAGTGCTAACAATATTAGTTTTGGTGGGGGAGAAATGAAGGGCTCTTGTTTAACAGTTGAGTGATTTTGTTCCATTATAGATTGAAGATTCTTCTACTGAGTGTCTTTTGCCATCTGATATTTTGCCTAATGACTCCAGCAGTACATTCAGTTGGCACTGTGGGTGCTTTCTGAGTATACCATGATTTAACATTATATTAACTGCTTATTAGATTTTATCTTAATATTTTTTTTATGATAATTTAAATACCATATAGTTGTTGATGTGCAATAATTGTGATTCGAAAAAAATGAAATAATTTTTAGTTGAATTTTTAAATGTAAAAAATATATTGAACAAAAGATGAACCTCTTCTACTTATTTCATTTTATAAATTTATATATAATAGTAATACTTTTGAAAGAACACGAATGTGCGAAGCCCCCTTGTCAGAGGTATTTAAAATTTTTCTTTCAACATGCGGTTCAATTCATACAAAAATAATTTTATAAATATTTTGATAGAATTTAAGTTACAAACCACTATTTTTTTACATCTTGTAGTGAAATCTATTGCAAAGGAGAACTCCTTCATACAGTTCAAATGGCCAAAATTTATCCAGATTCTAAAACATTTGTGGATAAGAAATTGAAAGTTTCAGTTAAACAAGTAAGTGATATTATGTATCATTAATTGTTAAGTATTTTATAAACGTAATTTGAAAATAAAAATGTTTTATTTAGTTTATTAAATTCATTTTTGTTTGTCTTATACTAGACTTATGATGTTACTAAGTTATTTAAAATAGCTGGAATAATAATTTGTATACTTTTACATTTTTTGTGATTATCTAAAATTTGTGGCAAGATGAAAATTATGAATATAAATTAAACTGTAGAAGTAAAAATGAATCACAATTTTACACCTCACATTCAAATTTAAAAATATTTTGCAGGCTATTCTGGCCAGATCATTAATTACAAGTTAAAATTTGCGTACTTTTTCACAACTTCATTAATTTTTAAAACTTTTAATTTTAGATGAACTATACTATCAACTATCATATCTATAATTTGTTTATATGATAGTTGATACTGTAGTTAATCTAAAATTAAATTAATTAATGACAGGCTAATTAATGACCTAGGCAGAATAGCCTGCATAACATTTTTAAATTTGGATGTGAATTATAAATTTATATTTAAGATTGTCCTTGAGGATGGCCGATTTGGCCGAAACGTTGGACTGTTGATATAATAAAGAGTGTTGAGACTTAATAAGGATACCATTTAATTTATTTAATAAATAAACACCAGTCTCAAGAAATTGAAAAAAATATATATAAATCATAATATAAAAAGATACTTGATGTGCCAAATTACAGTTCTAAACAAAAATAAATTATAGACAGTTCTTTTCTTCGTAATATTTTTAAAGTTCAATAAAACGGTAAATATCTTTTATAGAAATGAAAATTAAATATCACAGACTTGTAAGAAATGTGATTGAGTATGTATTAATAATATAAAATATTGTTTGACTATTAAAGTAAAAGGATGAGCCCTTAGTCATTTTGATTAATTCAAAAGATTACTAAATGAAAGCAAATATTATATTAAAAAATCAGTTTTTAATTTCAAAATAATGGACTTTCATGAAAACTGAAAGGTCTGGGGCAAGAATATGAGAAGCCACATAAAGTAAATTTTTCAGGGGAGTAGTTTCGACAAAATTCTACATTATTGTTTAATAAAATTCATATTTTATAATGATACACATAAATATATTGGAATAATGTTATTAAACAAAATTTATTAAAAAAATACCTTAATAGAGAAACAAAAAATTTTTATAAAAATCTAGTTGTGTTTTTTTTTTTCAAAACTGTGGCTTGCCCCTAGCCATTTGATTGTTCTATTCTTTATAAATCAGCTAGAGAAATTAAGAAAGTGCCTATTGCTTAATACTTTTCCTTTTGTTTAGTTTCATTACCTACCATTGTCTTTTCATAGTTTAGTTCCCCACTTCATATCTTGAGTTGAGACATTTTGTTCAAACATCATAGTAGCTCCCCTTAGTCTAAAAATGTATTTTAAAAGAATTAAATATAATACATAGTGATTTTGTATAAAAAAACAATAATATTTTAATCTCAAATTAGTTGTTACTGTATCAGGTATAAGATAAGAAATCTATTACTCAATAATGTTTGTCACCATTTCCATTTTTCTGTTATAACGTTTGATCATAATCTTCAGATTGAATTATTATATTGTTATTATTTAAAACTTTTTTTTCTCTTTATATTTATATGACATTGATTTTTAATAGTTTTGGAAAGGTTTTAGAAAATTATAATGAAACATTTAAACATTTTAATAACTTCAACAAAGAAGTACCAAGAGAACTTGTGAAACGATTCGTAAATGATAATTTTGAAGATGGAAATGAATTAAAGGTATGTTAATCTAAATAATATTTAATATTCTAATAATAAAAATATTCATTTACATCTATAAAAATACAAAATAAATACAAATGAATACATTTTTAAATTGATCCATTAGTATGACCAAACATTGAATTTGGAAATAGATTCTTACACTAAATTACATTTTTTTTTTTTTCAGATTTGGGTTCCACCTGACTGGACTCATCATCCAACAATTCTTAGCAATATTGACAATCTATACTTGAGGAAATGGGCAAATAAATTAAATAACTTATGGAAAACTTTCAGTCGTAAAGTCACTGATCAAGTCAAGGAAAATCCAGAACTGTATTCTAGCATTTATGTTCCTAATGGGTAATGATATTGTTTTATTGTCTGGATTCTAGCTAGTATTAATCAGGGCATCAGGGGCTATTTATGATTACAAGGAACAAAAAAGGTATTCTCAAATTAAACACTACTGTAGTTTTTTTATCTGATTAATATGGTTTTATAAAAAGTTAAAAAAGAAAAATATTAGAAATTTATTTCAAAGGAAAAAAAATAAGGTTCAATTGAAAAATATTTTTTGGAAAATTGGTCATATATCTTATAATTCTTTTGTTTTGTCATTTAAATGAATAAATTAATTTTATTTATGAATGGAATATGGTCCAGGTGCGGTAAAAAAAAAAACTCAAATAGTAGATAATTATACTATTTTATTGAGCCAACGTTTCGCCCCACATTGCAGGGCTTCATCAGGGCTAAAAAAGATACAAACACTATAGTTACAAAAGGAAAAAAAGAAAAAACATAAGTGTAAAATAATAGGGGTATAAAATGAAAAGTAAGATATAATAAGAAAAATTAAAGGTTGTAAATAGTAAATGAAAAGGGTAATAGTAACAGATAGATAAGAGAAGAAATATTAAAGAAAATAC
>NW_027108072.1:313769-321702 GCF_000696795.3 Halyomorpha halys | reverse complement strand
ACCCTAGCGATTATAAATAAACTAATAACAAATAATATACCCAAGCTGGGCAATCTACATTCCTGAGATTAAAAAAACCAAAACAAAAACGTCACTACATATTTAATAATATAAAAGTAACAAAAACTATACATCCTGTACAAAGTCTCTATATCTACCCAAGACTGATCTCATACTAATTTTAATACTTACCAGATCATTGAATAGTATAGGGTCAAACATTCCGAAGCTTTCCAGTAGTTTTCTAATCTGCGTCGCCCAGATATATTGCAAGCTCAAACGGCTGTTACTGTCCAGCTGCAGTTGCTTTAAAAAACATTGTTTCACAAAGCGAGTACAATTCAAATATTTTTAAAATTTAGTATTTAATTTAGTTATTGATGACAAATATGACAAAAACGATATTATAAATCATACATAGTATTATTGAACTTTTGCTTGCAGAACAACAAATCTTCCAGTACTGATATTTAAATTAGAATTTTATTTCTTATTGAAAAAACTAAAACTAAAAAGAATCTTCATATTCTCTAACATTTCTGAGACAAATAATTTTTATTTTTATTTTAGATTTATAATTCCTGGTGGTAGATTTAAAGAACTATACTATTGGGATACATACTGGATAGTTAATGGACTTCTTATCTGTGATATGGTACAAACAGCAAAAGGTAAGATTATTTTAATAATTGAAAAGGTTTAGTATATAAAAGAGCAGGTTTTGTTTGAGGTTAAAAAGGACCATATAATTATTTTACATATAAAAATATCCAGTTTCAAGCTAACAGCTTGAACTGATCTGATCTGAACTGATGATAACAATCAAATTTCAAGCTAACAGCCCTGATGAAGGCTAGAAATTCTGGCCGAAACGTTGGCATGATTAAATAAGTTATTTCAACTTATTTGTGTTTTATTTTGACTGCACCCCCCAACCATCTTCTCCTCGTATAAGTCATCCACGGTCAACTATCTCTCATGATTAAAAATATCCAGTGTTGTGTTTAAGACTATAATTTTTAATTTAAACTGTAAACCTAGGTTGAAGCCCATAATATATATACACACTGTGTGTAATAGTAAGGAGGAAATATGTTGTATTCAGCAGGCAGGTGTTCCGTACTAAAGTCATATAGAAAAAATATTTAGGTGAATGTAATATGACAGAAAAAAATGTAATCAATATTTTAAATGTTGAAATAAGTTATATTTTTGTATAAAATATGATTTGAACTATAGATAATTTTTAAAGTTGTTTAGGTCTGTATGAATGGTATAATAGGTATAGGAAGGAGGAGAGATTCAGGAGAAGGTAGAGTGAAATGAAACTCCAATATAAATTTCAAGAACTAGAATGTACTGATCCACTATGTATATTGCTTCTCATTACCTCATAAAAAGGAAAATGTCTTTAAGGCAGTAATCTCAATCAAGCTGCGCTAAGTCCTCAATCAAGAGAAGCTGTGGATCAGAAGATTCTTTTGTAATCTTTATTAATTCAAATAATACCTTTGTCAGGGTTGTCTGGTCTTAGGCGATTTCTCCAGCCTGATATCTCTTTACGGAAGGAAGGCCCACGACAAGGCATTCATAATTAGGTTAGAAAGGAAGGCCCACGACAAGGCATTCATAATTAGGTTAGAAAGGAAGGCCCACGACAAGGCATTCATAATTAGGTTAGAAAGGAAGGCCGTGCCAGGGGATGAGCCCTGGACACTGACTATGTAGAGGAGGTCTAGGTGAGAGAGTCTGAGGCAGAGTAACAGTTCTAGTTGCCGAGATGAAGCGGACGGACTAGAACTGTCATGATACGAGCCAGCGAGCCAGCTTACTAGTTGCCGAGATGAAGCGGAGGGACCAGTAAGCTGATAAGGCTAGGTGCAGCTCTAGTAGCCGAGATGAAGCGAGATGAAGCGGACGGGCTAGAGCCGGGAAATTGTAGCCAGTTGTAACCGTTAGGAATTAGGTTCAAATCTTAGTTGTGAGATGAAGCTGACGGACTAAGATTGCTGGAGTAAGGGAGAGGAAATAGGCCATAGTCTAAGGTGAGCATAATAATAATAAACTCTTACGAGAATAGATTAGCAATAAACTTCTCTATCTCTAGTAGAGTGTAAGCCAACAGTGCTATGACTAGACTTGGAGAAGGCTTCCTCTGATGGTTTTTTTTTTTTTTTTTTTTTTTTTCTTACCTCCTATTTCATTTATTTTAACATTTACAATTATATACAACTTAAATCTAATGTATACACTAAGTACAATTTATCTTGTTTTGCCTTCTGGCATTATAAGATGAGCAAAACATGGTCCGCTGAAGGCGGTTTATACATTTTGTGGCTCTATAGCCGGGGGCTAACAAAGAATGGGGAGGGGCCATTCCGGCTGGTGTTAACCTCCGATCTCTTGTATAAATGTATATATGTTAATATGTAAAATGTAAGAATGTTAATTATAAAATAAAAAAGAGATTGAGCAATAAGATTCTACGGAACTATCTCAAGTAGAGTTAAAAGAGTGAATTCTCAGTGATAACCGATCACATGAGGCCTTCATTTTTTTTTTTTTTTTTTTTTTTCTGACCTCCAATTTTATTTATTTAAAACTATTACAAATATATACTACTTAAGACTAAGAATTATATATACAAATATTTACATTTTATCTTCTTTTGCCTTCGCTGAAGGCGGTTTATACATTTTGTGGCTCTATAGCTGGGGGCTAACAAAGAATGGGGAGGGGCCATTCCGGCTGGAAAAAACATGAGGCCTTCAATTGTCACCGGTGACAATGGAAGGCCTCATGTGATCGGTTATCACTGAGAATTCACTCTTTTAACTCTACTTGAGATAGTTCCGTAGAATCTTATTGCTCAATCTCTTTTTATTTTATAATTAACATTTTTACATTCTACATATTAACATATATACATTTATACAAGAGATCGTATTTTTATAATGATAAACTTATATACAATTATACAGCTTCTTAGACGCTTGTAGTGCTGGCCCCTGGCGGGTTATGGCGGCACAGCGTGCTCGCTGACTGTTACACCTTTATGAATATTAAAATACATTATATGGTTGTTATATGAGTGAAATTAAAGGATATACAAGAAATAGTACAAATATTAATATACGGTGTATGCCTGATGACAGTAGTAGTTCACTTGTTAGCTGGTAGGTTGCATTATGTCAGCCCACAGTGGTTAGTGAAACTCTAGGTTGTTATAGTATAGACTAGGAAATAGCAGTGTCGCTGCATGAAAATCTCAGTCCACATTGAGTGTTTTTTATACTTTACATGTACTGATGCTCCATTTCTGTCATTTTCATCCTTTTAAAAAAATCTGACAAGTTTTATAAACAAAGATATATCCAAATCACAATTCTTAGTCTCTAAAACCATAATTATACCATTCCTTTTCATTTTTGTTGTTGTTTATTCAGAAATTAATGTGTAAAACCTACTGGTCAAAAACGTCTTTTCATTTTTTATTGTCTGCCATTATTATTGTGTCTCTTCCAATCAAATGCAGTTGTGAAGAAAACTGATATAGTTTCTTATTACAGGTATGATAGAAAATTTACTTTATTTAGTGAAAGTTTTTGGACATGTTCCTAATGGTAGCAGAGTTTATTATTTACAAAGATCTCAACCTCCAATGTTAACATTAATGGTCGAATCATATTTCATGCACACAGGAGATTTAAATTTTGTCAAAAACAATATAGAAGTAAGTATTGAATACGGATCGTAAACTATATTTGCTTTATAAAATATCGATCAATTGATATTATTAACCATAATTTTCAGATATTAGATAAAGAAATCAATTATTGGCTTGACAAAAGATCTATTAACATAATGAAAAATGGAGTTACTCATACTTTATATAGATATTTTGCACTGTCTTCTGGACCTCGTCCTGAATCATATAGGTGAGGAACTATTTTATAATTAATTTAAATGATACAATGGCAGATTAGCAGGAGATTTATACTTTTTTTTTCAATCAATATAATAAATTTAATTTAGTACTTCTTTTCCCTAGTTTTAATCAAGAAAAACTGTTAAAAATTATTTTTTCTTTCAGTTCTTTCCTCAAGTTTGGGTTATTATAATAACCCTGGTTTATTACAATGGCATTGAAGTTGCAATAATTTCATGTCAATCATAAAATTATTATTTCTTATTAACATTCATACATTTCAATATTATATAAAAGGAAGATGTCCGGGTGCGCTCAAAGAAAAACCCAAATAGTTGTTAAACTATTTAATGTGAGCCAACATTTCGCTCCATATCGAAGGAATTCATTAGGGATTAAAAAAAATACAAACATTAAAACAAGATAACAAAGTAAGAAAATTGATAAAATTAAACTAAGATGTGGCTAATTATGATTTAAAATATGTGAGAATTTATATAAAAATGAACAAAATAAATTAAATAAAATAAAAATAAGATGTACAGTGAAAAGTATAAATAAACGAGAATTACAAAAAGTTATAAGGTAATTAATAAAAATGGTAATAATGAAAAATAAAATATCAGATAAAAAGGAAATATATACGGTATAAACTAAAAGGTAAAAGAATGTATTATATTTTTGTTCTCAAATGTAACATATTAATTAACTACCAATAATGTTTGTATATTCTAAAAAAGGATTAGTTAAAGGTGCTTTTATGCATTAGTTTCAACCAAGATTCCTTATCTTTAAGTGGTATTTTGCTTGCTCAAAATGGAAGAGAAAAATTCATTTTCATGATTTAATGGTTTTTTATTTCCGAAAAGGAAAATCTGCTACACAAAATTTCCAGTGTGTATGGCGATGAAACCTTAGGAGAAAGCACCGTCCATATGTGTTTGCTCGGTTCAGAACCGGAAATTTTGACTTGGAAGACGCAAAGGACTCAGGTCATCCTTCAATTGTTGATGATCAAATTCAAGTATTGGTCACAGACAACCTTCACTCAACGACACGGGATATCGCAGAAACGCTTAACATATCTCGTGTAAGTGGCTCAAATCATTTGTGTCTCATAATCTCAGACTAGGCAGAAATTATTGGGGTTTGTCTGGGATGTGATCACCCGCCCACCCTATTCACCAGACCTTGCCCCAACAGATTTTAACTTATTTTCAAAACCTTCTTAATGGGGAACACTTTAATTTGCTCAAGGACTGCAAAACGCACGTAGAGTTCATTGCACAAAAATCTGAGAAATTCTGGGAGGACGGAATTAAAAAATTACCTGAAAGATGGCAATATGTAATAGATCAAAATGGGTCATGTATGATTGATTAGCAATATTTACATGAATCTGAAGTTTTTATTGAAATCACCTGTAAAAAAAGCTACAAACTTATTTTACAACCCAATATATTACACCACGGTCAATCAACGATCTTCCAAAATTTCTATTTCATATTTGACATGTCAAGAATTGCCAATTATTGAAAAAAGTTAAGTTTCATAATTTTTATCTGATATTCACTGTTAATTGAATTTTTCCATAATTTAAATTTTCCCCAAATTAACTCTTGATGACACTAAATTTATTTATTTTCGAAAGTATTGATCTCAAAATACAAATTACAGGGAGGATTTTGAAACAACTATTGTCAGTTCTAATGATACAGAAAGATTTTTGCGTTATATTGCAATAAAATCAGCTGCTGAATCTGGATGGGATTTCTCCTCTCGATGGTTCAGCAGTGGGGGTACAAATGAAGGTATGAATTGATTTTATTTATTTTTTTTTTTAATAATACATCAGGGAGTATTGGGCAAAAATTAGCTATTTTTGAAACTACTAGCTAAAATTGGCATGGATATAACCGTTATTCATGAATGAACCATTGATAAATAAATATCGTTTCCATGACTATTTTAGCTATTAGTTTCAACTAAAGCTAATTTTTGCCCATCTCTGACATCTGGACATCAAGACTAACTGGGCCATTATCAGATGAGTCAAGGGTCTGGGTGAAATAATAAAGCTGCTCCTTTCCACTCAATATTTCATATGTTATATTTTTGTCAATAATACTAATATATGGATTTTTTATCAAGTTTATTATAAAAACATTATATTACTACTTTTAAACAACATATATATTTATAAATCAGTTGCTATCCTCATCCTCCTCTCCAGGCACAACCCCCCTCCCCCTACCAGATTCATTCATTCATTATTGGTGAACAGAGGCATGAAGCAAAACTTGGCTAGGTCAACTCCTCGCACTGTCCTTCCACCTTCCATGATGTCTTTCTCCATCAGTGTTCCCATAATACAATCTTCCGACCTTCCTCTCCTCACTCATTCTGATTATGTGAGTAGCACAGGAATCTAATTCTATTACAAATTAGGAAATACACAGATCTTTATACAATGTATTTGTTTTTTTCTGAGTCGAAATAGCAGTCTTAAATGCTTTTTAAAATCTTTCTTTGAACTCTCAATTCAGCTGATGAATATCTTGAATAGTTATTTCAGTTATTTGAGTTATTCAGAGTTTGAATATCTCTATAGTTATAACAATTATGATGCAAATAAGGAAAGGACTGTTTAAAATCTTAAAGATATTATTTTAACCTTTTTACTGAGTTTTTGTAATATCTAAAAGTTATTTATGAATCTGTTGATAAAGCGTTATATAAAGTTCCTACTCAATCAGTGATATTATTTTTTAGGTAACTTAACTGATACTATGACACAAAATATAATACCAGTTGATTTAAATGCTTTGTTACATAAAAGCTTTATTATATTACTGGAATGGTATAAAATATTAGGAGATAATGAAAAGATTCAAAAATACACAAGACTTTCAGTATCAACTTTAAAGGCTATCGAAGAAGTAAGTAAATTTTTTGTCATATTGATCTAAATGTGGGTTTCCCGAGTCCTGATAATTTTTAAAACATAGTTATAGTTAAAAAAAAAATCTTTCAGTTTAGAAATAATGGAGGAGTTGCGGCTGTTAAGTGTAATATTTGTTTCAAGTAAGGCGTATTTTTTAATTTAATTTTTTTTATTTTGTGTGGCTGTAAATCAGTAATTCAGAAGACTGTAAGCTCTTTATTTAACATATAATGCAAAGGTAGGTCTGTAGGACCCAGTTACAATTATTTGTCTACTTTTTATATCAAATCATATATTAAATAAAATAATTGGAGAAGTTTGTCGGGGGGTGCGGTCAGCAAAGAACAACATAAATAAATATGGTTTTGTTTACAGGCATAAAATAAATAAATATGGTTTTGTTTATTTATGTTGTTCTTTGCTGACTGCACCCCCCAACAAACTTCTCCAATCATTAATCTACGGTCAACTATCTACACCTCATTATTAAATAAAATACTTTTATTATCGTAATTATTTTGTTTCTATGGTTTATAGAACCTACTGTATAAATGGTTCAAAAAGAATCACTTCACTGGTTCAAAAGTTTATATGTCTCTTCTTATTTAATGCTAGATACTGAGGAGGCTGGAAACTAATTTTTGGAAAAATGTAAAAACATCATAAAAAATATTTAAAAAATTATAGACAACTAGATTTCTATACAGGGCCAAAAAGTGATTCTTCAACTAGGAATCCACTAAATCAATAAATCAATAAAAATAAAATATATTTATTTAGGCTAGAAAAAAAAAAAAGTATATATAATAATTTCTGGGAAATTAAACCATCCTATAATTATTTATAAGATGACATTTCAAACTTTTCCATTTTCAAATCAGTCTCTCTTTCCTCCTTCCTTTGTGATCTTCAAGACACAATCAAGCCTCTTTCTTATCTCACTCCTAACCAGACTCCTTAATGAAATCCCATTCAATTTAACCTTAAATATACTTTTATGGAATGCAAATGGACTACATAACCACTGAGACGAACTTGACATATTCCTCCATGAACATTTC
>NW_027108072.1:307007-311505 GCF_000696795.3 Halyomorpha halys | reverse complement strand
TCCTTAACCATCCTAACCCATTAATTCTTAATCTTTCATCCTTAACAATCCCTGATAATCCTCCGAGGCGTCTGAAAAGAAGATGGCCACGGGATCTTCTAGTTGAAATTAATGTTTGAAGTACCACCAATGGGTGGTTCCTTCCCCAGATTTTCAAGTGTATATGAAACATACTACATATTTACCTATTGTATTATTTTGCACAGTTGTAAATTACAATAAATAAATAATTAAAAAAAAAAATCAGTCTCTGTAATCATCAATAACATTTATCAACAATCTTAAAACTATTTTATACAAATATTTTTTTATATAAACTTAACAACCTTTTTTTTAAAAAAAAAAAATTATACACTACTACAATTTAAACAACTCTTTTTATTATATATTATATATTTATCTTACTCAAAAATTATTTCTATCTAAAATTTTGATCTCTGCTTTTTATTTTATAATTGGGATAAAGCCAAAATAAAAACGCAAAAATATTTAATAATTTAATTTAATTACAATCATCATTTGCCTATAATTTGAATTATATTACTATAATACTATAATAAAATTATTAATTTAAAAGTGTAGCTGTTCTATACAATTCAGTTAATAATAATTGTTTTTTTACAGAAGACATACCCTGGCTATTTAATGTTACTCATTTGTCAATGCACTGTGCTCTGTCCCATTCGGGTAGCCTTGTAATAAATATTGCTGTATCAGCACGAGCTTTAACTGCCATCAATTATTACAAGTTTATCTTATTAATTACATCGATATAGTGCTGGCCGATTCCTGTGATGTCTGTTTAATAATTCACTACATTTTTTAAACATTTGGTGATGTAAATTGATTCAATAAATTTTTGATTCTTCAGCATTACTTAAAATTTTTACTTCATCAAAATCAAAAATGAGGTTATTACTTATGCTATATTGTGTTGATATGTTTTTAAAATTCATATTATGTTGATTTATTTGTGTTTTAAAATATGGTGACGTTTCACCTATGAAATATTTATCCGGGAATTGCTGACATTTCATTTTGTAACTTATGGTATGGAAAAAAAAAATTGGAAATAATATCTTTCTCAACTACCAACTTGTAGTGGCACTGGTTCTAGAGACCAATCCAAATATTCCTCTCCTAAATCAGCTATTCTCTATATACTCATACTTCTCTGTAACCGAAGCCTTAATTTTACTTCACATATGCTTCTTGCTGTACATTTTTCTGTAATTTTTGACAAGTGTGTTATCATGGTTGTTATTTATTGGTGGCACTCTCTACTCTTTTCAAATAATGCATCATCACAGCCTGGAATTGGCCTTTCTCATTTCCAAATTGTACATATTATTCAACTCAATCTTCTCTTCTTCTTTTTCATACATTTATTTCCATATTTACTGGAGAGTACTGAGGTAAACTTTTTGAGTAAAAATTATATCGAAAATTATGAATTTGATCAAATTTATATTTTATATATTAAAAACAAATTACTATTGCTTTTCAGGTTCTATGGAGCAAAGAAGAAGAGTTTTGGTGCGATTATGATATAGTTCATCAGAAATCAAGAAACTACTTCTACATGTCTAACTTTGTACCATTATGGACAAAATCATACAGGTTTCAACCAATGGATTTAACCAGAATAGTTTTAAACTACATCACAAAATACAATTTGCAATATTACCCTGGTTTGTATTCATGAATTTTTTTTTTTTATTAATACTTAAAACCAAGAATTTTTCATTTGGTTTTTACTGAAATAATGTTAAGTATAGGAAGGTTAAAATTCTTTGTTTAATTACTTATTTAATGCTCCATTAATCTGTTTTAGAAAACAAACTATATTTATATAACATACCAGTTATGTATAAATGACGATCAATCATCATTTTATAGTTAATTTTTGGAATAAATATATCATAGGTGGGACACCTTCATCTCTTAAATACACTGGAGAACAGTGGGATTTCCCAAACGCTTGGCCACCACTTCAAGCATTTTTTATCCAAGGACTTGACAGGATTGGTTCGATTCCCGCATCAGAAGCAGCGTTTTTCTTCGCTAATCGATTTATTCACTCAAGTTACAAAGGATTTAAAGAAACAGGTTTCATGTTTGAAAAGGTACTGAATTTTTGATGCATTATAAATTTATAGATTATCCCAAAACAACAATAATAATATTAATTTTACTAAATTTATTTTTAGTATGATTCTCTTGAAGCTGGAAAGACAGGCGGTGGTGGAGAATATGAAGGACAGACAGGCTTTGGTTGGACAAATGGTCTCATTTTTGAGTTTTTTAAAAGATGGGGTTCTAGGCTTCATGTTTTAATGTAACATTGATGAAATATTATTTATTAGGTTTTTAACAGTATATCTGGAATTATCTGTGATTGAACAGTATTTTTTACCTTTTTAGTTTAGTTGTTTAATTTAAATTATAATATATTGCAAAGAAAATAATACAAACATTGTATTTTGTTTATTTTACCCCTTAAACCTTAGGAAAATTGATCATGTAGTTTCTTATTTTTATTCTGGATTCGAAATTTAAAGTGTACAATTCTGAATGATGAACTTTTGTAATCGAATTTTGAGGTTTTATGTTTCAAGATACATAGAACCCATAAATAGTATGGACGGGCTTGGCTGGTAAAAGTTGTGGCTGACCCGTCACATAGTGGTAGAAAGTGTGAAAAAAAAACCTCTGAAATGAAATGTGCCTAATCATGTTGATGAGTATGGTTTCTTACACTCAAATACCTATAAACGAATTCACCGTAAATGGTTCTTCCATCAAAAAATATTTGTGAGCCATACATCTTATCTTAAATATGTTTTATTTCGGCATTGGGAAAAAGTGAGTTTTTCACTGGTTGTTGTTATTTTGTTTTAAACTATCCAACAAAAAAGTATTTCGGCCAAGTCAATGCCAACAAAAGTTAGAGTATAAATTGCAGTTTTTCAAAAGTAGGTTTGTTTCTTGAAATATTTATCTAAATGTTTTAGGCCACTTCCAATTCAGTACTTTTCAAATTGTTGATAGAACAGAAAAACTGAGCTTTATTGACCTTTATGATGAGACTAGTTTCCCATAAAAGTCTATTGGAGCAACTTTTGTGTAAGTTTCATTGATGTATGAAGTCTTCTTGGATGGTGTAACCAAAATAAGGTGAGAACAATAATCAAATTAACTTATATTAATCAGAATAACATATTATTTGCATTATAGGAAAAAATGATTTTAATTATGGAAATATTAAGATTTATATTTTTATGCCTAAAAGTGGAGTAAAGCTTTGGTAAACAATAAATAACTTTCTATATAGGAAGATGGTCAGGGTTGCGGTCACAAGTGAAACAAAAATAGTTGTAAACTATGTTGTAAACTATAAAACTGACCATCTTCCTATATATCAATTTTTACGGTCAACTACTAAAATTTCCTTTACTATTTTGATACCTTTATTGACCGCTACTCGGACTATCTCCTTAAGGGGCCTCTACATGTTGGCCAAGCCATGGCGAACTCAGACATGCACGAGCATGTGGATGGGTGGCTTGTACGAGTTGGCCCAAGCTCGTTGCCGATCCGTCGAGAGTACGTAGATTACACTCTATTATAATTTTTATTTCGTTTTAAGGATTTTACACTTGTTCCATTGTAACTAGTTAATAATTTGAAAAATATACAAAGTGTACTGCACTAAAATAACTTTCCTATTAGAAATCATAACATCATTTTTTATACTAAAATGCTACAGAAAAACTATTGTATTGTGATATGTCTCCTCAGAGTCATTGGTTTCATTCCCTTTTCCACACTGAAATGTCACAACCTGATTGACTATGGCTCGCCACCCTCCTAGTTTTGATCCTGGGTACGCCCTTGTTTGATCATCAAAGTAATTTACAAGGTGTATCTACGTAGGCGTTTTTATGATATTTGCATATTTATATGAGTATTGCATATGAAATTTTGTTCAAACTACTAGAAATCAATTTATTTTAACAAATATCATGAAAAGTTCTGCTCTTACAAAGATAAATATCATAGACAACTTTATAGTACGTTAAACTAGCTTTAATTTGAGTGCTGTTTGACATCTGGAGGTTAATGTAGCTTTTTAAAAAAGTATATCTTGGAAACTATTGAATGTAAAACAGCTCTATTAGGGCTCATATTTTAGCTAATTTACTCTACTTTAAATGATGTTGGTTTTCTAGTTTTGTATTTAGTTTTAACTACATGTGCTGGGAAGTGCCCCAACAACGCTCTCCTTATAACACGCCGGCACCACAGGGTCAAGGAAGAATTGATGAAGTTTCTTGAAAGAAAAGACTTCGCTTCGAGGAGGTCTATTGTGTTGACACCGACGAATCCGTAAAGGTGGATCCACATGTTGGCCGCTCGCCACGGATCGGAGGTTCGTTTAAATGCTCGGCAAACAAAGAGCGGGCCATCCACATGTCAGTGTTATTCAGAGAGGCAA
>NW_027108072.1:304560-306704 GCF_000696795.3 Halyomorpha halys | reverse complement strand
ATCTTTTATTTTAACTTTCATAATTGTGCTGTTGTATATATAATCTTGTAAAAAATGTATACAATGGAAGATTAGATTCTAAAGATATACTAATACGTTTATTCTTCTTCCTGTATAAAGAATTAACCTATTGGGTATTGTGTTATTGAAGTTAACGTATTGTATTAACTATTTCAGCCTGAGGGACTGAAAGTTGTGCAAGTCATTTTTTATTTATTTTAAGAATTTCAGTTGTTTATAAATGTTATTAAACGATGTATTTAGTTAAGAAATATGTTATTTTAGTGCATATTGTGTCCTTGAACAACATATGAAAAGTGACAGCTCTCAGTTGCAACTAGACAAAGAACAATGGTGAAGACGCTACACGAGCGCCTTCACGAACCCCTTTGATCTGTGTCCAAAAAACCGACTCTCGACGGCTCGGCAACGAGCCTAGGCCAACCAAGCCAAGCTACCCATCCACATGCTCGCGTATGTCTGAGTTCGCCATGGCTCGGCCAACATGTAGAGGCCCCTTAAGATATGCCGATATTGTCGCGTTTACAAAAATCGGAGACACGGCTCTGGTCTTGGATTCAACGGTAAGATTTGAAAGTAATGACCTCGAACACGAAGTTGGAATGGAAAGGGGAAAAAAAGGAAATATATGAAAAATGCGTCCCTTTCCTCAAGGAAAAATTCCGCGAGACCTTCGGAGAGAGAGAGAGTTCACCGCGAGAGGCCTCTGGTTTGGATCTCGCGGAACAATACCAGATAGAACAAGGAGCTTCTTAGAAGGCCTAGGTGTTAGCATTGGGGATATTGCGATCTTAGCAGAAAATATTATTTTGGACAAAAAACATTAAAACATTTGAAATAATCTTGATGAGAAGGATGAACCTGGTTTGCTACTACTAATTTAGTAATCCTCGGCTCTATTTTCGTCAATAGTAATCTTAAATCACTGCGATTGACTATTTGCAATTGGTTTATTTTTTTAATAATTGTTTACCGCACTGAATCCACGTTCCACTAAATATGATGAAGGAAATGCAATTAAGAACTTTTGAATTACAGCCTATATTTCACGATAAGCCATAGGGATCTTTTATAGCCAGAATGGTTTGTAATCGCTTTAGATTGAAAATTCAATTCATTTGTAGTTACTTCCCTTAGGTTGTCTTGTAACTGGAAATTCTTCTGAGTTTAAGCTTGAAAAAGGCAATCATGTATGTTCATCTTCAAAATATCATCAAATCGTTGATTAAAATCTGAATGGAGAGCATCCAAGTGCTCACAGTAAGAAAGTATGTCATTATCTTTATTTTATGCTCTTGATAAATCTGGGAACTGGCTGAATTCCTCTCGTCCAAAGTTTCGTTTGTATAGATGAGGTTTTGTCACAAATGTAGAAATAACAGATTTTGTTTTTATTATATCCATTTCATCACCTTGAAGCTGAAGATTTCTTTTATTAAATTTTTGAAACAAGTCTGTCAAGTAAGCAATGTCACTTTTGGATTGAATTAAATTAGATCGTAAAGCATCATTTTTATCTTTCAAGAACTCCATGATCGAGTTAAACAGTTTATAAAACCTATTTGAACAGGCGCCCTTTGGCAACCCTTTTTTTTTTATTAATCTTTTCTTCTTTCTTTTATACTATGACCGCCCCCTTACAGTTTACCTGTGGCCATCACCACCGCCGCTGTAGTACCCACCAAGGGGCGGTGGCACCCACTTTGGGAATCACTGTTCAAGAAATAAAGAATGACCGTCAACCGTTCTGTAGTTGTTGAACGTGTCGGGGTTGTCTGGTCTTAGGCGATTTCTCCAGCCTGATATCTCTTTACAGAAGGCCCACGACAAGGCGTATTCATTATAAGTTAGGAACGGCCGTGCCAGAGGATGAGCCCTGGACACTGACGCAGGTAGAGGAGGTCTAGGTGAGAGAGTCTGTGGTAGAGTAACAGTTCTAGTTGCCGAGATGATGCGGACGGACTAGAACTGTCAAGATAGGAGCCAGCTTACTAGTTGCCGAGATGAAGCGAACGGACTAGAACTGTCAAGATAGGAGCCAGCTTACTAGTTGCCGAGATGAAGCGGACGGACCAGTAAGCTGATAAGGCTAGGTGCAGCTCTAGTTGCCGAGATGAAGCGGA
>NW_027108072.1:302059-304510 GCF_000696795.3 Halyomorpha halys | reverse complement strand
GATTACGAAGGGGGCAATCCTCTTTGGTTTTCCTCCAGTGGTGACAGCTGGGGTTGATGATGCTGGTGTGTTGTCCAAATCCTCCTCTGCAACTCCGTTAAAACTATTATCTACAGGTGTCTCAGAAATGCTCTCAGCTTCGCCGCTCCGCGCGACTTTTTTAGGGTGCGGGTGCTCAAATTGTCCAAGCTCCGGTCTTTCGTGTGTCAATGTTAACGCACAAGACGAAGAGTGATCAACGTTCATGGCTTCCGCCATCTCTACACACTTTATCGAACTTAATTAAGGCACAAATAACAATAAAAATAAAATAGCACTCTTTGTTCTCAGGAAACAACCCTAAGAACAAAGAAAAAGTCAAGCAAAACAAAGGGACAAAGCCCTTTGTTCTCAGGAAAACCGTTAAAACGTGACGTCACAGTTAACGAATAAGAGCGACACGCACTGTCTCACGACTAACACAGCACTGTGTAGTGATCCGCCTCCGTTCCAAACTTATTCGGCTTGAGGAGAGGAAACAAGATGGCATGTTTCCATTTATCGGGAAAGTATCTCAACCTCAAGCACGAATTGTACAGGTTCATTTATTATTCATTGTACAGATATTGCTAAGTATTATGTACAGAAATTATTAATATATAAAAATGACAATGTGTCTTTAACAAAATGAAGTGATTTATAAATTTGAGAGCTTCGGTGAGGCTCGTGGTGGAGCGCTCTGGTGAGTTGTGGTCCAACCACTTACTCACTCTCGCTACAAACGTATATTATGGCTTCTTTCTTCCTCTCAGTCATGCTCTTAGCTAATATCTGTATACCAGCACTCAAGACTGAAGTGGATAATTGTTTTTTCAAGCACCTTTTCTATTAGAAATTTAGGTTAAAGACACTTAATTTTTAAAAAACAACAACAAAATAACATTTTATCGTTATCGGTTTATTTACCTTAATGAATGGAATTTCAAACAAATCTATTTATCTGTTCTTTATTAAATTCGCAGCTCCATAACATTTAAATGTTTAAATACATATATAATATATTTTCCCTTACATTAGCATAGGAGTACCCGAGTCCTAGATTCTTAACTGGAGTTGAGGATTGTAAATCATAGTAAAGTTCAACCAATCTTATGTAACTTTCATTATTGTTAATCTTTTATTTAATTTATTAATCTTCTATTTAGTGCTAATACGTATTAATTGGGTTTGTTCACGGGCTAGGATAAATGATAGCCTTATGCAACTTTTGACGAAGAAAAACAACAAGCAATCGCTCACATATTTATTTCGACAATTTTTGATGAACGAATAAATTTAAACCAATATAGTCAATAGACATAAACATCTTTTATATTGTGGCAAAGTTGTTGATCCATTAAGAGAGATTAAAAAATGAACGAAAAGGAGTTAGGCCCATAAGCTCTTACTCTCAGTAGATCAATTAATACTAATCTTTTACTTAGTGCTACTACGTATTAATTGTATTTATTCACGGACTAGGATAAATCACAGCCTCATGCAACTTTTGAATAAGGAGTTGAAGAAAACCAACAACTACCAATGCTCAGATAATTATTTAGACAGCTTTTGATGAATGAATAAATGTAAACCAATATATTAAAAAATATATACAATAATGTCTTGAATACTGTCACAAAGTTGTTGATCCATTAAGAGACGTTCAAAATGAACGCTATGGTGGTCGGCCCATTACTTTTTAACTATCTAAATTTTCGGATTTCAAGCGTATTGGGGTCCCTATATATGTTTCCGGGGGTACTGAAAATGAAAAAGAAATCAATTTTATAATCGTGCACTTGCATTTCAATTTAACCTTTTAGGATTTCTGAAATATTGTGAGGCCTTTATATACGTTGAAAGTTTTTTCATTTTCTGCTCATCGAAACAGATATAAAGATACACACATATATTAGAAATCCGAAGTAATAGAATATATCGATACGCAAGCGCTTGATCATATAATCAATTTTATTTTCATTTTTTCATGAAATCCGAAAAGTTCGTAATATCCATTATTCTTTCATTCTCAGCACCTCTGAAATCAATCGATTGATCTGAGAAAAGATAAACATGGCCATATATCTGAAATAAGAGAAGTTAAAGTGAATCCTGTACTTGGATTTTTGTATTATAATATATTTTTTTAGTTTTTCAGTTGAAACTAAAGACAGAACTAACTAAATATCAATTTTAGCTATGGCCTAACGCTACATAATTAAATGTTAGTTGCTGGTTTCAGACCATAGCTAATTTAAAGAGTTAGCAGTTAGTAAACAGGGAACAACTAACCAGTTAGTTTTTAGTTTCAAATGCAACTGCAGCTAATTCAGCTTTAGTTTTTATTTGTACGTATCCTATCCATCGTCGAATCACAGAGTTTTCCAGCACATCAATTTGGATTCCGTCCTAGACACTCCACAGTTCAACAAG
>NW_027108072.1:301659-302009 GCF_000696795.3 Halyomorpha halys | reverse complement strand
CTGGTTGCCGAGATGAAGCGGACGGACCAGTGTAACCGTTAAGGATTAGGTTACAATCTAGTTGCCGAGATGAAGCGACGGACTAAGGTTGCTGGAGAGAAGATAGGCCATCGTCTTAGGTGTGCGTACATGAATATCTACTTTTACGAGCATAGATTGGCAAAGAACTTCTCTATCTCAAGCAGTGTATTTGCCACCAGTGCCATGACTAGACCCAGGAAAGGATGTGGATCTACGATTAAATTTGGGTTTTTTTTTTTCAAAACCCCTTTAAAATTTTAATGGCGTATTTATAAACAATGAACTTTCTCCTTTTTCTGTAGAACATCTACATTCTAAGGAGTCTTTTG
>NW_027108072.1:299150-300159 GCF_000696795.3 Halyomorpha halys | reverse complement strand
CATATAAACCTTTCCAACCATCCTAATCCTTTGGTTCAAACCTTATCTAGTCCCACCCATCCCTACAGCCCACCTAGAAGGTTGAAACGGCAGTGGCAAGTTTTTAGTTGTTAATTATAGCTAACTCAACTCTGTAATAAACATTATCGCCCAGGTCCACTCAATTACAACCACCAGTGTTAAATTGTGTGATGTTAATGTATCGACTTCGATAATTAAAGTAAACTTAATTGGTAATGTGATATTATTTAAAAGTTAACATGCTGGAGGTGAAAATTTCATTTGTTAATCAACTTTTTGCTAGCCTTCCGTTGAAAGAAAAGTCGAAATGAAGTGAGCGAATCTCCCTCATAAAACAGTTACTAACTGTAAAAACAGATATTTGAAAAAAGCATTCATTCACTTTAGCCATGATAATTTTATTTGTGTGGGGGCTCACACCATCAAGGAAGCCTAACAGGTTAGTAAGTAGCATTATGATTTAATTAGTAAAAGCTAATTAATAAAAACATGGTTCGTACTTAGTAGTTACTAATAGTAGGTAAGATATGCCAGCATAAATTCCATCAGTTGGCGCTTTATTTGTCTAACTCGAGCAATGTTATTTACTCGATTTAATTAGTTTTTTTACTTTTTTAAGTCAAATGGAATTTTCTCAGAATGCTCACCTTACCCTCATGTTTATTACCGCTAGTATCCCGTATATAAATTGTGTTATAATTAAAAAAAGGAGGCACATAGGGACAGAGTTGGGCAAATATTATTCGAATGACGAGAGACGAATGATTTTTTATTCGTGAATTTTCTACTCGAATAATCGATGTGAGATCGTAAAGTCGATAGCATTTTCATCCTGTACTCGTCTGAATATGTGAAATAGAACCCTCATGCATTAGAAATTGAAGGTGGTAAAAAAATAAGTGAATTTAAAAAAAAAATATCAAATTTTAACGTTTACAACGTCTTATAAATTAGATTGCAGGGAGTCATGTAGGCAAAAGTGTAGCGT
>NW_027108072.1:282796-298785 GCF_000696795.3 Halyomorpha halys | reverse complement strand
TATTATTCCAATATTTAGCGTAAAGTTGTCACGTCAGGCGCGTTCACATTTTTTATTCGAATAATATGTATTCCACTAATTTTTTATTCGAATAATTTTTCATTCTACTCATTTTTTTATTCGATTGAAATAGTATTTTAAATATTCGAATAAACAAGTATTCGGATTGTTTACTCGTATTTTTATTCGAATAAAAATTTATTCGTCTCTCGTAAATCGAATAAAAACTTCGAATAAAAAAGTATTCGTCTCTTGTCAATCGAATAATTTTTGCCCAACTCTGCATAGAAAGTGTTAACGCCATATTTAATAATTAATTTGTGAATATTTTGTAAATAGTATTCATTTAGTATTAGAAGTTAATTTAATTACATTTATTTTATTTGTATCATTTCCTTCAGAAATTTATTTTATTTTAGAAAAAAAAGATGAATTTATATTTTTTATTATAATTAAGTGTAAAAGAAACAGTTGCTAAGTTAAACCGTTGCTAAGGGATCACCAGGCAACAGGCCGACCATCTTTGTTTTAAAATCAGTTCCTGCTAATTAGTGGCCATTATAGTTTATAATCATCCCTGTCTGCGTTCAGTTGGTGTTATTTTTTTGACATTTATAATATTATATTTTATGTTCTATTATTATTAATTTACTACTACCTACCGAATTTATTGTTATGTATTTTGCCAAGCTTGTTTATTATTATTTTCTTTATATTTTTGTCTCTGAATTAAGGTTGTTATCTCGTTTTGTTTTTTAACCCCGATAAAGATCTGAAATTAATGTCAAAAGGCCAGTACAAATAAATAAGTATCGTTTATTTGTGTATTTTTGGTGTCCGCACCCCCAGCAATCTTCTTATCACAAGTAGTTTTTATTCACAAAATGGTTTACATTTTTTTTTTTTAATTTATCAGGTAACCCCTCAAATATAAAAGTATATTTTTATCAATATTGAGTTAAGCATTTTTTTTTAAATTGTAAACCGGTCCCCATAGCACATCATCTACTCTGGTTAAAAAAACAGCTAATATTTTTTTTCATGTTCTTTATCAGATTATCTGGTTATTATAAATTTTATAAACAAATGAATTACATATGTTTTCATTATAATTTTTATCAGATGGTCATAAACTTCTTTATAGTCCATTAAACCAGCTTTAATTTGAGTGCTAATAGACATCTGTACGTCACATAGTTTCTGAGACATAGATTTCTCAAAATAAATTAACTAACTACTAATCTTTCAGTAGATTTTTAAGAAATTTTGCTTTTTAAAAAGCTATATCTCGAAAAATATTTAACGTAAATAACTCTATTAGGGCTCATATTTTAGCAAATTTACTATTCTTTAAATGACGTTGTCTTAGGTTTTCTTATGTTGTTTCTACTTTTTAAAATATAGAGCTTCAAATGAAATTTTTTTCTTTTTATCGTCCTGAAACAGCCGCTATTTTTTATTCCCCCTGCCTATACTTGCAGACTCATCAATTTTGGCTAGTAATTATACATAGTCTTTATTAAAGTAATAAAAAATTGGGGTGAGATAACTGCCTTTTTTCTCCTCTTAGGCTCTTGTACTATTATGACTATTCATAACTTACGGAACATGCGCAGTACAGGATTGGGAGAGAATACCCCTCGTTACAGTCCCCAACAGTCAGAAGTGGTTGTTAAAACATACCTTATACTGTGCAAGCACCGATTAAGCTAGAATAGGTTATTTCCTTAAAACTTGTATTACAATTAACCAATCATATACTTTACTAGAATCTGTGAACTGTTATTATTTATGTGACAATGAGAGCAGAGGGAAGACTGTTTTTACAAGATGGAAATCATTATCTTTTCCTTGCTGAAGTAATTGCCAAGTTAATGACATAGATATATGGATTCGTTGAACGCAATCACTCGATTGTTCTCTGCGGTTAAATAAAGTGTATCTAAATTACAAATTAGCATTCACTTCGTACTCATGAGCTAGTTATCTCATTCCGATAAGGGGGGAGGTTATATATAATAATGTAAGGACTAAAAGCGGTGTTTATTACTCCATCATGAACGTCAGAGTGTTAACAGTGATTTTATCTTTACTTCTACTTTCAGAACCTCTCCACTCCAATGAGGTACCAGATTCCTGTGAAAGGTAAATAATAACAATTGTCTTTTTCTAAATCAAATGAGAATTTCTTAACAAATGAAATACTTTGAAAACAGGAAACACTAATCAGGTTCGCATTAACAATTTAGCAAAAGTAGAAAATGCTAGGGATCCCCCATATTTTTTAGGCTACCGCGTCTAGAGCAGAAAATGTTTAGCATGTAAAATTTTTAACAGTCCGGACTATCGATAACAGATGTTTTAATTAAAACAAATGATTTTCTAAAAATATTTAAAAAAACAACGAATGAAACTCTTGGACCTTAACTTTTATGAAGTTTAAATAGAAACGTAATCAGACTCATGTTTCCCAGATGTTATGGATTAACGGATTTTGAATAATAACTAACTGCATCAGAAACTATTATTTTAACTTACTAATTTAATATATTTATGAAATAATTGTCTGAGAGTGGTTTATATTAATAATAACACCAACTTTAATTATCCAATTTACTCTCCACACTTTATTTATGTCTCCGACGTTTCGGCCCTTAGGCCATTATCAAGAAGGCAACCTCAATTATTGATTAAGTTAATTAAAAAAAATTTCATTCATTTGCAGGCTAATTGCCCAAGTCATATAGTAATACATACAATCTCAATTCAAAAACTATTCTTTAAATTTTTTCCTCTCTTTTTACTCAATGCAACAATACTAACAATAAAATCTACTTTGAATCTATATGAGGAGAAGATGGTTAGGGGGTACGACCAGAATATGACGCAAGTAAGTTGATATAACTTATTAAATAGTGCTAACGTTTAGGCCAGAATTTCTAGCCTTCTCAAGGGCTAAGAACAAAGAACATAAAATAGGAAAAAGAAAATATAAACAGAATGACATAAAGTAAATGATTGTACAGAATGAAATAAATACAAATAAAGTGATGAAAGAAGCAAAAATTAAAATGTTTATATAGGTAATTACGTAAGTAAGTAAAAATATCATAATTAAGGAAATAATTATTACTTATTTATTATTATTCTCATCATTACCTTCAATCTAATTGTTAGTATTATTGATGTGCTTATTAAATTTTTAAAGAATAGTTTTTGTATTGAGATTATGTTTTATTACATGGCATGAGCAATTAGACTGCTAAGGAAAAAAAAATCTAAATGATTTGTGAGTAGTGAATAATTGAGGTTGTTTCCTTGATAATGATCTATAGGGACGAAACGTTGTTGACTTAAAAGAAAGTGTTGAGATTAAACTGGATCATCCTAACATTAAACCATATAAAAAGTGAGTTTTAGGCAAATGGTGGACAGGATCGTTTTATAACCTCCTCATAATAAATTTGGAATATGATTTGATTTGTTAATTGGATTCAATTTAGGAAACACTATTTGTGTTATGTTATCGCTCAATTTGTGGATCCTATAAACTTCGCTGTAATTATCCAGAATTTTTCTCATTCTTCCGTAACTATCTTTTTTAAACTTCCCATTTTTCTTACCTGGTGATTTATTTCATACCATTTGAGCCCTATGGGGTTTATGAATTGGGAGGAATTAAAAAATAATCGGAAGTAAGTACAATTATTGTTAAGACAAAAATTGATACTAATTCGATAGTAGATTTCACAAAATCTTTAGCTACTGATCCAATCTGTTAATTAATAGCAATAACTATTTAGTCACAATAGGCATTCAAAAATAAATTTTATCAATTTTAAAGTTGGGTCCGCCAATTTTGAGTGGGGATAATTTTAAGAAATTTTACTTTTTGGAATTGCCAAGCCAGTTGCAGGCCACAAGTGAATGAGTCGGGATGAAAATGTGATCCTTGGTCAGTGAATGAGTGGACGTGATGTATAATACATCCAAGATGAGTTTGCCTGTGAGTAAAGGGAGGGGGGAGATGCGCAATGGCAAACGTTCTCCCACCAACTCTTCTGTCCACTAGGTCTGTTCCAACAACCACTTCTAACTCTACGGAGCATGCGTAGTACTAGTTTTTCCCTCCCAAATCCTATAATGCGCATGCCCTGTACAGTTCTGGATAGTCAAAAGTGGTTGTTGGAACAGACCTACTCAGTCGACTGGACTACCTTTCCTAACGTTTCCTTATGTAGCATCGACCTATTTCTGCAACTTTACAAATAGAAATTCCTCGTATCAGTTTTTCAAAACTATTTTACATTACTATCGCAATATTATAAGCATAATATGTCAAGTAAACTGAGTAGAGGGGAAACTATCCACTCTCAAGCCATGTTTGAATTCATGAAAATAGTGGCTGAGAATGGTCGAGTCCATGTTTCCTCTGTTATGAAAAGCCATAAATTACTGCATTTATCATAAGTTAATCCCATTCTAGGACCAAATATACTGCATTTTAAAAAATTAAAATTAAGAAAATTGTTGCGCTGTTTCACAATAAACTTAAACTTAAAAAGAGGCAGTTTTTTCTGAACACAATGATTATGAAATCTCAAAAATGACTTTTTGGATGATACTGCGTTCTTAAATAGCACGTCAGAACAGAGCTGTCAATATATTTGCTACAAAGTAAAACGAGAATCAATAAGAAACTAGTAACCTCCCGTATTCGTGACTTACCAGACCGAGAATAGGGGGATAAATGTGTTCCAAAAACCTGTCTAATCCCGAACTGGTTGAGTGTTCCCAAGTTCCGGACTGCCTCTTGGTTTGTTCCCAGTGGAGGGAAGCAAACTTATCTTAGATGCCCTGTATGAACTAAGCTTTTTTTCCCCCTACGCCACAGGAAGTGGGCTATTACGCCATTTTCCCTCTCGCAGCCCAATACAATTTTATTCGTCCTCTTGGTTGGTCCGCATCTCGCTCAACATCCTCCAGACCAACACACGCCAAAAGATGGTCCCCATCCATGTCCCCCATCTTGCATAGAGGACGTTTCAGGGAATCTACGATGCCTATTCGATGAACTAAGCTAAAAAATGCCTAGTGGGTCGGTCGATTTTATCGATATAGTTGCTTGCATATACCTTCGTTTTTGAACTAGACTTTTCACAAACAAACCATTTTGCGAAATTAGGTATTTTTGAACTCAAAATGTGTATTTTTTTTAATTGTTCACTCACAGATTTCCGTCGCAATCTCGAATTCAAAATTTTTGAAGATCGCAATACTTTTCCTTACTATATATCTCTACATTTATACAAGTAAATGAAAGTAAAAATAAAGCAAACTCGTTCTATAAATATCGATTCTTCAGAATATTAAACGTAGAATTCGATTATAGAATAAAAAATAGAGGTTCTGATTTGAAAAAGCAAAGATGGTGAGGTTTTCCTCATTTATACTTGCGCAGTATTGTTGGATGATTAATTTTTATAATTATTATTTTTTATGTTCTTTGAAATTTTCTTTTAATTCCTAATTACTTTATTTTTGTTGGAATTATCATATTTACATTTGCTTTTATGTGAAACAAAATAAAATATTTCTTCAATATATATCTATATGAACAGTTTGTTATCTATTATACCTATTTCAATGCCAAATTGTAGATTTTAAGTATTAATTCATTATACATTATCAAAGCTATTCATGTTATAGAGTAAACAAAATGAAATGTTTACATATAAAATGGATAGTACTAAACAATGTATTTATTATTCTGTAATGAATGTCAAGTGTTCCTTCCTTTACAGGTGGTTTCAGAATTGCTTTTTATCAGATACGTGCGCAATTTAAATTAAATTAAATTATCTTAAACTCAATTAAATATAAATTACGTTTCAAATGAAAATCTTTTAAAACCAGGTAAATGATAAACCCTCAGTTTAGAGACGATAGAGTTGAGAAAATACACAAGATCTCAAAGTGTTAAATAAAAAGTATTCAAAGGCAGTAGGACATTATCCTTGCTGAACCCTAGCGCAGTGATTCCCAAACTTTTTTCGCCATGGTACTATTTTTGGACTAACAATATTCGTGGCACCCTTGTGGTACCCCTCAAACTAAAAATATATAATAAGTAGAGAATGTGGTATGGGGGGGGGGGGGAGGGTTTCGATTAGCACACTAATTATTTGTACCGATGTTTCGACCTGAATTTCAGGCCTTCATTAGGGCTATGAAACAAAAAGAGATAACCACCATCATTCAGAGAAACATAAAAATAAAAATAAATAATAAACTAACGAATTTGGAAATATACATAACAATGAATTGAAAATAAAATATAGTTGATTAATAACCATGGAATTAGACAGTAACAGCTTGATAACAATGAAAGAAGAAATGTAATGTTATATAGGTAAGAAGATATGTAAGTAGTGTCAAAAAACTGAAAAACTATTTGAATCAACATATTGAACAATATGAAAGAAAAATTAAATATATGATCCACTGATAAATAAATAATATATGAATAACAATGTGAATAAATATATACATACATATGTAATGGGCAAGAAAGTTATATTGATGAGTAAAATTTTAAAAAAATTTATTTGCTGTTGTTGGTTTGGGCTTTAGGGCCCCAGGGGTAAAGCCCTGAGGTCATCAACGCCCATATTTCACACTTTATAATTCTATTTCAAGTTTTGAAATTCTAAAAAAATTTAGTTATATAGATGATTACAAAAAATTAGTTAAATTAAGACACAGAAGAAATAGATAAGGAATAGAGCGTATGTAAAAACAATATTTTAAAAAAAGTAATAAGGGGAAGAAGAAATATAGAGAATAGGAAATGAAGAAAGTAAGGTATATTAGATAGAGAAGGCACTTACAACAGCTTCGGCGGAGATTCTGGCTGAATTGATTAATTTGTTGGAAGTGTCCGAAGAGTGCGGGTCGAAAAGACGGGCAGGAAATGTAATCGTCAAGAAAAATCGTTGAGATAAAATAGCTAATACGAAACGCAGTTTCTTGTCTTTTTAGTCTTGTATTAGGATTCCATGTCAGTTATTTGTCGAGATGTAGTCCTAAGTAACGGATCCCACAGATGTCCGACAGGAATAAGTGGGGTATTGTTAAAGGATACTGTAGGGGAAGAGGTCATTGGTTTACGTCGAAGGGTAAGTGTGATTTGGTGGGATTTATTGGAATTAATTTTAATCCTCCAGTTTTGCCACCATTCTTCAAGGGTGGCGGTGTGGGATTGTAGGGTTTGGGATACAATGTAACGATCATTGTTCACTGACAATAGACGTGTGTCATCGGCATACGTGGTGAGGATAGTGTTAGGATGGGTTGGAATGTCAGCTGTGAAAACTGTATAAAGGATAGGACCAAGAATACTACCCTGAGGTACACCAGCAGACTGACGGAATAGGGATGAATAAGCGCCATTGTAATTTACTTGAAATAATCTGTCGGAGAGATAAGAACGATTAATGAGGAAGTATGTAGGGGGTAGGATCTTGTATAGCAGTCCTGGGTGCCAGGCTCGATAAAAAGCCTGTTCTACATCAAGAAAGACTCCCGAGCAATACATTCCGCGCTCCAATGAAGACGAGACTACAACAACCACACGATGGCATTGTAGGATAGTGGAGTGGGATGTTCGGAAACCAAACTGGTGATCTGGGATTATGTGGTTAGAATCAAGGATAGGGTACAGGCGTCTTAAGATGAGTTTCTCAAGGATTTTGCCCATGATAGGTAACAAAGAGATAGGACGGTAGGAGGATCGGTATTCAGGCGGCTTTTGAGGTTTGGGATTCATTTTGATTATGGATAAATTTACTCAATTTAAATGTAAAACCAATTCTTTATTCCTAAAAGTAATTGAATCGATTTATTGTATACACTTTGCAACATGATTTTTCTCTTCATTTAAGGTTGAAAATAGTACAGTGGTGTACCATAGTAAGAGCCCAAGAGGAGAAAAAGGACAATTATTTCACCCCTATTTTTGATTATTTTAATAAAAACTATGTATAATTACAAGTCAAAATTGATGAGTCTGGCAAGTTACAGGTTGGGAGAATCAAAAATGTTTCAAAACATTAAAAAAAATGATTTTATCTTTCGAAGCTCCAATCTTTAAAATTAGCAACAACACAAAAAACCTATTGGAACATTTAAATGATGTTCCATGTTCCATTCCTCCAGAAGATTAAATTTGCTAATATATGAGCCCTAATAGAGCTATTTACGTTCAATAGTTCACATGACACAGCTTTTAAAAAGCAACATCTCATAAAAGATGTACTGAAGTAGTGAATTTAGTTTGATAAATCTATGGTATATCTCAAAAATCATTTGACGTAGAGATGTCTATTAGCACTCAAATTAAAGCTAATTTAATGTACTATAAAGTAGTTTATTACACGTATCTTCGTTGGGGTTTTAGTTTTCATGATATTCGAATATGAATATGAATTTTGCATCCGAAATTTAGTCCAAATCAATTTATTTTAGCAAATATCATGAAAACTACAACCCCTACGAAGATATGGTACTTTTAGTGGGCATCAAAATTTCACAATAAATAATAATTATATCTTGTAAAAATTTGGACCATTTCATTTCATGACTTATATTTTTTGGAACCTGTACAATAGTCCATAAATATGAATGCTCTTGCCAAAATGTTCTTTAGCATTACTGTATATTTTATTCTTTTAAATTGATATACCTAAATAAGGGGAGTTCAATTTAAAATTGACGCACGTGCTACGCCACTGATATGGTATTAAAAACGTAAAATTCTTATCCGCAACTCCTTTGTGTAGTGATAATAAAACAAATTGATGTTTTCATGCCTCGTTTGCAAGTAATATAAGTTTATATCTGTCTTTTTGTCTTAAGTGTTCGGTTATAGATAGCTCGTCGAACAGCTAGTCATTTGTTAGATGTGGCTTAGTGTGTAATGAGCAATTAAATTGGACCTTCAGTGTTGATTTACAATGACTTCTCTACTCGTATATTTAATTAATTTTTAAGAAATTACACAATGGAGAGTCTTTTGTTAAAAAAGTAATTATTATTAAATTATTCAATTCAAAATATAGGTATGCTTGTTAAAATTATAAAAGAATTCTTTAATTTTTATAACATTACTTTGGGTTCAAATTAATCCTCGCTTGTTTCAGAAGAGATATTTCTGTATTATTCACTTTGTTAATACTTTCCCCTGCTAAAAGTCCAAAGAGCGTTTCAGTTGACAGATTGACAAAGTCCAATTTCATAGAAGTACTTTCAATAATATTTCACTTTCATTTAAATTTTTTCTTAAACAAAAGAATATCAGAAATATAAAAATATAAATTTAGTGAAATTAACTTTCTGCTCTTACTCTTAAATTGCTTAGAATCAATCAGCTGCCGTAAAGAAGGAAGTAAAATAGTTATAATTTATTTATTTTCTGCCGAAGTTTCGATCCACGGTGTAAGTCTTCATCAGGGCTACAATAATATACTAAGAAAAAGGTATAAAGCTACAATAAGATACAAAGAAGGTAGAATCAATGTAAAGGTAAAAACATTACAAAAACTGTAAAGGTAGAGGCATATGAACTATCAAAAAAATATAGTACAAGAGCCCAAGAGGAGTTAAAAAGGATAAGTCAGTTATTCCACCCCAATTTTTTATTACTTTAATGAAAACTATGTATAATTACTAGTCAAAATTGATGAGTCTCCTAAGTATACGTAGGGGGAATAAACAATGGCGGCTATTAAAAACGTTAAAAATAATTATTTTTCCATTCGAAGCTCTATAATTTTAAAAATACCAACAACGATAGAAAATCTAAGAGAACATCATTTAAGTAGAGTAAATTAGCTAAAATATGAACCCTAGTAGAGCTGTTTTGCATTCAATTGTTCCCAAGATATATTTTTTTAAAAAGCTACATTTCATGAATATGTTGTACAGAACGTACTGAAAGATCAGTGGTTAGTAAATTTATTTTGAAAAATCTATATTTCCAAAACCATTTGACTTACAGATGTCTGTTAGTACTCAAATTAAAGCTAGTTTAATGGGCTATGAAGTAGTTTAATACATTTAATGTCGTAAGAGTAGTAGTTTTCATGATATTTGCTAAAATAAATTGATTTATAGTTGTTCGGATAAATTTTCATTTGCCAAATTTTTATTCATATGCTAATATCATATAAACTACAACCGCTACGAAGATAAGTGCCATAAACTACATTATAGTAAGTTAAATTCCCTTTATCTTGAGTTTTGGCAGACATATGTGTGTCTTATGAGTCTAGAAATATACTTTTTAAAAAATCAAATATTTTATACGAACAACTAGAAATTAACAGTTTGTGAATTTATTTTATCAAGCATCATAAAAACTACTACTTCTACAAAGATAAACGTTATAAACTATTTTATAGTAAATTTAACTAGCTTTAATTTGAGCGCTGGCATACATCTGTACGTCCTACGGTTTCTGAAATAAAGTTTTTCAAAACTCAAACTTATCGTCCGAATATAAATCAATTCATTTTAGGAAATATCATGAAAACTACTATTCCTACGAAGGTAAAGGTCATAAACTACTTTATAGTAAGTTAAACTAGCTTTAACTTGAGAGCTAATCTCTAATTATGTCTCTACGAGAGACATCTATACGTCACATAGTTCCTGAGATATAGATTTCTCAAAATAAATTAACTAACTACTAATAATCTTTCAGTAGATTTTTAAGAAATGTTGCTTTTTAAAAAGCTACCTAGCGAGAACTATTGGACGTAAATAGCTCTATTAGGGCTCATAATTCAGCAAATTTACTCTCCTTTAAGTAATGTTCTATTAACTTTTCTAGTGTTGTTGGTAGTTTTTAAGATATAGAGCTCCGAATGAAAAGTTAATGTTTTGAAACAGCCGCCATTTTTTATTTCCCGGAACTATACTTGGCTGCCTTGATACCGCAGCCCTGATCATCTCCATCAAATTATATCAATTATAAATAACTTGATATTAAGTATCTATTTAATTATTAATATAATAACAATTGAAATATAAAATAAAGTAAATAAAAACATAGCTATTCAAGCTACACTTTAATTCATTAATAACAATTTAATAATCCATAATTAACACTTTAGACCATTAATAATAATCGATTAATTGTTATTTAGTAGTATAAACTTAAATTACCTGCAGAACGAGGCATGGAAAATTGAATTAGTTTTTTTTATGAAGATAGTCCCTGTGGCGGTCAATAAAGGTATCAAAATAGTCAAATAAAACTATTCATTGTTAACAAACGTTTCGCCTCATTTTGAAGGAGGCAAAGCGGGGGGAAACATTTGTTAACAATGAATAGTTTCCTTTAACTATTTTGATGGCTTTATTGACCGCCTCCCGGACTATCTTCCCACAATCTACTTCATATAATCAACTATCTTCTTCCGATATGAATTTGTTTTACTATCACTAAGGAGGCGCGGATAAGAAGTTTACATTTTTAATACCAGGTTATCTTCACGCTTATAGGACTTCCAGTTCAACGACATAATTCTTATTCATTCTTATCCATTATGATTTCCTATCATAATTTAAATACATTTTTACGGAAGTGAAAAATTGTGTTTTAAATAACAATAATAAGAAGAATTTTAGCAAAAAATTAAGTCTTATAAACACAAGTCTAAAGCTCAGGGAAGTAATACATTATGAGCAATAGGAAGAAAAAAAAGAAAAACGTGAAATTGTATATTTCTCTTTTAGGTTTAAGGTGATAGTCATGAGGTTAAATTAAGAGCCGAGTTGGTTTTGTTCTTCAATAGGGGTATTCATGTTGTTTTTTTAAATGTTGAATGCTATAAGTATAGGATTGTGAGCAGCCCTATTTAAAGTCATGTTAAATACATAAGAGCTGCTGGCGGAATTTTTGAGGAACTTGTTTTATAACCTTTCCTTCCAAAACTTCATGTTATTGTTTACTTCTGAGTTTTAATTAAAGTAAAGTAATTTATTACAATATTACTAAATTGAGTGAAAACTGAAAGTCTGGCTACTGAGTGCGAGTGGCCTTCTAACTTGTTAGAAAGGGAAACAATATGAGCTAATTAACAACTGTCATTTCATTATTATTATTATTATTATTGCCATCCATAGCTTTATTAGTTGTAAAAACATCCAAAACAAAACTAATACAATCAAAACACAAACAACGAGCAAGTAACTTTACATAACAAACAAAATGATGACGAGCTCAGCTGGCCTGTTGCGGGACGTCACTCTCTATTTAACAGACCTATTAACCGACTCTCAACCATGTTATATGTTATATCATTTAACATGGTAAAATATGGAAATATTTCTTCATTTAACATAAGTTTTTCCATTTAACACATGTTAAACTAAAGATTATGAATACCCTTATTGTCGACAACTCTGAACTCACGAAACAATTTTTAAAAAAATTTATTGGTATCATACATAACAAGAATGTTTATATAAAAATTGCTGCTGAACTAATTACTAATCGATTAGGGATAATAATAATGTTTCGGGAAAAACATCGATGTTCTGAAAATCAATTTATTGAAGCCGATGGTCCTATAATATTGATGTTTTACGTTTGTCTCAATTTTTCATTTTTTAAATTGCAGCAGTAACATAAAACAAAAAATTAAATTTAATTCTTTTTTTCCTTTTTTTTAAATAATTTATTTATTGTTTTTTACAACTGTATAAAAATATATACAACAAGTAAATTTGGTGTGGGTGATATAATGACTTCATACAAACATGTAGAGAATCTACCCATTGATAGAACTCCAATGACATTTCTAGAGGTAAAGATCTCGAGGCCATCTTCTTTTCAGACGCCTAGAAGGATTAAGTAATGAAGGAGAAGCCAGGTTAGAAACAAGTGGATTTGGGTGGTTGGGAAGTTTATCATGGAAGGATTGGGTCCTGATGGATGACTTGATTTGTGACAAAGTAAGTTGCATAAAGGATTTTACGGAGGATTTTGGACTGTACGGAGTGAATTCTGGAGGAATTCGATGGTTTAGTGGAGCCCGAAAGCTCAACTCCGTATGTCCAGATAGGCCTTATAATAGTCATGTAGATCAGTCTTTTGTAATATATTGGAAGTTTAGACCGTTTGTCAAGTAAATAAATGTAGTTATGAAACGTTTAAATTCAAAATAAATGGAGGAACGGATTACTATCAACAATGTGGAGGGAGGAGAAAGTACTTCCTACCTTCACGCCAAGAACGGGATAACGGGAATCGTGGACCCTCACCTGGAAACATAAGAGTCGGATCCAATTGATGGAGATGCGTTATCTTCGTAACGTGGATGGAAAGACATGACGAGAAAGAATACGGAATAGCACCATACGGACTAGCCTCGGAGTTAAATCGGCTGAGAGCATCCTAGAGGAGCACAAGCCAAGGTGGTTCGGATACCTGCTTAGGATGGACCAGGTAAGAACTGCCAGAATGACGTATGAGACTCGCGTGGAGGAATAAGACCATGAAGAAGACATTTCCTGAGAGGAGAGTTTGGTGTAGGAGAAGAGAGTGGTCCAAGAACGAGACATCAGGTCCAGACTCTGCATATTGTAACCCCACACTGCGCAAGCGGTAAAGGGGATAAAATGATTATGATGATTTAATATTCAGTTTGGTAACTCTCTCTCCCCCCTCCCTTATGTCGTCTTCTTTTTTCACTAACTATCCCACCAGGGCCCTGTTACATAATAAAGTACAAACTAATGCTATTAGTCTTGTAGATTTATCTTAATTCAATTATACATACTTGTTCAATAGTAACTTGTACTTTAGTATTTTTTAATTCCTCTAATATTACTAATAGTCATCTTAATCATGAAAAAAATAAGAATTACTATTATTACAACTTTAGTTTTTACACTTGTACTATCAACTTATACTATTAGCTTTCATTAAGAAACAGGGCCCAGATAGGGAAAAAAAAATGCCGCCATTACTGACAAATACTTCATTGAATCTTTAACCATATAAGAATTCTTATAATTATAATTATAAGAGTAAAATGTTAATGGCTTGTCAGTTATTTTGAAAAAATATTCCCAAACGTTACTTTTGGGAGACATCTTAATTATTGAGAACAAAACAAATAAACAGAAACTTAAGTGGCCGCTCTCGTTTAAACTGTTTTAAACCCTCATGGAGGGTTCTGGTTATAACAACATTCGAAGCGCTCTGATTGGTTTATTGGTTGTGGGTTGACATTTTAATTTATCTTTATCCCTGGATTTTCTTTTTTGGAAGTCTGGTAAGTAAATTTCAATAAAAATTTTTAAAAACTTCCAAAATTTGTATAAATTTTATTCTAAATTATCATAATGTTGCACAACTTTTCGGGACTGTCCCATATTCATATACTCAAATAAACCTACAAGTGATAATTCACTATAACAACAATCCTCATCCATGTGTATTTATAATTTCATTAATTTAATTCAATCACAAAGGAAATTATTGAATTGATTCACAAATTGAGTTTTGAGTTTGAGTTCACAAATAAATTGAGTTTTTAGTCAAAACGTTTGACTAATTATGAGGATTTTTGTTATAGTGAATTATCACTTGTAGGTTTATTAAAGTACATGAATATGGGACAATAGTTCCGAAACGTTATGCAACATTATTGCAATATTATTCTAAATTATCATAATGTTGCACAACGTTTCGGAACTATTGTTTGGGGTTGTTTTTCGTCGTTTGGGAATATTTTTCCAAAATGACTGACAAGCCATTAACATTTTACTCTTATAATTATAATTATAAGAATTCTTATATGGTTAAAGATTCAATGAAGTATTTGTCAGTAATGGCAGCATCCGTCACATCAGAAAGAGTTTTTTTCCCTATCTGGTGGGATAGTTAGTGAAAAAAGAAGACGACATAAGGGGGTGGGGGAGAGTTAACAAACTGAATATTAAATCATCATAATCATTTCATCGCCTTTACCGCTTGCGCAGTTTTGGGTTACAATATGCAGAGTCTGGACCTGATGTCTCGTTCTTGGACCACTCTCTTCTCCTACTCCAAACTCTCCTCCCAGGAAATGCGCGGTTTTCTTCATGGTCTTATTCCTCCACGCGAGTCTCATACGTCATTCTGGCAGTTCTTTCCTGGTCCATCCTAAGCAGGTATCCGAACCACCTTAGCTTGTGCTCCTCTAAGATGCTCTCAGACGATATAACTCCATAGTCCGTATGGTGCTATTCCGTATTCTATCTCGTCATGTCTTTCCTTCCACGTTACGAAGATAACTCATCTCCATCAATTGGATCCGACTCTTATGTTTCCAGGTGAGGGTAGGGTCCACGATTCGGAAGAGTTGGAAAGAATTTTGCCCAGGAAACATCTTTGAAGCAAACTAAATGCTCTTCCAGCTGAATATTAAATATAGGGGCTTTTAATAACTATATGCTCCAAAAATTACTATTTACAGTAAAACAAAATAACTATGTTCAGTTGTTCCCCAAGTGGTGGTTTTGCATCTTTAATTCAAATTAGTGTAAATATGTGATTTATGTCATCCTGAGAACTTATTAATTTTTTATATTAAACTCCATTGAACCAAATTCAAAAAGTTTTAAAATTATGTTACTGAAATGGTTGTTCGAAAACAGCAATATATATAATATATCCGAGATTTGCACTGATGCAAAAGCCTTTTTCTTTTTTTTTTTTAACCTAAATCTTTATTTCATATATATTCTGTAATTGTATATACATGAAATAAAGATTAAGGTTAGAAAAATTTTTTTAAAAAAGTGCTGATGCTACTTTTTTTTTAAATAATTTTTTATTTATTGATAGATATTACAATCTGCCACACAGTTGTGAGCAATAGGTAATAGTGATGAATGATCTCATACATACTAAAATAAAATAAAATAAAAAAAAC
>NW_027108072.1:282384-282746 GCF_000696795.3 Halyomorpha halys | reverse complement strand
TATTTATTGATAGATATTACAATCTGCCACACAGTTGTGAGCAATAGGTAATAGTGATGAATGATCTCATACATACTAAAATAAAATAAAATAAAAAAAACACTCTTAAAATATATACAAACAGATGAATAAACAAAATGAACATAATCAAACTATCTGTATGCAAAATAAATAAATAAAATAACATAATGATAAAATAATATAGTCTCTAGTCACATTTACACTCTAATGTACAATATTTACACAATCGACCTGAGGATCTCTGAGGTAGTTATGAAACGTTTAAATTCAAAATAAATGGAGGAACGGATTACTATCAACAATGTGGAGGGAGGAGAAAGTACTTCCTACCTTCACGCCAA